>NC_143146.1:6697187-7018125 GCF_059928025.1 Delphinapterus leucas | reverse complement strand
TCTAGAATATCTGAAAAATGTATAAATTTCATTCTCTAACATCAAACATCAAAAGAATTCCAAATGGATGGAATATTGAATGAATAAATGCATAATAAAAGTATTAGGAGGCATAGAAAAATTATACTTTACAATTCTAACATGATTTAAAAAAAGTGGTTTCTATCAAAAAATCATAAGGTTAAAAGACTAATTTTTTTCAATTTAATGTATAAAATAACTATGACAAACCATTATATCTCTAATATGAAAAAATTCTTACAGAGATATTTTTAAAAAGGATGGATTACCAATATAAAAGAGAGCAAAGACTATGAACATCATTACCCCAAAGAAAAGTAAAATTAATGTCATATAAAAAGATATTTAACCTTATTAGTAATCAAAGAAATAAGGAAAGCAAATATATTTTTAAAAAATTAAAAATCTCTTTGCCTCTTAGATTAACAAATATTTAAATATCCTAGAAAGCATCATATTAGTAAGCCTTTGAAGAAATGAGTCTGAAATATTCCGAGGTTTAAATAAATCAATCATACATTCTTTAAGAATAGGAGCAACTAATCAAAGATTTGGAGAGCACTTTTGCCATATAAATCAAACTTTAATTGAGCAAAGCAATGGCCAACCAAGTTCTACTTTCAAGAGTTTATCTTGTTGCGATAATGACACAAGTGTGGAAGTATACACGTCAAAGGGTGTTCACTGTAATGGTGTTCAAAGTACTGGGAAACTGTAAACAGCCTAGAAATCCATTGACATGAAACAGGTTAAATAAAGAATGGTATATTCAGACAGTGGCAATTTAAAATGATATTAGGTTGTCAAAGGTGAAGAAATTTTCTGAAAGAATAACAACAAACTGAATAGAGCTTAAAATAGGTCACTCAGAAATTAAGATTGCAAATCTGTGTGATACTGGGAGGGAATTAAAAGGAGCAAACTATTACTGAATATTTACTAAGTGCTAGAAGCTTTTTTCTGACTGTTTAATCTTCAGAGTTGGTCCAGGAGGGTAAATAGTCAGGGACTAAGAACTACCAGACATCAGGGCTACTTTTTAAATTTAATCTCCTTGATTCCAAAGCACATGTTCTCTGTACTACAACAGGGAGTTCACTCCTGTCTTGCGAGATGCTCTTTTCTCTATGTGGCCTACTTGTCTTCTAGGAGGTTGATGATGCTACAAGACGCTTATTCCAATCTCGATAAAATTGACTGCCTTTGAATATTCCTTTTCCTTATGACTTTGGAGTCCAATTCAGAGGTAATATAAAAATGTCTACAAAAAAATAACTGAAATCAGATGAATTGGTATTTTATTATAAGAAAACAAACAACATACACACTGAAATTGAAGTTCAGATCACTGCTGCTGGCAATATACATATATACTTGTATCACAGTATTCAAATAATTTCCTTTTTTTACCTCAGTTATACCTTTTCTGAAAATAGACGCTTAAAATTGTTTTAAAGTACTACTTCTTCCACTTGAATACTTTGTTTCTTCACTCTTCCAAAAGCAGTTATTTAAGAACGAATTTCACATACGTTATTCATCCTCCAAAATGCTTTCTTTCTCTGGGATATGATGCATTGGTAACTGTATTTATAAGAGGCCTGAAGAGAATAAGTTAGTTCCAGAATTAATCTTATGTCAATGAACTAATTTTGTTTTCCATTGGCATCACTCATGTTCCTGCATTATAAGAATGCATATATTCACAGGCACAAAGATACATTTAAAATTCCTCACCAGTCAAGTGAAAAGCACACACACAAACACAATTCTTTCTGGCTTCTGAAGTATTGAAAAATGTCAGAGTGGCTTTCATATAAAACCTTTCAAAGACAAGGTCACTAAAAGTGCATATAAAATCTGTTAGCTCAGGCTAAGTCCAATGCTTAGCCCAAGGTCCTAAACTTGTGGCATCCTGTGTAGAAATCATTATTTTGCTTTTCAGCTTAGTTTTTGTAAATATATTTATGATCCTTTGTTCTATTTGTGTCTAATGATGCCTAAGTATAGTTGGTACCAAAAATAAACTCCAGGTCATGAACTTTGGAAATAATGGGTCATTATTTCAGTAGCAAAAATAAGGAAAAAAAGCCACATTGCCAAAATCCAAGAAGACCCCACCTTTGTATAACAAAGAAGATGTGGGAATAAGATGTGGAAAAGTTGAGATCCAGCTGCATTCAGAAGTCACCTACTGGACAAACAGTTATCACACCCGTATTAGCTGCCATGTGCCAGTCACTGTGCTAAGCTCAGAGGAAGTTCAAGAAAGAAAAATGAAGAGGAAGAGGAGAGAGAGGCGGGGGAGGGGGGAGGGGGGAAGAAGGGGGGAGGGGGAGGACCTGCTTGGTATGTTGCAGTCATAGCTTAAGAGCTTTTCATGCATCGCTTCATGAGATAGTCACAACTCTTTGAGGAAGATAACATGGCAATCCCAGGGACATGTATTTTTAGTAAATTTGGGTTTTCAGAGACTCTAGCTGAAGTGGTGATTGGGGTAGAGTCTGTAACTTTACAAAAATAGCAACTAGGGCTTCCCTGGTGGCGCAGTGGTTGAGAGTCCGCCTGCCGATGCAGGGGACACGGGTTCGTGCCCCGGTCCGGGAAGATCCCACGTGCCGCGGAGTGGCTGGGCCCGTGAGCCATGGCCGCTGGGCCTGCGCGTCCGGAGCCTGTGCTCCGCAACGGGAGAGGCCACAGTAGTGAGAGGCCCGCGTACCGTAAAAAAAAAAAAGAACAAAACAAAACAAACCTATTTTCATAGTAAAGCTAAGACACCATTTGCCTCGTTCACCATGCGACGTGTTTAGTGAGGGTGCCTTAGCAGCAGTCAGGAAAGCAGTGCCCCGACTGTTCTAGCAGGTTCTCTTTGTCATCCATCCTGCTCCCAGGAAAAAACAAGTTCCCATAAGAATGTCCTGACGAAGCAGTACAAGCTCCTAACGTAATTAACCTTGAGGCTTACGTACATGTTTTTTATGTTACTTAGGAATATGTGGGAAAATGGAACCTATCTGAAAGCATGTGGGCTGCATGTAGGTGCGTGGTGTTCTTCTTGGGGAAAATCCCTAATGTATCTGTTGGGTCTGTGAGCTGAGCTGCCCTTTCACTTTTTGAGAACACCACTTTTACTTGAAAGAACCACTGAGAGCAAACCAAGGTTGTTCACATTTGGGTATTTGGCAGACTTACTAAAAAAATGAATGAAATCAGTCTGTCACTTCCAGGAGAGCAACTTCACAGTAGGTGTTGCCAATGGTAAAATTCAAATTTTCAAGGAATAATCAAAACCTTAGAAAACTTCTGTTTATCAACACAAGCTCTACAGCATCCTAATACTTATGGGCTTTTCTGATGAGAAAGTGAATGTGATTTTTGTTTTAGATTAAAAAGTAAATTGTATCCAAGTTTGGAAAATCTGCATAAGTCAGTGAACCAATTTTCCAAATGACCAACGGATGACGGTGTAAAATCACTGTTGGGTAAAAGATTTATTCAGAGTGCAAGATAGAACGTTGTCTTTTCATGTAAAGCCGTTTAAAAATGTATTAATATGCTTTTAGATTACACATTGTAAGAAATATTTTTTTAATTCCATTTGTCAAGCTTTGGTGTGATATCAAAAGAAGAATATCTGCAGTTATCTCAAAGAGTTTCCAGGTACATATCTGCGTGAGACCAGATTGTTTTTTCCCTATACTTTAAAACACTGAATTGCCACATATTAAATGCAGAAGCTGATAGGAGAATATAGATTTTTTTATATTAGGCCAGTCATTAAAGAGATTTACAAAAATGTAAAACTATGCCATTCTCCTTACTCACCTTTTTGTTTTTGGGAAACATCATTATTTTTAAAGAGTGTGTATTACTTTATCATTTAGCACATTTTGCAATGTCATTTTAATGAAATGAAAATATTTTTCAACTTTTTTTTGACTTAATGTGGTAAATACTGGTAGATATAATTCAGGAAAGCGAAAGCTCTTTGAAGTCCTCAATATTTTCTTAGGATGTAAAGACCAAATAGCTTAAAAACTGCAGCCCCACGGCAACCCTACAAAACAGAAGACAAAAATGTGCTTTTTCATATTCGTATACTGAAAATATATGACGTTGTTTTAAAATGTCATTTATAAGACGTTAGGGGGAGATGAATAAACAAATGTTAAGATATATTTACTCCCTTGCTCCCATTGTAGTGCCTACTTCCAGGAAACTTTCTAGAAGCCAGACTTCCTTCAAGCACCTCCTGAATAAAAAGTCAAAAGCTTTTTAGCTCTTAAAATTTACAGTTGGCTATGAGTGCTTTTATAATTCCCATAATATTTATTCCATGAAGACTTCCTAAATAATAGTGATTTCTCCTTTTTCGAACTCTCTCTGGGCTTGTGTTTATATCAAGCAACTTACCACTTCAATCAAATGTGGATTTCCATTGCTCACTAGGTAACTTTAATTTTCTCTGCCTCTAATTATGTTTTGAATCTTGTTTCCAAAATCAGATTATAATAAACTTATTTAGGGATGAGGTTGTAGTTTAGCCTTCTTTGGATGCCTCTCTGTACCTTTCATAACGTTTTGTTTAGATAAGGCACGGATCCACATCTGATCTTTGATTATTAATAACAGGAAAATACTTTCGTCCCAAGTTTTTGTAAATGTAGGCCTAATCAACCTTTAAATATGCTTTGTATTCCCCCAAATAGTTCCTCCTTTTGCTTAAAATGGTTGTTCCCATGCTTATAAACTACTTGGGCAACTTAAAAATGATTATTGGTATACAATAGTTATAGTGACAAAATATATCATATATCTGCTATATTGTCTGTAATTTAATTTCAAATACTTCAGATTGTGCAGTTCCATATACTCATAGGTGGTCATTTGCAGCCATCTGCAACCTAAGAACGTTTGTTAATATTTGATGTACCCAGTTGGTAGACTATAGTCAGAAGATTATATCCCAGTAACTTGTTACTGTAAGTGTTCAGCTGTCTTTATCTTGATCCACACTAGCTGGCTTCATGATTAGCAATATGGATGTTAAAGGGAATTAAGTGGTGTCTAAGGTTCTTACCTTGACTAGAAATATTGTCCAAGCATCATGACTATTTCGTGATCTGTGTTCTCTACTGAGCCCAAAGTCTTGCACCACTTCAAGTGGAAACGTGGCTTTAGGATTCTGAAACAGTCTCCCGTTAAACCACTCAACAGAGAATCTGACTCCAATGAGAAAGTTAGATGAACACCGTTGCTGAGATATTGCTACAGTTGTCTCTTGTGAACTTGTCAGCCAAGGTGTTTCCATAGCATATGAAGAGCCAGTGCTAGGATTCTGCTAGCTTACAATAAATGTAGAGTGAGGGATTTCCTGCCTGTGTGCTGGTAAACACTTGTATGCACGGTAGAATTTTGTCTGGAATTAGCTTTCTCTATAACTTACTGCCAGCTCTAGAGTTTGTGTGGTAGAAGACCCAGAACCTACATAAGGTTACTGATGTCTGACAAAAAGAACAGAATTGTTATCCATGACCAAACTGATTGAGGTCAGTTTGCAACATTTCCTTCCAGGTCGAATTCAAGGTTGTTTATTTGAAGACATAAAAGAAAATGGAAAAGGTAAATGATAGTGGAAAACCAGTATTTAGAAAAACACTGAGCAGTAAGAGGGTAAAATAAAGAAAAAGGTAATAATGCAAAATGCAATGAGATGATTTATATTGCTGCGTTACTTACAGAAGTATACATTTTAAAAGGTGTTTTTGTATGCTGTTTAATCACCTTTATTTTTTTAACTTAACTTTAGAAATAGATAATATTTTATTTTAAAACCCCAAGACATATTCCTTGGTATTTTCCATGAACATACTGTTGCATTGGGCTGGGTAATCAAATCACAATTATATAACTGTGCATTTATAAGTAGTCTTTCTGCACATTATAATTTCCACACATATTACGGTGAGGATGAGTTAATTCAGGAGTAAAATAGATGGGCCAAATCACTTACAACTTTTTAAGTATTATTGTAGAAATAACATCAAATTAATTTTATATCATATTTAACCTGAAAAACGTTTTCCTTAGAAAGGTAGTGAATTGTTAGTTAGGTAATTATACATTTATAGTCTGTGAAATCAGTGATTAAATGGTAACTAAAACATACTTACATGTTTACACACCATAAAATTACAGTATTTTTAACATACAGTAATTAATTTATATTTAACATACACTTGTGTATGCTTGATTAAATGTCAATTAGGTGCCTATTTGTGAAAAATTAACCATTACCAATTTATGGAAATATTAAGATAAAGCTAACCATTTTGCTCCTTTAAATTTTTTTATGTTGGATTAAATGTCATTCTCCAATTCATTTTAGTTTTTACATTTCTCAGCAAGTTTTTTTAATATATATAAAACATTGAATCTAATTAACTACCTTATTCAGTGCAAATGCTAACTTCAAGCACCTAAATAAAATGAAAAATTAACAAAGACAAGGTTTCTAACCAATAGAGATAATTTTGTTTAGATGGATCAGGAAAAACATTAAAAAAACACATTATCAGTTCTTTTTCTTGCATCTGTTGCTATGTCTATACTCTATTTTCTCTATATTTTCTGTCTTCTTAATGATCAATGAGTTTGGGCATACAGACATTTATCTTAAATATGTTTTGCACAAAGCTTAAATAAAATTTTCATAAAATTTGATAATTTTCTTATCACTATTTTCATAATAAACATTGTTCTGAAAATGAGTATTTCTTACAGATAGGTAAATATGAATAAACCTGAATGATTTAACCTATTTTTAATGATATACATATATCTAAATAATAGTGTGTGTGACATTAAAGGCCCCATAAAAATAGGACAAAGACATAAGGAAACACTTGATGACATTTTGATTGTGAAATTGCTTCACATTTGCCTTAGTACTAATTGGTCTCTAGCTAAGATGTTCCCATTAAAAATTATATGCTTCTCCATAGTAGGTTATAGCTATCAATTAGCTATGACAATGACATTTTCATAGCAAAAATTCAGCATCTCAAATGTTTCGGAAAATTATACATTTCAAAATGGAGACCAGAATCAGAATTCTGAGAACTTTGCAAGATACACACACACACACACACACACACACATACAGTGGATAATACACCTAAAATATACTATCATATCTGCATAAAGTTTAGCAAGTATACAACCGTTGCATTTGCCCCTTTGATGGACATCAATCATATCATTTTTCTATACCGTGTCAATATAAAATTGCCTGTAAATATAGGAAAATTGCCTAATTGGAGATTATTTGTTTTCAGAAAACTCTTCTATAGTGATAGCTATACAGATGTTCTCAAGTGTCTTGTGGGAAGTGGTCATTGAAGTATCTAATGCTCAGTTGAAAAACAATTAGCATTTAGTTTTATCAAGTAAAGAATGCTACCTTATTACAGATTGTAATGTTCCAGTTTTAGCACATTTTAGCCATACTAATATGCTGCTCATATTCAAGAAAATCAGTAAAAAGTGGCAAACGAATCATGTATCTCATATTCACAAACAGCTTTAAGGTAATTTTTAGCTCAATTTTTAACTGATTTTAGTTATAATGCAGAAATTTCTTGGATGAGAATATTTGGGGGTAGAAGTCAAATATGAAGCAATATGAACAAAGGGATTTGATCTGCTTTTGAGGGACCATCTCAGCTGTCTAAAGAGTAAAGAAGCCCAAGAGTCCATAGGGGATGTTCTGTATGTTGCAGAAAAGCTGACTGATTATTTCCATTGATCCAAAGGGCATCGTGACAGAAGACCATGGCCAACCTGGGCAACACCATTGGGTATCTTCACAATTAGCTCTTGAAGATCCATTCACTGGTAACATCATTAAACTGAAAGCATTCCAACATGGAGCACCATTTTACCCTTTTCCTTTTACTCAATTCTCCAATTCTTCCAAAAGCATCCCATCACAGGAGATGCTCATCAATCCTCGTTCATTAAATTCTATGAATGGCGTAATGGGAAGCATTATAGAGAGGAACATGTGAAAATAATTGTATTTCCAGTAGTGCTGATAAATTATCCCCAATTTATTCTTACTTTTGATTTGGTAAAAGACTATTCTTAGTCTTTTACCGAATGTTCCCATCCTCCAATATAAGTAAATGCATGCATTTGAAAGAAGCCTTCTCGAAATTAAGATTCACACAGTGGTTACGAAAACAAGCCATCTATATTTTAACATATTTATAGTGAAGACTCTTAACATTCTAGATTAAGAAAATATGTCACAAAGTCACAGACTAAAGTAATGTATGTAATTGTCAGAAAATCAGAACTCCTACAGTCTGTGTAAGGTGTGCACTTGTAACACTACAGGAAACATTTCATTTTTTTATTGAACAGGTAATGTGAAAGCATTTGAGTAACATTTACTAAAACTCTTAATGTAGCTTCAGTGCTTGCTTAGAGAGTATATCAGGTTGATATCTATACACTTATATATCAATATCCATCCTTCTACAGATATATTCATATGTCCTTCTTATATAGGAGAAACCTGAGTAGATATTTGTGGCCTCCGTTTAATCACTTATTTTAAGACTAAATTTATGATGGAAGTTATTCAACTAATTTTAATTTAACTTCCATATATTTTCATTGATAAAGAACCCACCTCCCTAAAAAAGCTCACACAGATTTAAAATGATAACACTACAGAAATTTCAGAAAATCAATACATAAGGTAAGGTTAAGAAGGAATTAATTTAACCATAGCAGAAATATATTAAGTGATCAGCAGTCTCTGAAGAGATATCACTTTGCAGGAAGAAGGCAAAAAAAAAAAAAAACAACAATATAGAAACAACACCTTGCTCTCAATCTCAATGCAAACGAACACTGGAGGGATGTGCACCCTTGTTACCATGACCTGGAACAGCATGAGAAGGGCTTTCTGAGACAGATAGAATCACCCCTCTTCCCCTCCTCCATCCTTATCCAGGCATGTCTTCTATATTTAGTAAGTACCATAATTTGAAGTAAAATAAATAACAGAGATGGAAAAGATGAATGACAAGGACTCATGGAAACCTAGAATACCATTTTACTAGGTAAGAGCAGAGGGAAGAAAATTCCGGGTATAGTAATTCTAAAGATTATGGGTTGTCATGTTTTTGTAGATTGATAAAAACAAAGTAAAATAACAGACTATTTCAAATTCCCAAAGTCACGTGAAATTCTTCTTGGTCACAGGAACTGAAAATGGTACCATGATTACGAGCCTAGTTCTATTAATCAGAAGGCAGAAGCAACAAGCCCCAATTCTCACTGACATCACAGACTAAAAGTTTATTTCCCACTTACACAGGGCTGCTGTGGGTCCTGGACCACTCTCCAGGGCAGCTGTCCTCCATACGGTGACTCAACCATCCAGGTAGCTCTTATTTCATTTGCCGGAACAAATGAATCACAAGTCTATTTCCAAGATCTTTGCAACAGTGGAAGAGAGAGAAACTAGAGAACACTCCATGGGTTTTTCACTGTCACAAGCGATAATTGACACATTTTCATGTCATTGACTGAAATTTAGTAGTACTAATTTCTACCCTAGTCACAAGGATAAGCGCAGACCTTAAAAGGGAAACAAAGAAAGAAATAGGCATTGGTAAATAATAGTAATGTCTACCAAACAACTTGCTAAGTACCTACTAAATGCATAGTAAAGTTGGGCTACAACTTTGTACCAATTTATTTTCCAAATGAGTTCCTCTTAACCTTCAGATTCACAGCAATCAGGAGGACGCTGGTCTGGAAAGCACTGGTACACGTCATCATGATAAAGTATTTTTTATTTGTGTTTGATGCATAAAAGAATGGAAATAATATCTGAAAGTGACAAAGTAAACATCCTAAGCAAATCAGCTTGGAAACAAGAGCTCAAAGAGATTCAGGGAAGAAATAGGAAGATGGAGGTAAAACATGAACTTACAGAGAGCATAAAAGACCAAGGAAGAAATAACGTCTTCAAGAGTATGATAGCGACACTAAAAGCACCTTAATTACAAAAGTAATTAGAGAAAAAAAAAGAAAAAGAAACTGAGAAAAGAAGCAAAATAAATGGAACCAAAGAATTAGAAGGAACGGTGAAATCTTGATTGTTGCAGAAGATGAAAAAGTAAAATCCTACTTACATGCCAATGTCCTTGGAAAAGAGAATTGAGTTGATATAGGAGAAAATATATTTAAACCTAAAAATCCACATGGGGAGGCCGATATAGAAAAGAAAGATCGCCCCTGGTCAGCAGCCCCAGCTAATGTTCCAGAAGACTGACTGTGGCAAACAGTCACTCCAGGGAGCCATCTTGGAAGTGGAATTTCCAGCCCCTGTCAAGCTATCCCAGGTGATACCTGGTGGAACAGAGATGAACCATCCCTGCCAAGACCTATACAAAGTGCAAATTTGGAGGCAAAATAAATAATTATTATTTTAAGCCATTAAATGTGTCTGGTTTATTATATAGCAGTAGATGCCTGTATCTTTGGCATTATATATTTATTACAAAGCAAAAGGGAAAATGTCTGCAAAAATACCTTAAAAATTGATTATCTAGAAATAGCTATCCATCCTCTGGGAATCATTGCCTGAAGGCATGGAATAGTGGACCATTCTTGGTGGGCTGAGGCAGGAGATCTGTCTGCTTATTTTATGGGTACGATGACCTGGGAAATATAGATTGAATATATGCACTGTTAAAGTGACTGCTTGATCTATTTTTATAGCTAAGTAATTAAATGATTCTATTTCTTTTCAGACAGACATCTTTTTTTTAAGATTTTTTTTAATGTGGACCATTTTTAAAGTCTTTACTGAATTTGTTACAATATTGCTTCTGTTTTATGTTTTGGTTTTTTGGCCATGAGGCATGTGGGATCTCAGCTCCCCAACCAGGGATCAGATCAGCACCCCTTGCACTGGAAGATGACGTCTTAACCACTGGACCACCAGGAAAGGCCCAAGATTAGTCCCAAGACTAATCTAGATAATGAATGAGGTATTTTAAACACAAGAAGTCAAAATGAAGATGCCATAGACATAGAAGAGGATGGGGAAATGTCTACATGTTGAGAATGTCATTTTGATTTAAGTATATTAAATGCTATCCTAAAATGTGCTTATTATTATACATATTTCTCTGTAAATTTGGTTTATCAATGAAAATGTCTTTTCATCAGAAAGTATTATAATAGAAATATAACCATTAAAATAAAATAACACAAAGATTTCCCATGAGAAATATTTTGATGTTTTTTACAGAAAAAAAAAGAAACAAATTATGCAAGTAAAAAATGCCAACTGATGAGAAAGCTGCATTTGAAAGAAAATTGTGAATTATCTTATGATTTTATACACATTTGACAGTTACACTAGGCAAAGTAATAATATGGTTCTCCTAAAAGTCAGAACTCTGTCAAAATCTGTTTCCAGGGTAAATTGTAGATTTAATGGGTACTTCATCTGTTTATATTTTCATATTGCTTAGTGATTTCTAAGATATCTTGCATATCACACTCAAGGCTTTCTCAATATTTTAATGGAGATAAATTACCACATTGAATCTCAAAAATTAAATCAACCATAATCACTTATTTTATTTGACTTGGAGACAGAAATATTAGGAAATCTGATGTTTTACCACCTATCATTTATTTTAAGCTTATTCTTTCAAAATCTTTTTGTTGTTGTTGTTCAGCTTCCTTTAAAAAAAATCTGCAGAAGTACATTTCGAATTGTAGGAAAACATCAGTTTTCAGTTGTTTATACTTCCTTCCTGCAAATGGGAAAAAAATGGGTCTGAATCCAATTCATATGCAAATTGTAAATTACTCACATCAGGTAGGTACATTAACTTTTTTTTTTTTTGCGGTACGCGGGCCTCTCACTGTTGTGGCCTCTCCCGTTGCGGAGCACAGGCTCCGGACACGCAGGCCCAGCGGCCATGGCTCACTGGCCCAGCCACTCCGCGGCACGTGGGATCTTCCCGGACCGGGGCACGAACCCACGTCCCCTGCATCGGCAGGCAGACTCTCAACCACTGCGCCACCAGGGAAGCCCAGTACATTAACTTTTAAGTATTTCAACTTAGTGCATTAGTTAATTCATGCCCTGATGCACTCTGCAAAGTAATGAAACTAAACGGGACATTTAGGTTTTTGCCTTAATATCTGGCATGTTTATAACAAGTATCAACATTTTATTAGATTATGCAACAGACATTTTTACAAGTAATTTAGTGAAAAAGATCCAAGGAAATTTTCAAGAAGCCTTTTCTCCATAATTTCTAGTAATAATGCGTACGCAGTTTAGCTTAACACTGAAGCAATCTAATTTGCTATACATTATTTCAAAATATTTGCGTTTACAAAAAATTAAGGTCACAACTGTGTAAAATTTTAGAGTTAGAAGGGACTTCAGAGAACACGTAATTAAATTGCTAATTTCACGAATGAAGAGGTTGAGAAAAATTAAAGTGACTTGCCCAAAGTTACTGAAAGTTAATCTTACAGCTCTCACTTGAATCTACTTTTCCCAATTTGCAGTCCAGTCTAATTTCCACTAACACGAATCATATACCCATGGTCCCCTGAAAATACCTGACAGCTTCTCAATGTAAAAGCAGTTGACAAATCAAATAAAAATAAAGTTGAAATTCCATAACAGATGTTATATAATTTCATGGGAGAAAATTTGTGGACTGTTAGGACTCTCATCAAAACGTTTGCAAATGGGTGCTTGTGTGTTTATGGTAAATCATTTGCAAGTGTTTATATGTAGAGCTTTTATGTTTTTGTTTATTAGGTGTTGATATATGATATCTGACAAACACAAAAGGTAATATGTTGCATATTTTAAGTTGTAAAGAAAAATAATGTCTAGAATACATGTAAACCTATCACTTCACCTAAGAAATTGAACATACTAATATCTTGCACAAATTTTTCTACTTCTCCTATCCCCTGCCTTCCACTCATAAATAATCACCATCTTGAGTTTTGTGCTAATTTTGCCTTGTCTTGGTAAATAATTTTATCATATATGTATGCATGGTTAAGAAATACATTTTTTTTTTGTTTGATTTAAAGCTATATAAATGTGGTCTTATACTCTATTCAGACTTTGGGTATTCCTTTTTCTAAACTTCAGGTTTCTAATGTTTTTCTGTGATATACATGTGGCTATTGTTCATTCATTTTTACTGTTGTAAAATATTCCAGTTTATTAATATATAGCAAATGATTTATCCATTCTCTAATGAAGTAATGTTCTCTGAAATATCTTATATCTGACTCCTGAAGCAAATATACAGAAATTTTTCTTGGCTATAACTCTGCATGGAATTGCTGAGTTGTTTGATGTAAATGCTAAATTGTTTCCAAGATAAATTTAAAAATTTATCTTCCCAGAGTAATGCATAAGAGTTCCTGTTATCCATATGCTATCCAACACTTCATAGTGTTAGACTCTTATTTTTTTCTGTATTTTAAAATATAAAACTGTATCTCATTTTGGTTATAATGTGCATTTCTGTAACTAGAAATGAAGTTGGACATACATGTTTTCTGTGAAGTGTCTGTTCATTTTTTTTTTTACAAAATATGTGCTGGGTAAATGTATTTGTCTTAATAATGCATACATTTTGGATTCTAATGTTTATAAGTTGTATATGTTGCAAATATCTTCTTCTAGATTTTGATTCATCTTTTCAGCTTTTAAAATGTACTTTATTGAACAGAAGTTCTGATTTAAAGGTAGTCTAGAATTTCAACCCATTCTTTTAATTAGCACATGTTGTGTCTGTTAAGGAATTCCTCCCTAAAGTCAGAAAGATATTGTCGTGTTTACTAAAATACCTTTGTGTACATGTGCGTGTGTGTGTGTGTGTGTGTGTGTGTGTGTGTATTGTGCGGTATGATTCCAACTTCAGGTTTTATTTATGTGGCTTACAAAATATATACAAATTATCCTTACTTATTCATTGGGGTCTGCCATGCCTATCCCTGTTGCATATTAAGGGCCCATGTATGGTTCTGGGGCCTCTATTCTTTTATATTTATTGACTTATTTATCTTCCTTAATTCCTATAGTTTTATTTTAAATTTTGGTAATTTTGTCAGACATGTCCAATATTCCACTTTCTTCTTCTTCAGTTTCTTGTCTATTTTCACTGTTGTATACATTTTAGAATTAGCTTGGCAAGATCCATGAAAAATCCTACTCATATTGTGTTAGACTCTCATAGACTCTACAACAGTTTTAAAAGAATTAACATTTTGGGGACATTAATTCTTTCCATCCTAGAAGAGGGTATTTGTTCCTTATACTTATGTTCTTTTTTATGTTGAATTTTATCATTTTCCTACATATGCTTTATAGATCTTTCACAAGACATTCTCAAGTGGCTTGTTGTTTATATTGAAAGGGTGAAAAATTTGTGTGTGTGTATTTGTTTCTGTTTTCAAACAGCTTCACTGAGATATAATTGAGGTAATGGATTTTTAAAATTAAGTTTTAAAACATTTTGTTTTAGTACACAGATATGCAGAAAATAGATTTTTGTATTGATCTTATATCTGTATACTATGCAACTATTTTATTATTGTCTGTAACTTGCCTATAGCATTTTTGTATTGTAAGAGAGTTAATTAAATTTTCTATATTTGTCCCTTCCCAATCCTTCTTCTCCTTCTTTTGTTCTTTTCCTGCACTGCTTTGAAATTCTAGTACTTGGTTGAAGAGCAGCTAAGAGAGTGGGTGTCCTTGTCTAAGTTTGGTTTTAAAGTTAATAGTTTCCAATGTAGCCCCATTAAAGAAGGTATCATTTTTTTTCTTTGTTTGAGATGCGTTGTACTTTCATATATGTAGATTCATGTTTTTAATGAGGTCTGGTATATTTTCATCCATTATATCTTCAAATATTTCATCTTCTTTATTTTCTCTAGTCTCCGACTGTTATGTGTATTACAACGTTTTGTTTTCCCTTAATATATCTTCATGATTCTTTCATATTTTCCTCTCCTTACCTCTCAGTTCTTCATTCTGTTACATTATTGATTTTATTATATTTTCCAGGTTTCTGCTTCTTTTCAAATCTCTCTAATATTTTACTAAAACTTTCTATTGACTTTCATTTTAAACAATTTGAAATATATATAATAAATGCAATATAATATACATCATGTATTATACAAATGTAAAGTGTATATATATTTATGATCTCTCTATATATACATATATACATATATATATTGTCTAGAAGTTCATGTGCTTTCAAATTTCTTCTTTTTTATTTCTGATGATGACTCATTGTTGATCAGTCATTGAAACTGCATCATTTTTGAGTAAATATTTGCAACTAACTCTTCTATATTTTTTATTTGACAATTCCAGTATTTTCAGTCTTGGGAGATGTTAAACTTTTATTTACCTATATTTATGCACTTGTGTTTGCTGATTCTCAATTACAGTGGCTCAACCTTTCATGTGTTTGTGTTCCCTGATTGAGAATTCAGTGTTTGACCTTAATAGATAGGAGTCTTATGGGCCCAAATTGGGACGTTCTACTCCGGAAAAGATTTGTTTCAGTCAATGGTCATGGGATGCCACCACCCCTAACTTGTCAAGCTCTGCATCCCAGGAGGATTCAACTCTGTCCCCAACTCCCAGACTCACTTGCCCTATGCCTCTGATGATTCAAATCTCCCAATTTCCATCACAGGATATTGAACTAATTATATAATTTATTTGGGTCTGATCTACCTTCAGTTCTTCATTGTGCTTGGCTAGTGGAGCCTGAATATAGTAAAATATCAAGGTTGTAGTCCACACTTTCACATAAAGAAAAAACTTTGGAAACAATTTATAATCAATCATGAAATGCTATTTTAAAACCACAATTAAACATTTTATCGATATACATAAAGGCAAAGAGATTTCATTAATTGGACATTTACAAACAGTAATGAATAAATAGTATTTTTGTAACCAATAGAATGCTTCTTGCCCACCAAAAGTTAGATATAAGTATATCATTGAGGCAAATATCCCTTGTTTAGCTTTTTTAGTATCTGTAGATAATTTGGCCTGATGATATGCCTTTGGTGTATTGAGTCTGCACAGCTGGCCTTGAAGGAATGGGGTTACCTCTTAATAAAGACTTGACCTGCAGTAAACAGTAACCATACTGGATCCAATGGGGGACACAGAATTGATTATCTTGAGAAAGAGGCTGCTATATGTATCCTAGTCAACAAAATTTATCTTATTTACTGCACATAACATGCATTTTACTAATAACTATTTTACTAACATATATAAATCTCCCTTTAAAGGCTTTTACATAAATAAGTCAGTGGAAATATAATTGTTCTAAGTAATAACATTTTATATTTTTGGAGGTAATTTCTTTTGTAATTAGATTACAGCATGACTAAAATAATTTCCATACTCTTAGTAAAGAAGAATTTCTAATAATATATTTTGTAAAATCGAGGCTACTATGAAGAAAACAAGTTCCAATAACTTATTAAAATATGTCATTTAATCTTTTATGTGCTGAAGGAACTGAACCAAAAATCTGTATGAACTTTATATACTCCTCCATACTAATTTTAAGCTAATATTGCAGAACTAATGACAGCCTTGAGAAATGCTGTTATCAATTCCAGCTGTCTCTTGCATCAAGATACCCTGAATTACAGCAACATTTCAAGAAATGAAGCTCTGAATAAAACCCATTACAGGCAAGCTTCTGTTTTAATACTTTTGCATATGGTTTTATAGTGTGGCTCTTTCCATCACAGAAAAAAACTTATGACAACCTGAGTTATTTTATTTCCTCTTTTTCTTTTTTTAAATCATTTAGTCCTGGACTGTGTTGGTACTGAATCACTGGTCTTACTGAACAACTTACCCACAATCTCCCAATGGTGTAGCTGTCAATGTCACTCACTCATCCCTTCTATGGTCTACAAATGGCATAGATCATCTCTGCTGAATTTTCTAGTTTCTTGAGTATAAAATTATAGCTCTCCTAGGTCAGATTTATCTAATCAACCTAGAGTTTTAATAAAGTCTTACTGCATCTATGTTACAAGTTCATCTCAGTTTCCTCAGATGAAAATATGCACCCACTGTCATGCATCTAACATAACACTTACTACCTAGTAATTTGTATTTACACATATGTGGATCCCTTGTTACTTTCAAATCCCTGAACACAAGGAACCTGCTCATACATCTTTGCTATGTCTCATTTTCAATCTGTAATTGAAGTTATAAAACTTTGTTGTTTTGTCAGTATCATGCAGTAGCACTGTTAGTCCACAGATTAACGGAATAATCTACTTTAAGAGTTTCACTAACTTTTTATTGAGCATTTATTGTGTACCAGCTATGTGAAAATCATTTTTGCTTTAATTTGGTAATTCATAGAACAGATTTGAAATAAAATGTAGCAAAAATATTAGATAGGAAATTAGCAAAATATTAGCAAAAAATAGGGTCTGAAATTGACTTCTCATGACCAAAATCCACTAATCTCCTTAATTCTCTGTAACTGTTGTTGGATGCTTTAATCAATTTTCCTTGCTTAAATACCCTCATGACTTTTTATTAACAAATTTTAAGAAAATCGTCAGGTTGTAAAAGAAGAATATTCTTTTTACTATCAGACATATTTTTGATTACAAATATTGATTTTGAAGGGCTTAAATTACAAATGTAACTTCAAGAGGTATAAGGGCTACCTTGGTAAAAACACAATCCTAGCTTCCATGTGTGTTTCAACTTGCTCTTATGTTGCATACATGAAGTTTTCTCACACTTAACTTTCGTACATCCAACTTGAGTTGGTTAAGAAATAAAATAGACATACATAACAATAACACCACTTCCAGCAAAATAGTATAATACCAGCTGCAATAAGTTAAAAAAAAGTATTTAATCTACTTTTCTATATGTTCAAAATATTTTATAATTAAATATTATTTGTGGAATTCCATATTTTTCAAATTCTGTTTTGAATATGGTGTATATATACCTATGAAATAAAGAGACAGTTTGGAAACTCTCTTTCTTATGACAGGCCTACATCCAAATAATCCTTCCCTCTGTACAATTTTAAGTAAATCAATCACATCTCTCAAAGTGCTCCATTTCAAAATGCTCCTTTCCTCCTTACATCCTGCTTCTCACCAGCAGATGAAACTGAAGACATCTCTTTTTATCATCATAGCAAAACACATTTCTCCTGAACCTTGTAGCTTTCATCTTCTACTTCATCTATTTCTTCTTTATGTTAAATTTCCTTTTCCACCTCTGTTCCTTCCACAATTCATTACAGGTGGTTAATAAAAGAAAATAGATGGACAATTGACATCTTCTATACTTTCTTCTAATCTGTATATTTACTAATGTCTTGTTAATTGTCTGACTTCTATATGAGAACATAACCAGAACAGCAGGATTTTTGTCTATTTGTTCACTGTTACAGCCTCAGCACCTAGAAGAGAACCTGATGTATAATAAGGGCTCAGTGAACATTTGTTTTGTGAAGAAATTGATAAATGAATAGAGTCCATCTCTCACCCGGTACTTATAGTCAGAGATCTGAGAATCACTCATTCCACGAATGTCTCATGAGTAACAAAATCTTTCCTTTTGAAATTCTAAATCTACCTAAAAATCTCTCCACTCCTCTCCTCCCCAATGCCATTATGTATAAGTGTATCCTAAAGGAATCACTCCATCCATTGCCTTCAGAAGAAAATATGGACTACCTGGCATGATATAACTGTTCAGTTATCATTTGTACATCACCAGATAATTGTAGAAATGCATCATTTACTGTGCTTTGCACATCCTCCTTAGAGCCTTATTAAACATTTTGTAGTTCTTTAAAGTACTGTACATTTTTATTCTCTGAACTGCTCTCTCTCTCTCACACACACACACACACACATGCACACACACATACACACACACACACACACCCCATCACAGCTGTTGATCAAACTCTTCTCAAGTGCCCCTCAGAACTCAATCTTAGACTCTCTTTTCTTCTTTTATATAAAATTTTGAGATAATCCCCTCTAGTTCCAAGGGTATACATTCCTTCTATATGCAGATGACTTTCAAATTTATAGTTTTGGCTCCAGCTTCTCCCCAAGGCCAAAACTTGCACATGCAACTACCTACTCAAAATCTCCAGTAAAAAATCTAATATCAACTTCACATTTTACTGTCTAAACATCTCTTCATTAATGTGTCCCTAACCGTCTTGCCCAGGTCAAAACATGACCATCATTTATACAGTTGCTCAAACCAAAATCTTAGAAGTCACCTTTTGCTTCCCTCATAGCTTGTATACAAGTCATGAAAAGGGACATTTGCTATGAACATTTCCATGACCTCTTCTTTCCACTTCTTTGCTCTGATCCTAGAGCAGATGACTTGCACCTCCAACCAGACCACTAACTCGTTACTCTGATTTCCCCCTTGATCTCCTGACACTATTTTCTACAAAACAGACAAAGTCATCATTTAGAGTATCTAAATCATAAAAAAATCACTCAGTGGCCCTCCATTACATTTAAAATGTAACCCTAGTTCCATATCATAACCTAAGTTTCTTTATGATCTAAGTCCCCCCCTCCCTATTAGATAATTCCTACCACACTGGGTATTGCTCACTGCCCTTCAGCCACGAGCACTCCTTCTAACACATCGATCCATCTCAACAGCTTTCTTCCTTCCTCAGGGCTTTTAAGGTTGTACGTTTCTCTGCCTGGAAAATCCTTTTCCCAGATTTTCATTTTCTTCCTTCATTCAGATTTCTGCTCAAACATCATCTCCTCGGGGAGGCAACTGTGTACACTGCTGTGGACATTGTGTTGAGCCAACCAGCTTCTCCTTTGGGACCTAAGTACTCACTCCCTCGGCACCAAGGGCACGGCTTGATGTTAGCAGGCAGCCTAGTTCTTCCTAAGGAAGGGAGTAGCCTTACTCAAGTTTATGCATCCTCCCCAGGGGTAGTAAGCCTGTCAGGGCAAGGAATCCCCCCTAGTGGCTCCATGGACCAGCGGTCATGCCTTATTCAGTAAAAGCAGAGAACTGAGAACTGGACAAGATGACTGAAGTATGACCAAGCCAAAATGAATTATTAAGTGTGTTCACCTGCCAAGAAACGGTACAAAGAACGCTGATGCCTTCCTGCTTTCAGAGAACGTCAGCGGGCTCTGAACCCCTTTCTCTTCCGTGTGCTGACCTGGTCTTTCGCCATTTTCCTCCTGCCTTCCTTAAGGTCTCGCTTTTAGCTCTTCTTATTTGTCAGTTTTGTGCTCCTTTTTCTGCAAACACAAATCTATCTGCCTCGAGAAGACTCATCAAACAACCTCTGCTTTGGTCCCTCAGCTTGGGCTCGCTGGTCCTCTTTGCTGTTTCCAATCTAATTATTCCCTAACTCGGGGCCTGGACATGGGCGTCCATCTCTACTTTTGATGAATTCAATTCTCTTTCCTTTGCCCTCACACCCTACAAGAGTAAATTTTACTCATCATTTATATTTTACTCATCATTTATATTTTACCTTGAATATTTCTTCCTTGGGGTTAATAATGATATGTTACACCAAAGGAACTTACAATGTATCAGGGTCTGTTCTTTAAGATAGATATTAAATATATATTTATATTTTGTCTTTATATATACATATGTTTTATGCATACCTATGTGTGTATATATAAACATTTAGCACTAAATAAGCATTTAATATTAAATGAATATACATTTAAATGTATACGTATATATTTATTTAACATACAATCACTAATCCTCACTCCAAATTTACGTGGTTATTTTTATAATCATCATTTTACAGAAGAGGAAATTAAGGAGCTGAAGTGTTTAGTCGCTTGTTCCTGGTCAGACATCAAGGAGGTAGAGCTGGGTTTTGAAGCTTGGCCAGCTCTGAGTCAGGATGCAGATGGCTGTCCTGAATCCCTTAGGCTAGGTTAGATCTCTGATAAATGATCACACAGGGCCCTATACATTTCCTCCGCACTTTCCTTTCCATGGGTGTTTATTCAAATAATGATGTGAATGATGTATCCAGTGCTTGCTTTTTCTGCCAGGCTCCAGGGTCTGTCAGGGCACGGAAGGTATCTATTTGGTTTCCACTGCATCCCACATCCTGTCACAGCCCCGCACACAGGAGGTACCCGTAAATGCTCGTACACAGGCTATTAGGAGGACAGCTAACTAAACTAATTCACAGCAAGAAGAATGCCAACTGCTAAAGGTATGGAACTGCAAGTGATCCTCGGGTTGGTTGAATTTTATGTAGAATGGTGTAGAAAACCTTATCGTACATGACTAAACCCAAAGTGACATTTCTCAAAATTATCCCTCAGTAAAGAAAGTCACCTCGTATTTGGACCCTAACCAAGTATCTCATGTTACTTTTTCAATGATTTTATTTTGAACCACAAAATGCTGTTTTGGGGAGACATATGGCCTGAAAGAACCTCAATCAATGCTGGCTCAGAATGTTTATAGAGGTCACCCAAAGTTACAGGGAAAAAAGACACAAAGAAATTGAATACACATTTATGATTTTTTTCCCCTTGGGAATGAGCTCATAGTTGCAAATGTTGGATGTCGTTATAAACAAGAACTTTAATGTATGTTGAAAAGTAATACAGTAAATATTTGACTCACTTTATGGAGCATATGGATTTACACTTATAGAACAAAAGAAAATGATGGTAGTCTTAATGTTACATAAATCTGTATTTGTGGCTTGAGATAAAATCATCAGTAATAGCATCATATATGGATTCCCAAAGGTACTGCATCTCATACAACTTTGATGAAAGTTAAGATGTGCTATGGAAGGCAGAGGGTGGGTGACTCACAGAAAGAATGCATGGATGACAACTCACTGATACATAGGATGTAAGTGCGGAGTCTACATTGATTTCTTTAATGTAAAGGATGGTATGAAAAGTCAATAGCTCTACATCGATAACTCAAGATACAGAGGTATAATTTGGCTTTATACACATATAATCAAATGATTAAAAAGACAATTATACAAATATATCAATATAATGGTCGATAATCCATCATATATAATCAGAATATAATTTATAACAAATGATCTGTCATATGATTATATATAATACACATATATAATGATCACTACAGAAATTTTATACATAAATGCTATATTTAATTTATATACTTGTGCATATGTGAGTGTAAAGTCAAATGTATATGATGCTTATACATTCCCGTTGGCCCAAATAGTTTTTGGATCTTTTGTGATTTTTTTGGAAAATCATTGAGTATTTTTATAATCACATTCACCTGATGTTTACCAAAATATGCAACTTATCGTTCTCCTCCCTCTTCCTCCCACCCTCAGCAGTTAGGTAGCTTAATCTTAACCACTCAGAGAGACGACATGTTGACCGAAATGAAGTTTGCATCAGGTCCCAGCGTTGCGCTCCTGGGTGTGGGTACAGAGGTAAGAGATAAGAAGGAAAGAAGCCTGAAATGCTTGTTCACATGGAACAAAGGGCCAATGTGCTCTTTCTTTTTTTTTTCCTTAAACATCTTTGTTGGAGTATAATTGCTTTACAATGTTGTGTTAGTTTCTGTTTTATAACAAAGTGAATCAGCTATACATATACATATATCCCCATATCTCCTCCCTCTTGCATCTCCCACCCACCCTCCCTATCCCACCCTTCTAGCTGGTCACAAAGCACCGGGTAGGACAGGAATAAAGATGCAATGTGCTCTTTCTATCCCTCTCTCCCTCTCTCTCTTTATCTTTTCTTTCTCTTCACTCCATCTGAACTCTGAAACACTAAACTCGGGATATAAAAGTATTGCAAATTATATTTATCACATTTATTTATGTCTACATGAACAAGAATCCTTTTCTGAACAGCAGTAATTTTGCCAAAATAACATTAGTGTCAGATTAAGTTTGTCGTATGATTTATTGAATCACATCACTAAAATGTCTCCTTGTACCTTCCTTTATTTTAGTGATTCAGGTCCCAGGCTGATAGACCCAAAAATGAAAGGAAAAAAAATTAAAACAGAGAAGAGAACATAGTCTCTGACAGTCACAGAAATTTAGATCTATAAAAGTGAATATATAGGGCTTCCCTGGTGGCGCAGTGGTTGAGAGTCCGCCTGCCAATGCAGGGGACACGGGTTCGTGCCCCGGCCAGGGAAGATCCCACATGCCGCGGAGCGGCTGGGCCCGTGAGCCATGGCTGCTGAGCCTGCGCGTCCGGAGCCTGTGCTCCGCAATGGGAGACGCCGCGACAGTGAGAGGCCCGCGTACCGCAAAAAAAAAAAAAAAAAAGTGAATATATAAAAAATTATAAACATACTGTTATTTCAGTTTTCCATTTTCTAGCTAACGATGTACTTCTTGTGGTGTCCTCACTTATGCCTGTAACAAACAAAACATTGTATAACATCTGCTGTGTAGGTGTATTCCAGGGGTTGTATCTATAATTGCCAAAACTATGAATCCATCATATTTGCAGAGGGATTCTTTATGTTGAACATATTTCTTCCTTTCTTCTTAATCTTTATGCTTACCTTTGGGTAACAAAAGATGTTGTGAAGTGCTTATTAAATTCATATATATTTAACTGTGAATAAAAACACAATTTGAGAGCTTTTATAGCCAATAAATTATTTTTAATAATGTTATTATATGGTAAGCATTCACGTTGCAATCAGGAATATCTGTAGAGTATCTATCTTCAGTTCTGACATAGCTGGTTTCTGAATCTAAAAATCACTGGGGGGAAGAATGATAAGAAAATGTCCATGTGTTGTGTGTTCCTTCTTTGCTGGACACCATGTAAAATGCATCCCCAGCAAAAATTTCATTCCTCAGTATGTTTTAAACTGAGCCTGTCTTTCTTGATACCTATGTAAGAAAGCAACATGTTATATATATGTGGCTACATGTGTTAGATTTCAGCATCAGCCTTAGTGTGTTTATTGGAAACGGTGAGCATCAAGCCAAGGAGACTAATAGAATCTGTTATGAGTTCACAGAGACTTAGTTTCTGCCAGGTGGGAAATCCACTGTGCTCACGCCCCCTTTAGGGAAATATATACCCCTTTCTCTGTTTTAATAACTATTGCAACTTCTTGTGATATTAACTATCATAATTTCTCACCAACTGGATTCCAGTTATGGCCTAACTTCTGGGAATATGGTTTTACCTCCATTTACAGGAAACTTCCACCTCCACAGCCAGCCCAGCCAACTGGGCAAGAATCTACCCGGAGCCTGGCTACCTGGGTTCAAGGCTAGTCTCTCCCATTTTTCATTCATGGGTCTTGACAAGTTGTTTCATGGGTCTCTGTCTCAGCTTCTGCAGATGTAAAATGAGGATAATAATAGCTGCTATCCCTAGAGGATTATATAGACAATGAGTTAATATAGAACCATTTAGAACAATTTCTGATACATAGTGAGTGCACTATGGTTAATTTAAAAATGATTATAGGAACTATTTAAAATGAAAGGCCAGGAGCTGCCTCTGTTTTCTGGGAGAGTATCAATACTGTGGAGCAGCTAACACATTTCCTTCCCCTATGGTCTTCAGTGAGCTGCAGGTCACATGCCAACATTTCCATTCCTTTCTCCATCGAAGGTTTATTGAATACACCATGCATCTGGCTCTGTGCTAGTGACAAGGACCAAGTCTGAGTCAGCCAGCATTCTCTAAGCTTCAGGAGCTGGTAGGAAAGGGGGGCGGGGAATCTCACATACACAGGGAGATAAATGGTGGTAAAGTGTGTTAGGTAATCATCTTTGCAAGGTGAAGGGATGTGGAGAGTTTAAATTAAGCCCATCCTGGTGTGACGTCAGCTAGAACTCTAGAATCAGTACACCTTAGTTCAAGTGTCAGATTGTTAATTACCAAACTTATGAGCAAAAATAAATTCCCTTACCCTTTAAGTTTCCATTTCCTCTCTGCAAATTGTGGGAGATAAAGTATTGACCTCACAGGGTTGACATAGTCATGTTATTTTTACAATAATATCTCATATTGATAGAACATTATGAGTAATGTTCTATCTGTGCTCATGGCCTTAGGTAGATTCCCAAGAACTGTACATAAAGTACTTACTTAGAATAGTGCCTGACGTATTAGCAGACGTTCAAAAACAACCATTAACATTTGTTTTATTTCCTTTAACGTTGCATAAATCTGTATCTGAGCTGGAGGGATAACCACTTCCCAGTGATGAGTTGTTCCATGGTAGACTTTACTTTCCTAACCACTTCCTAAAGAGTCTGGCAGAGTCTATCAGTGCAGTGGTCCCCAACCTTTTTCGCACCGGGGACCGGTTTCGTGGAAGACAATTTTTCTATGACCCGGGTTGGGGGAGGACGGTTCGGGCGGTGATGTGGGCAATGGGGATATAGATGGGCAGCGGCAGATGGAGCTTCACTCACTCGCCCTGCCGCTCACCTCCTGCCGTGCGGTCCGGTTCCTAACGGGCCGCGGACTGGAAGCGGTCTGCGGCCCGGGGGTTGGAGAGCCCTGTATCAGTGGACGAAGATGAAACAGAGCTAGAAGTCTTTCATCTGGGGAGGTTGCTGGATATGAGGCTCTGTCTGGAGTGATTGGGTGCTTTGAAGAATGACGATAAATCCTTAATTCTGAAAGGTTGTAGCCACCTCCAAAAGTATGTAACATAATCTGAACACTTAGAGGGATGAAGGGTGGGTAACACAACTCTTCACAGCCTATTTTAGACTCCTTAGCCAAAAGACAAATGAGGACATAATGGTCTCTGTATCCAGCGATAGTAAAACCCCCAGAGAATTAACAGATCAGGCTGTCCTAACCCATCTTCCTTACTACTTGTCTAACTTTAGAAAATCCAGTTATACACTAATTTTGCATAATAAATTTATGTCACTGTCATGCTCAGAAGGCAAATCAGAGGATGGTATGAGACAGGGTCAGAACTTGTAGCACTTAGGAAGCAAGAGAAAGGGATTTTATTTATTTATTTTCCAAGACTGATGACAAGCCAGCTAAAAGTTTTCAGCTTGGGAGGGTCGTGATACATTCCGTGTGGTTTTCAAAGTGCGCTTGGCTGCTAGATTGAGAGCACAGAGAAGGGGTAAGAGCTGAACAGAAGCCAGATAACAGGCTATGTTAACAGTTCAGGCAAGACATGGAAATGCCTTGGATGAGGTAGTAATAATAAAAATGGAAATGATGTGATGGGATATATGTTAGTGAGATAGCTGACACTTCTTTGCATACCAACATTCCTGACCTGGTGGTGTAGAACATGAAAAAGTAAATAAAAGACCAGGAGCAACGACAAAGTCTTGATTTTTAGCTTGAGCAACTTGTCCTACTTATGGAAATGTGGAAATTCAAGGAAGGAAACAATTTTGGAAATGTGAGAAATGAGTTGCTGTCACTGTTAAGATTGAGATGCCTGTTAGATATTTGCATGAACCTAGAAGTGGGTGATTGGATGTGATTCTAGAGTTTGGGTTTAGAAATATTACTCAGAGATGTATTTGAGAATATTGAGTTGGATACAGAATCTAGTTAAGAGAAAAGTTGGGGTCAGATAAAATTGGCACTTAAAGTCACGGGAGTGAACGGAAACACCTAACATCAGAAAATATTTAATGGATGGCAGAGAACTCAGAATAGAACCTTGGGGAATGCCATCGTTTACAGGTGAAGGTGTAAGAGGTATCAGCAAAGAAGAATGAGAGAAAACTGTGTGAGAGGTAGAATGAAAGGCAAGAGAATGCAGTGCTCTGGAGGCCAAGAGAGGAAAGGAAAGTGCAGTGATTTTTTGAGTATGTTGCTGAGATATTACTGAAGAAACGCTCAAAGGCCAGTGAATGTGGACATGTCTGGAGACCTTGGTAAGAGCAGTGTCGGTAAAGTGATGGGACCCAAGCCTGTGTTCAGTGGTAGAGAAACTGGAGGAATAACTATAGACAGCAATCTTAGGATGCTTTGTTGAGGAAAGGCATACAGAGTTGGATTGGGAATCATAAAAGAATGAGGTGGAGGTGTCCTTTATTTTATTTCACTTTTTATGGATGGGGGACAGTGGGTCTTGCTTGTGGGATGATGAAAAGAATCTGATAGAGAGGAAGGAATGAGAGATGCAGAAGAGAAATTGCATCAGTGCAAAGAAAATTCTATGAGAAGGCAATATGGGATAGGATCTCTAGAGTAAGAGAAGTAATTGGTCTCTGGTACAAGTAATAAAACCAAGTATAAAGAATATAACTTCGGAAGCAGATAGGCTGGCAATTTTGGTGATCAGGTGATGAGCCTATTTTAACAGGTGCTTTAAATAAACAGTCTTTCCTACCTAAATGACTCCACAGAGAAAAGTAGGATTTTCCTGTGCATGACCCCAGGAGGCATCTCTAGGTGTCCCTACAAATCTGAGTTCTGGGCCTCTTTCCAACAGACTTGGTGTCCTGTTCAAGTTCAATTCTCCAGCAAGGGAGCTTCAGATGTGGGGAAACGGGTGTTGTTAGCACTCTCCTAAATAGAGAGCCTGAGATCTGTGTTTGCTCCCCACTAACGACGGTTCTCTCAGACAGCAGCAGGGTGATGCAGCTCTCCTCCTGAAGCCTCCAGTCTCAGTGCCTTTAGGACTCTCTACAGGATGCCAGAACATGGGAACCGCACACCTACTTAAACCTTGCTCTCGGGTTCCTGAGCCACATGCTGCTTGCTGAAAGTCAGTGGGCAGACTGGTAGGGATACTGCTGTCTTGGCCCATGGCTGGGGGCTTAGGCTGGGTCATCCCAAGGGCTGGAGACATCCCCTAGGGGTGAGAGTAACTTATAAGGATGGACAATAATCAAGGGGCCACAAGGTCATCTGTGGGCCACACTGCCCTTGAGTTAATGGGAGGAGACATCCCCCGGAGGTGATGGTGAGTCACTGTGAGTTCTAGATGGCTCAGAGGGTGAGTCACCTATTCTCAGGTGTTCACAGGATCCATAAGGCAGTAAAGCCTGTGATAAATCAGGTTCCATGAAAGGAGGTGATGGGGTGTTTGCATTATTCGCCACACTCCGGAGTGGGTAGATCACTCAGAAATCCTGTAGTTCAAGGGACACCTGGAGTGAGAAGGCTGCCAACAGTTCTACCACACGGCTTCTCAGCACAAATGAGGAAGCCCTTCTTGAGACAGGCCGGGACCTGGGACCTGGGACCTGGGACCCTTTGCTGACATGCTTGTACCTGGACAATCGTCTCCTCGAGCTACAGAATACAAAGAAACTATAAGGGGCTAAAAATAACTGCACGCCTGCACAGTTGGGGCAAATTCTGGACAAGATACAAAAAGACCAAAACAGAAAAACTCCAACTGCCACTTCTGAAGAACTGGGAGCAAAAGCAGGGTACTGCACATGCCCGCTGCACAAAATACCACCAAAGGGGTGGGCAAATCACCTAAGCCACCCTTCCAGCCTGACCCACCCCTACCCTCACCCCATATAAGGAATCAGCTCACCCCCGCTCGGGGACAAGCAAAGGAACCTGTTACTTGTTCTCACTCCCCACTGCTGCAGCAGGGGCCCCAGTAAAGCCTTGCCTGAATTTCGTGTCTGGCCGCTAGTCAATTTCTATTGACTAAGGAGGCCAAGAACCCTGGCTGGTATTATTCTAAGCCTTAAGAAGGAGGATGGAAAGGTAAAGACAGTCTATCTGTGCTCCTTGCGAAGAGCTGTGGGCTGCCTCCCACGGGAAAACCCGAGTGGAAGGGAATCTCTGAATCAAGTGGACACAATCCTGAGGTTGGGTAAAATCTGGGAGTTGGAGAAAGGAATTCATTTAAAACCCCGATTGCCAACGTAATTACCTGAATTCAGTAGTCAGGAGCAGTTGCTGGTGGCTTCAGATTCATTCCAGCCTTTTGAGAAGCTCCCTAACAACTGGATGACACCCTAAATGCCACATAGAACCCCTTTACTGAAGCTACTCAGAAACGTGTCACAGAGTCACGGTTCTATGTAAACTGCAAGTGATATAAACAGTGTCACCCAGGCCTCTGAGTCTTTGCCACAAGAATACAAGAGACAGAAGCAAAGGGGGAGGAGAGAGGAGAGGGAGAAGGGAGGCGAGTGGGAGGCTTCATGAAACAGAAGCTGGCCGTGCCTGCTGATCCGACCTGTGGTGTGCCAGAACCTTTCCATGAGAGGCCGAGAGATGAAGGTTCCCACCCCTGCATCAGTCAACATTCCGCCCCTGAGTTCCTGCACAAAGTGATGTTTGCTGACATTCCCCCTGAAGACTTTACACAACAGATGGGCTAAAACACATCACCTCTATTCTCAATGTATATATCATTGTATATATCAAATGCATGCTCATTGTATATTACTGTAACTTGTAACACATCCATGCTTTCATGTATGTATTTATTTAGTTAGTTTGATAGAATTTTAAAATTTTTTTTATTTTTTATTGAAGTATAGTTGATTTACCATGTTTCAGGTTTACAGCAAAGTTATACATGTATGTATATGTCTTCTTTCTGAGATTCTTTTCCATTACAGGTTATTAACAAAATACTGAGTATAGTTCCCTGTGCTATCCAGTAGGTCCTTGTTGTTTTTCTATTTTATATATAGTAGTGTGTACATGTTCATCCCAAATTCCAAATGTATCCCTCCCCCCACGCTTTTCCCTTTGGTAACCATATATTTAATTCTTACTAATTGTTTGGATAACACATCACAGGATTAGTTCTCTACAAAGATACATGACTAAAAGCATCATACTGTTTTGAAAGAGACCTAGGCCAGCAGTTGGAAACCCACAAATCTACTTCCAAAAATCCATCACCCAACTGCTCAGGACAGGGCAGCCACTGAGCCTTGGGCTCCTTTACAATAGTTGCCAGTGCCAGGGCTCTGCGTCTACTGGACGGGACACAAAGGCGATGGATGCACCAAAGTCATCAGCATTGGAATTCCTCGACAGTGAGGTGTGCTTGTAGCTCTCGTGCTGCTTTAATTCATCTTGATTTCATGTGGTCATGTTTTCCTAACAATGCGCCATCAGTTAATATTGTTTTACGTCAATGAAGAGTTCAGGATTCCTGTCTTTGGAAATAAGTTGCAAACAGGACACACCATGTTGTTATTTTTCTTCATGAAAGTCAGTGAACGATTGTTTCCACTTTTAGTCCCAATAGTGAAGGTAGATTCCATTTTAGAGTAAAGGAAGACAAAAACTGCTCAGAGAGAGAGAGATTGAGACAGACTGTCGATGGAATGTACATTGAATATGCATGGAATATACTTTTATTTCACTGACTTTGGGTAGCTAAGTGGACACTGTAGATTCTTCATTTAGGAGTATACTTACATTTATACTTTAATACTAAAGTCCAGTAATCATAATGAATATGTGATAATAAATAAGCAGCATGTTTTTAGAGCCTATTTAATTTTAACTATAGGATAATACATGTCTGATATATTTTATTGACATATTAAAAAAAGATTTGACTTTTTTCTATATAGTACCAATACTGGTGATGCATGTAATAAAAATGTGTTGAAATCAAATATATAAGCCAGTATAAAGGTTATGTTTTATTGGAAATGATATTTGGCACATAGACTAAAATTTTCTAGGGCTATTTAACAGAATTTGATATTGTTTCAATCATTTCTCTGAGCATCATTTTCTACATGAGTAGGATGAAATACTTGTACCTGATTCCCACAATCTTTTTTCTCCTATAGTGCACTATAATTATGTAGACATGTACCTCATCTCTCTCCTCAATCTCTCTTTTACTCTACATACATTAAGCCATATTTTAGTCATATTAATATAAATTATTTCAAAAGAGAAAGAAGTTAATCCACATGTTTTTCAAAATCCTACTAATTAGAAAATAAGAAGAAGATACAGAGACAAATATCTTTACTTTAAGGAGAAGACGTTGAATCAAAAGAAAAAAAAATCTGTGGTAGAATAGCATATGCCGGTAAAGATGGAAAGTGGTTCCTTTATACACAAATGATCATCTCACTTATTACCCATAATACTGGTCTTGATTTTAGAACTCAAAGCAAACAAATCACAGTACACTTCAAAAGTTATTGACATCGAAGCAATAGATATTCAGCTGGACACATAGTGAGCAAACATCTTAAAAGCGATGTCATGGACCGTCCTACATTGTTGGTAGGAATGTAAATTGGCGCAGCCACTATGGAGAACAGTACGGAGGTTCCTTAAAAAACTAAAAATAGAGCTACCATATGATCCAGCAATTCCACTCCTGGGCATATATCCAGAAAAGATGAAAATTCTAATTTGAAAAGCTCCACGGACCCCAATGTTCACAGCAGCACTATTACAGTAGCCAAGACACGGAAGCAACGTAAATGTCCATTGACAGCTGAATGGATAAAGAAGATGTGAGATATATATACAGTGGGATACTACTCAGCCATAAAAAGGAATGAAATAACGCCATCTGCAGCAACATGGGTGACATGGATGGACCTAGAGATTATCAATCTAAGTGAAGTAAGTCAGATATGATATCACTTATATGTGGACTTTAAAAAATGATACAAATTAATGTATTTATAAAACAGAAATAGACTCTTAGACATAGAAAACAAATTTATGGTTACTGAAGGGGAAAGGGGGAAGGGATAAATTAGGAGTTTGGGATTAATAGACACCCACTACTATATATAGAATATTGGGTTGGCCAAAACGTTTGTTTGGGTTTTTCTGTTACAGAAGATAAACAACAAGGACCTACTGTATAGCACAGGGAACTATATTCAATATCTTGTAACAACCTATAATTGGAAAAATGTGAAAAAGAATATATATATATATATAACTGAATCATTTTGCTGTACACCTAAAACTAACCCAACGCTGTAAATCAACTATACTTAAATTTAAAAATTAATAAATTTTTTTAAAAAGTGATTTCTTCTACTTTTGAAATTGCCTATTGATTTTGTCATTTACATTAGCTGCCTAAACTACAGTCTTAGGCTTCCAAAAGGATGGTCAGTCCTAGGAGAGAACAAAATGAAGAAGTCTACCATCTTCATCTATTTCCTGATAACTTAAAAAAAATCAAAATTCTTAATTATAACCAAAATAAACCATGCACAAATGCTGAAAAGTCTATGCTGAGATGGGTTTTCTTGTACACAACTTAAGTAAGGATAAATAAGTTCAACTTTTTTGAAAAGTATATTGACCAGGTTCATGAATATCCTGAAATATCTCTACAAATGCAATTCATTCTTTAAATTCTGCAGTCTGAGTCAGAGAAAATATGAAAAATATAAATAAGAAGCCAGAGGCTACAGATGGAAAAGAGCAAGTTGAAATCACTCAGATTTCTGAATATTATTGCTCGCAGAGGGGACAGATAATTGTTCCCTTCTATTGATATAATATTTACTACATTACTGGGGAAATGACAGTTATAACATTTAATTTTTTTTTTTTTTTTTTTTGCATTATGCGGGCCTCTCACTGTTGTGGCCTCTCCCATTGCGGAGCACAGGCTCTGGACGCGCAGGCTCAGCAGCCATGGCTCACAGGCCCAGCCGCTCCACAGCATGTGGGATCTTCCCAGACCGGGGCATGAACCCGCGTCCCCTGCATCGGCAGGCGGACTCTCAACCACTGCGCCACCAGGGAAGCCCTAATTTTAATAAATAAAATATAAAGATTTTCTCCAAAACTCTTTTTAGGAGACAAATTCTGAACTTGAGTGTATGGACTTTATTACAATTATTTATTTCCATTTGTGGACTTTGCTGAATAAGAAATTCAATGGTTTCTATGTCCTATGATAAAAACCATATTGTATAAACTTTCTGAACATGAAAACATTTAATAAATATCAACCTTTCATGATTTGACATTCTTAGTGAAAAAGTTTAAACATTTTGAAGTATTAATCATGCAATAGAAAGAAAAAATCTTGGCAATTAATTTTCTTCAAGTTACATAGCTTGTATTCATTACTGGTCTACAGGAATTAGACATAACATATTTAGGGCTTCAGTGCACATTAAGGATGCTGACTCATTTTAAGAAGTTGACAAGCTTGCTCTAAAAATTCAAATATAGAGACTCTATTTGTTTTATGTTATATATTATATGAATATGGTCATGTAAGTGTCATGCATATTTATTCTTAACGTCAAAAGGAGTATCTTGATTTAGGTTAGATTCTCGGTTGGGTAGAATCTTCTTTTCTAGATACAGAAAGGTTTCTGGGAGTAAAGTGATTTTAAATAGGTTTTTGAATGCTGAAAATATGAAAGATCAATGTTTTCAAACATAGTATCTTAAGAAAAATAAAATGAGAAAATACCAATGATATTAATTGGGCTAATTAGAAATCAGTGAATTTTGAGCAATTGAATCAGAGGTTTAGGAGGAGACACAAGAGCCTGGGGGTGATTCCCAGTAAAATGAATAAATACACCGCGTGAGCATAATGCTGGGAGACTTTCTGGCATTTTAATCAGCAGAACATAGACAATTGAAATGGACAGTTAGAAGGGCTCGTGAAGGAGGTACAAGAATACGAGAAATGGGGCTTCCCTGGTGGCGCAGTGGTTGGGAGTCCGCCTGCCGATGCAGGGAACACGGGTTCGTGCCCTGGTCCGGGAGGATCCCACATGCGGCGGAGCGGCTGGGCCCGTGAGCCATGGCCGCTGGGCCTGCGCGTCCGGAGCCTGTGCTCCGCAACGGGAGATGCCGCGACAGTGAGAGGCCCGCGTACCATGAAAAAAAAAAAGTATACGAGAAGTGATACTATATTAACTAACATTAAAAAGTTTAGCCAGCACTTCCCACGCTCAGAACCTCTTGACACATGATGCTTAATCAGTGATTCAAGAATTAGAGGATAATGTGGTCAAATATGTTTGGGGAATAGAGGAATAAACCGAACTAAAGTGACCCTCCGCTGTCTCCCGAGTGTGCCCTTTTCTCCATCTCTTCTGCCACTAACTTGGTGTAGACTCTCATCCTCTTTGACCTGACCTAAGATTGTGGCCTCCTAACTGGAATTCTCACTGCCAGATTTTCCCTCTTTAAGACACTACCCCCCTTCAGAGTGGTCTTTGCTATTTTATCATTTCTAAAACATGGACAAGTCCATTGTGTCCCATAGAATCACAAACAGATATTCTCTTGGCCTAACGCTATTATCTAAATAAAATGTCAAATCACCAAGTATGGTCATGGCAACAGCTAGTCAACAGGACCCCACTTGAAACTTTAAGAAACTACTCTGAGGGACCAGACACATAGAGACGGTGTCCTTATGTGCTTAGAATAAGTGGAAACAGTGCCAAGTATGTTTGTGGGAAGGAGAGAAACAGCCATCTTTCTTCTTTGATTAAAAACTCAGAGATCGTTCTTTAACACTTTGGAGGACATCGATAATAAAACCAGCTAAAATTTATTGAGCATTACATACTGCCAGGCACTAGGTGAACTCCTTTCTATGGGCTATTTCAATTAATTCTGACAATAATCTTAGGAGGTAGATGCCACTATGCACCCCATTTAACAATCAAGAGAACTGAGACACAGGAGCCTAAGAGTCTTTCCTCTTAGGCACTCAAGCAAATGTTGCAGTCAGGATGTGAGGGGAAAAGGTCTAACTCCAGAATCTGAATCACCACCTCCCAACCCATCTGTACACAGAGATTCAACCTAGTGTGCACCCCTTTCTTCCTACCTTCTTTCCCTCCTTCCTTCCCACAACCCACAACCCACCTTGACATCTCCCAGTGGGGAGCCTGAGTGCAGGACATAGGAGGCACTTGCCTGGCTGAGCTTGGACGGTCTCCAATAGGTGACACACTGGGCTTTGGATCAAAGCTGAATCAACACCTTAGCATGTTCTAGCTGTAAAACCAGGGGATTTTCAGCCTGGGGAATTACAGAAAAGCATTCTGGGAAACAAAACAAAACTACTCTTGGACCTTTGAGGCCATCAACCCACCCAAGAATCTCTCACCTGCTAGCTTATTAAACTTACTGATTAGCAAATATTTAAACCAATGCTTTCACACCCCAGCCCACTTATAGACAGACTATGCTTATTTATACTTGGGTAATTTTGCAAACTTTTTCTCAAAAATGAACAAAGTGAGATTTTACGTCAATAAAAATAACTTACAGTCTGTTTGGCCAAGGATAAAATTTGAACTAAGAAAGAAAAATCAGAATTTGGAAAATTTGTCTTCACTGTCATGAATTTGACAGCTTCCTCATACTTGAAGACACTTCTGCTCAGTGGTGATATTCACAAATGTGAATTTTTTTGAATTGTGTAATGAAATGTGTCAACATTTGGAAGATGTAAATAATTGAGTGAACTAATACTTTCCAAATGGCCCCTGCATAATTACAAAAACATGCATGGTTAAAAGATCCATCCAAAGTGCCAGATAGATCAATGGATTTTAATGCATCGTTGTATGAAGCATCTATTAATATGGTTTTTGTTGCAACTAACATTTAAAAAACCACCATTCATCACATTTTGATGTCGTATCAAAGAAAAATTTCCCCAACTATTTGAAATGGCCACTAAAATACTACACATCTGTTTGAAGCTGGATTTTCGTCATATAACTCAATCAAAACACATTGCTACAGATAGAATGTGAAACAAATGTGAGAATCCAGCTAACTTTAATTAAGCTTGACATTAAAGAGACTTGCAAATATTGAATGGAATTCCATCCTTCTCATTTTTTTTAGTTCTTTTTGTGAAAATATTATATTGTTAATGATATCATATGGGTTCATTGTTATTTTATGTTAATTAATTTATAAACAATTAAATGTTCTCAGTTTTAATTCTAATAAGGCCACTATTTTAGGGGTCGGTTCTCAATGATTTATTTATATAGTGTCAGAGAGTTCTGACACCAAAAGTGAGGGAACAACTGTTCTGAAGTTCATAACAGAGGGAATTTAGTTGTCTCTACATTCATCAGAGCAGGTCCTCCTTCTGGCACTAATGGCGACTTTGTGACCTGGGCAAACAGCCTTGGGATGGACTGGCAGGATTTCTAAGAAAGAGAAAAGATTCTCTTAGCATCCCATACTGATCAAATTAATCCAACAGACAAATGCTTTGTCATCTGATAACTCCCACAGTCAAAGTCCTTCTCTTTGGTAACTTTTCTATAGTTTTTCATTTCACAACTTATGAAACCTCTTTCTTTTTTAAGTTTTTCCTCTTCATGAAATGCAACCCCATTATTGCACAAACTTTCAGCCAACTTGCACCTACTGATTTCGTGATGCTGTTTTTCCTCATCACTGACAGCTGAGCTGAGATGTCCCTGTAGATTCTTTCTTTTCTTGGTATGTGACTTTTTACCTACTTTTGCTAAATGGAAATATCTAACATGTCTCAGTGATTCTGTGCTACCTCCCATCTGTTGGGAGCTTTTCTTCTTTATCATATTTATTCTATTATTTCTTGGCGGGTTTTTAAAAACCATGTGAAAAACAGGTTTTGACAATTTAAAATTGATTTTTTCCAGCCATGTAGAGGGACTTTAGAAACTGTCTAGGCCAAGCTCTTTTATTTTCCAGATGCAAACACTAGAGTCTAGGAGATCACATGACTAATTAGTGACAGAGTTGTGTTTCTGGCCAGTTGTTCTGCATGACCCCAGCTCCCCATGCAGAGGGCTTTTCATCACGCCCCTTCTCTGGGGATGCTCCTGTGTCACCTATGCTCTGGCTTCACTTTAGTTCAAGGCCATGTCCTTCCTCAAATAATGGAATGGACTTGATGGTTATAGCATGACCTGCCGTGGAAGTAGTGCAGAAGCTCCATTACCACATAGGCACAATAACCTTGCTATGTGCTATAGTTTATTCATTCACAGTTTGCCCTATAACGTCAAATCCTAAGTGGATGAGGCCACCCAATCAGATGTCTAACCGTGACAATATCTTTTGCTCCAAAGATCTGTTTGCCACTGAAGACAGATTCAGAATGTCAGTATCTTCATTTTTCGCATAGTATAAGCTAGTCTTAGCAGTAAGTAAAGGAGAAAGGGAGCATCACAGAGAAGCAGTTATCAGAAGGGCAGGGGATTCAAGAACAGCACCCCTGTACTCAAACAGGAAAAAAATTGGGGAGCAGGTGATTAACTAGAAGGTTAGTATTAAAGAAAAATATAACCTCGAACAACAACAACAGCAACAAAAAAAAACAGTGACAAGACTGTTGCGGGTGTGGGAAAAGTACTCCAACAACAGTTCATTCAAGTAGGAATTGGACGGACAGCAGAGAAAGAGGATACAAAGAGATAATAGGAGTAAAATGGAGCAGGCCCCTATGGTCCTGCCAAAGAGTAAGTTTAATCAGAGAAGTGAGAAAATGTAGAAGCAAAAGAAAGAAGTCAAACAGGATAAATTAATAATAGTTTAGTCATTAAGCAAAGTCAAGGACCTTTACTTCCTCCTCAAGGCTATAGATAATATTCGGAGCCATGTCCTGTGAGCTGTCTATAGACACTGAAACCCACACCAGGTGGAAGAAGTTATCCACATGATGACCAGACTCTAACCATGACATGAGCTGCCATAAATCTGAGAACTGGGACCAGAGAAATGGGAACAAACCAACCCTGGAAATGAAGACTATCTATACTGAACACAATCAAGATGACTCTGATGACTAATTCCAAGAAGACTGTCAGAGCTGACTCTGCTGCTCCCACATGTAGCCCCCTCCCTACACCCGTGAAACTCCCTTTTAAAAGTTCTTGCCCACTGACCAAATGGCAGTGGAGTGGGCCTTTGGACACGAGTCTGCCCTCCCCCTGAATCTCCCACACTCCCACCCCACGCCCATTGCCAGCCTCCTCCAGAATAAAGCAAACTTTCCTTTCCACCAACCTTGCCTCTCGAGTATTGGCTTTAGAGCAGCGGGCAGCCAGACCCCACTTTCGGTAACAGGAGTATAGTGAGAAAAAGAATGAAGGGAGAAGCAAAGGCCACCACAAGGAAATAAGTGCAGAGGATAGAACTGACTGCTGGTTTTTTCAGGTCTCTGGGAATAGCTGGATAGAAGAAGCTACCTTAGCTTGACAAGCAGAGTTAGCAAAAACACCTGATCATCAAGACTTGTTACCAGTGGTGAGCTGTTTGCTATCTATATCCTGGTCTTTGTAGAGTGATTATGTGGATAAAGCATATCAAAGATATTTGGGTCAACCATATTCATCACCCTCTCCTACATGTAGAAAAAATGGAAAAAGCCTAATATTTCTCATTACCTATCCACTGCCCCTCCCAGTGTTCCTTGTGAAGCAGAAGCTTTGCAGGACACAGCGTTAAATTTCCCAGGCTGTTCAGAGTAAGCAAAGGAGCATGACTTAGTGAAAGATGGGTCTGTACCAGCCCAGAGGGGTGCATGGGGATGCAGACAGGTGCAAGACCATGGGAGGGTGAATCCTCATCTTAGTTCCTGTGAGGTAAGAGATATTTTGCTAAGGGCAAGTTTTTACGTGGCACTTAGCAGAAGACTTCCCAGAGAAGAACACCACTGACCCAAATGTTCTCTCTCCAGCTTCTGCCAGCTAATCAATGCGCCTTAGCTCCAGGCTTGGGAGGAAAGATTCATGATCCCAGATTCATGATTCCCAGGATAAGGAGAGTGGGCAGAGGCAGGTAGAAAGAAACCTATAGAGAGAGTCATTGTGGAGGAGAACTAAGAGCTCCTGCTAAAATGACTGGACTTCTGGACTGGACAGTCCCATTTTTTATACCTGAGTTTTGTCATTGTGACCTTAAAGGGTCTTCATCTCCTCAGTTATAAAATGGTAATTGTGTTAGTTTCTTGTGGCTTCTGTAACAGAGTACTATAAGATAGATGATTTAAAACAACAAACATTAAGTTGATATACACTGTAAATCAACTATACTCCAATAAAAATGTAGAACATATTTTTAATTTAAAAAATTAAAAAAAATAAAGGCATAAAGCAAAAATTTAAAAAAACAGAAACAAAACAAAACAAAAACACAAACCAACAAACATTTATTGTCTCAGAGTTCTGGACGCTAGAAGTCGGAGGTCAAGATGTTGTCAGGGTTAGTTCCTTCTGAGGGCAAATCTGTTCCATGCCTCTCCCCCATGGTTCCACGCTTCTGGTTATTTTCTGGCAATCTCATGTATCCCTTGGCTTGCAAATCCGTGACCCACATCTCTGCCTTCGTCTTTAGGTAGTGTTCTCCCTGTGTGTGTTTCTGTGACCAGATGTCCCCTTTTGATAGACAGCAATCATATTGGATGAGGGATCCAACCTCCTCCAGTATGAACTCATGTTAACTAGTTACATCTGCAGTGACCTATTTCCAAATAAGGTCACGTTTTGAAGGGCCATGGTTAGGACTTCAACATGTGAATTTGGTGGAGAATGATCCAACCCATAACAGTCATATCTCTCAGAATTTTGTGAGGATGAAATCAGGTGACACACACAAAGTACTTGGCGTGGCCTCAGCAACACTATTAAAGGTCACTCAATGTGGGCTACTGCATGAATATTTATCTGTAAAATGGACTCACAGGAACTGACTTCTTAGTGTTTTCATTAAGATTTAATGTATAGATGTGTTATAAAACACTTATTAGTGTCTGGTGTATATTAGTGTTCTAGAAATGGTAGGTGTGATAGTGTAAAATGAGAAGCAAAAATAAAACAGATCTTTTTTTTATAGTATAGGCACATCAGCCAGTGACAAGTGGGGAAAAGGAGAAGGAATAGGTTCTAAGAGGCAAGAAAGAGTTGATGAAGATCCCGACCTGCAGCATCCCTGTGGGACAGAGCTAGTCCAGCACCACACAGGAAGCAGAGAGAATTCTTGTGTCCAGGTCTAAGCAGAAATCAGATCAAAAAGTATAAAATGCGGGCTTCCCTGGTGGCACAGTGGTTGAGGGTCCGCCTGCTGATGCAGGGGACATGGGTTCGTGCCCCGGTCTGGGAAGATCCCACATGCCGCGGAGCGGCTGGGCCCATGAGCCATGGTCGCTGAGCCTGCGCGTCCAGAGCCTGTGCTCCGCAATGGGAGAGGCCACAACAGTGAGAGGCCCGCGTACCGCAAAAAAAAAAAAAAAAAAAAAAAGTATAAAATGGAATGGTTAAAATACTCAATACATGTACTATTATTAGAGGCATGCATGTGTTGCCTCTAATCTATTCACTTACAAACTTCTTTTTGCTAACATGGCACTAAGTTTTACAGTAAAATTAATTCTGGGCTTAACTGGCATGATAGAAATTGTTCCCAATTTTTCTTCCAGTGTCCTGAGTATGTTTTTCATTAATGAAGCAAGAACTTGAACCACCTATGTAAATTATGACTCAGGCCAAGGCCAGCTTAATTCTAAGCAGGCTAAGCCATGTGCACTGGCTTTTGGAGGCATATTTTAATTAAAAGTACCAGTTTATATTTTAGATGGATGGACTGAAAGTACCACGTGTCTCAAAGAGTCTGTCCACTTCTATCAGAATTCTGTTTACTGACTTGTGTCGTATGTCATAATACTTTTCCTGATGTAAAAACGTCTGCTTCTTAAGCTCATTTGTGTGTTTTCTTTGATGGTGATTTTGGTCAATGTATTCCATATGCTTATTACACAATGTTGGAAAATGTTACGTCTGAATATTTTACATATTTTGAAGCATCAATGTTTTTGTACCATGAATTGTCAGTTTTATACTCATTGAAAAAACTCACTTTTTTTCTTCCTTGAAAGAAATTCCTTTTTCTTATGTATCCTGATATGTCCCAAAGTAATGCAAGCAAGGAAAAATTTTTCCACCCCTTTAATGCCTATAAGAATCTTTTGTTACTAATACTGCTAAGAGTACACTTGGGATTATCTGGTTGAAGTAGTCGTGAGGTAGTCCACGGTCAAGGTTCTAAGTCGATTAAGACCGTGTTAATGGATACACAAAATTGAGTCAAAGTCTACACAGAAGGACAGGGCAGCATCAGCCAGGGACTGGCTCTGTGTCACACAGGTGGAAGTCTCAATCCCACACAATTCTACCCTATGCACATAAACATACTATCAAAATGAGTTGGTGCTGGCCAGTGCTCTACCACTAACCCAAATGGGAGTAAATTTTTAGAAAGGATTTTCCCATTTAACAAAAAAATTAAATTAAATTAAAAAATATAGCCAAAGAAAATAATTTGGATTCTTGGTATTTCTTTCAACATCTTCATATTGATAGTAATGATGTGGCTGTCATTTTAACTTATTTTTCCAAACTAAAGATTAGATAGGAAATTCACACTGCCCCTCTGCCTACCTTAACGATACTTTAATGAAAGTCACATTTAATCATATTTAACATAAATAAATCTCACCAATTGGGAAATTTCTATACTTGAAATGAGTTGAAATTACTTAAAAATCCCAGGTAAATTGTTTCGATCGCTTAAAGACACCAGGTGTTTCATTAAGGTTAGTTTTTAGAGATAATTACTGTTTGGATAATTGAGAAAAGTGATAATAACCTATTTAGTATACATATGGGTTTAATCTCTCAAAAAGAAAGTCAAAATATGATTACATAGATAGACAAAATCTGTATCTGATAACTTCACCTTATATTTGTAATCCAAGGAGCGTAACATTTAAACACGTGTTGAAATAAAGTGTATAATTAAGACTATTTTCACTAAAATATAGAATCACTCATTTTTTTAAAAAATATATTCACTGTTCTACCTTTTCCTGAGATTTGTCTGACTGCTTTTGTTTGTTTTAGCCTGTGTGTATATTTCAGGTTGTACTCAAACAGTTTCAGAATATTAACTCTAAATGAGCACTTTTCTTTTTTCCTTAGTCATAGTTAGCCATAGCTTCTGTCAGGTTGGTCAGTTTCTTATGCATAAGCCATTTCTCAGAGATGTTTGTTTTTCTCAGTTATAGAGGCCTATACCTTTCTTCTTCTCAATCACTTCCTCCTAGTCAGTGGTTCTCCACACGTGGCAGTATTACCCCTCAGGGCCATTTCAGCAATGTCTGGAGACATTTTTGGTTGTCACAACTGGGAGAGGAAGGGCATACTACAGTCATCTAGTGGGTACAGGTCAGGGAGGCTGCTAAACATCCTACAATGCACAGGACAGCCCCCCCCTCCAAATAAAGCATTACATCACCCCAAATGTCAACAAATGTTGAGACTGAAAAAATCTATTCCAAGTCATTCTAAAATGAAATTATAAATGATAATAAGTTTGCATTGCTTTAATGGTTCCTGGTTCCTACCTTGATGTCTGTTATATTCCTACAGTAATTGATTCAAATTGGCATTTTATAGGGAGTCTCTCAAAAATCCAAAAAAAAGAATGCTCTAAAAAGATTGTTTCAAATTATTTTCCCATTTAGGTTTTCACAGAATATTGATCAAAGTCCCGTGTGCTATACAGCAGGTCCTTGTTGGTTATCTATTTTAAATATAGCAGTGAGTACATAAATTTGTAAAAGAATAGGTACATGTATATGTATAATTGAATCAGTTTGCTGTACACCTGAAACTAACACAACATTGTTAATCAGCTATACTCCAATATAAAATAAAAATTAAAAAAAATAAGTAAATGAAAATAAAGATTAAAAGGTTGCATACATTTGTCTGTTATTCTAAGGACAACATTAAAAATATATCTTTAAGGACTTCCCTGGTGGTGCAGTGGTTAAGAATCCACCTGCCAATGCAGGGGACACAGATTTGAGCCTTGGTCCAGGAAGATCCCACGTGCCTGCCACAGAGCAACTAAGCCCGTGCTCCACAGCTATTGAGCCTGTGCTCTAGAGCCCGTGAGCCACAACTACTGAGCCCTCGTGCCACAACTACTGAAGCCCGTGCTCCTAGAGCCTGTGCTCCTCAACAAGAAAAGCCACCACAATGAGAAGTCTGCGCACTGCAATGAAGAGTAGCCCCCACTCGCTACAACTAGAGAAAGCTCACATGCAGCAACGAAGACCCAATGCAGCCAAAAATAAATAAATTTAAAAAATATATATATCTTTAACAGTTTTCATTCTCATGTTGTACTGTGTTGATGCCAGCTGCTTTTCTGATCATTATTTTCACCACTTTTTTCCACTGGATAATTAATAACATTATCCCAAAATATGTCACAAGAAATCGTAGTAGAAATTCTTATTCATTTCATGGTTGTTTCAACCATTTGGTTTTATTCCAAAATGCAGAATGGTGGAAGTGTAGATGTAAGCTTGGAAAAAAGTCTTAATACAATGATGATGACAACTTATACTACTACCACTGAAACTGACATTAATTTTACACCTGGTAAATATCCAGCATAGTGATGATTAACTTACTTGTATTAACACTTTTACATTTGGGGAGGTTGAAAATGTCAGTGTGAGCCTTCCTGGATGAAGCTTCTCATGGTTTTTATCATTTTAGTCTCACTTCCTCACTAGGCTGGAAGATAGTAATATTCAATAAGTCCTGATTGGGTGAATACATGCTTGATGAATTTAATTTCATTTCAGAGATTTACAGTACACCAAATAATCATTTGTGGATGTGTCACTCACTAGGTAGAATGTAAAGTCCAGGCAGTTTCATTCACTACTTATTCTCCTAACATAGTGTCTGGAACATGTCAGTTCCTTAAAAATTACTTCTAAATGAACAAATTAATGAATATTCAAACCAATGTTTTTCACCCCTTACCATTTTAACAGTAACGGTATAAATAAGACTAAAAATTAAAGCATTAGACAATGCCACAATCTGCTCCCATGAGGTTAACTTTAAAAAATTGATTAAGGATGAGTGTTAGGGACTTCCCTGGTGGTCTAGTGGTTAAGACCCTGTGCTTCCACTGCAGGGGACACAGGTTCGACCCCTGGTCTGGGAAATAAGGTCCCACATGCTGTATGGCACAGCCAAAATAAAAAATTGAGTAAAATGATGCTGCAAAAGACTACTAAACCATGTCTGGCTTTATTGGATCTTTGTAAAAAATCCAGATAACAAAATAAAACCAAGAAGCGTGTGTTATCTGTAGTTATCTTGGGTGAAGGAGAGTGGGGAAAAAAAAAGATGAGTGTGCCTTCATTTTTTTGATAGTTTTATGTATCTATCATCTATCTTTCATCTCTCTATTCGTCTATGTATCTATCCTCTATCTATTGCTCTATCTACCTGCCATCTATCACCTATCAATCTCTCTAACACCTCTCCCCAACTACATTGATAAAATAAAATGAGATGCTTCACCCCATTCAAACATGTTTCTTATCAATGCCAGATCTCTTTCTGGTAAAGTGGAGGTGTCACCAAATTTAACAAGCGGTAGGTAGTATCATTTATAAGAAAGAGTCAAATGCCATTTCTCTTCACTCATTAAAGGGACAGATTCCAATTAACAATTTATTATTATTATGCACCATCTGTGTGATGGCTTTACATAATTACTTGCATACCGTGTCTTTGAGAGGCCTTATTTCTGATAAACAGAAAATAAAATTAAGCTCTCATATGACATCCATTACAGAGAAAGCTCGGAATAAATATAGTAGATTTAATTTTTCCCTTTCACGAACCTGATAAGGCAGCTGCTGGAAGGCTCACTTATGAATCTTTGTTTAGAATGAAATTCCAAATGATGAAGTGTGAGTCTTTAATGACAAAATGCGCTATTTGGTCAAAGGGAAAGGAAGTGTTTCCCAGGCTTCTGCCTTCGATATATCAAGAATTAAAAGAATATGAGATGATTTAGAATGATAGATAATCATTTTGTGCCACTGAATTTTAAATCAACACCTGGGTTAGGCATGGCGAGTGGAATATGAAGCCAAGTACATTCGAGGAAACAGTAGCGTTGGCTTTTAATATTCATAAAGTTTTTAAGTTGACGTTGTACAATATGTTCTATCCCAGGTGGCACTCTGGGAAGTTATGTCAGGTGATGGAAAATCAGCAGGAGACTATCAGTGTGCCAAACGAGGTGGGACACAGGTATGTTGCTAATTTCTAAAAGAAAGACTGCTAAGTATATATTCAAACTGGATATATAGAATCCTGTTACAAATGGGGAATAGCTAGGACTTCATGGTCTGTAGCAATTAAATATTGCGAAATAAGTAATGTTGCAATGTGTGGAAAAAGTCACAGTCATTAACAAAGGAAAAGTAGCCACATCCATGAACGTAAGTGAAATGCACAAATCATAAGTGCTCAGTCCTATGAATTTTGGAAATTATTTATATTTATGCAACTAAACTCAAAGGAAGATGTTGAACAGTCTACCAAATCAGATAATTCTCTCCTGCCCTTTACAACCCACCCCACGGAAACTATTTGATTTCTGCTACTATAGTTGTGTGAGTCTGTGGACATAATATAAACGGAATAAATCAGTACATTCTTCTTTGTGCCCAGTTTCTCTTACTTAAAATGCCCTTTTGGAGATTCATCCGTGATGTTCCGTGGATCAGTGGTCTGTTTAATTGCTGAGTAGTAATTTACTGTAGGTCTACCTCAGGGGTGGTGTTTCTAGTTTCACTCTTCTATTGGTGGACACGTGGATTACTTCTGGTTTGGGGCTTTTATGAATTAGGCTGCTATAAGTTTTTCTGAACAAGTCATTTTTACGGACTGATGTTTGCATTTATCTTGGATACATGATTAGAAGTGAGATTAAAAGGTCAGACATTGCCATATGCTAAACTTGATAAGAAAGTGCCAACCTGTTCTTGAAAGTGGTTGAACCGTCAGACACTCCCCTCAGCAAAATATGAAAGTTTCAGTTCCTTCACATTTCTCTAATAGTTAATGTTTACAGTATTTTTTTTAATATCAGATATTACAGTGGGTGTAAAATGATACCTCACTGAAATTTTACTTTATATTTCCTGATAACTAACAATGTTGATGACCTTTTTATGTGTGCTTTGACGACCATATCACATATCTTTTTTGGTGATGTGTATAAGTCTTTCGACCAAATATTTTTAAAATAAATTTTGAGGTAAAATTCATATAACATAAAACTAACCATTCTAAAGTGAAGAATTCAGTGGTTTTTAGTACATTCACAATGTAAAATCACCACCTCTCTCTAATTCCCAAATATTTCTATCACTTCAAATCAAAATCCCTTACCCATTAAGCAATTTTTCCCATTCTTCGCTCCCCCAGCCCCTTGCAGACACCAATCTGTGTTTTGTCTCTACGGATTTATCTATTCTGGGTATTTCATATAAATGAAATTACATCCCATATGATCTTTTGTGCCTGACTTATTTCACTTAACATAATGCTGTGGCGGTTCTTACACATAGTAGCATTTGTCACTACTTCATGTATGTTTACGGCTCAATAATATTCAGTTGGGGGCTTCCCTGGTGGCGCAGTGGTTGAGAGTCCACCTGCCGATGCAGGGCACAAGGGTTCGTGCCCCTGTCCGGGAGGATCCCACATGCCGCGGAGCGGCTGGGCCCATGAGCCATGGCCGCTGCGCCTGCGCGTCTGGAGCCTGTGCTCCACAACGGGAGAGGCCACAACAGTGAGAGGCCCGCGTACCGCAAAAAAAAAAAAAAAAAAAAAATTCAATTGTATGTCGATACAACAGTTTTTTAAATCTGTTCATTCATTTTTGGACATTTGGGTTGTTTTCACCTTTTGGCTTTTGTGAATAGTGCTGCTATGAACTTGTGTTTACAAGTACTTATTTGTGTATGTGTACTTCTTTGCGTACCTGTCTTCAATCCTTTTGGGTATGTATCTAGGAGGACTTGCTGTGTTATAATGTAATTTTATGTTTACTTTTTTTTACAAAAGTATGTTGTTTCCCTTCAGTTGTTGATTTATAGGGGTTATTTTTTTAATATTTGGATACAAGCCTTTGTAAAATAAGCTGTGAATATATTTTCGTGTCTGTGGCTTAACTACATCTTTGGACAAATTAAAAATTTTGAGTTTGAAAAAAGTTCAATTTTTCTTTTTTTTTTATATATGGTTAATTAATTCTATCTGTGTGAAAGGTGACTTGAGGAAGAGAGCCCTTTACAACATCCATTGTGCTGTAAGTGATAATGGAACAAGTGTCAGGATGCTAGGTGACATGCTTGTTAGTTTCCTCATCGGGAAGTGGCCATAGTGCAGAGGAAGAGACAATGATGTTTTCTTTTGCTCCATGGGTCAGTTGCTTTGTGGTGGTTTTCCATTCAGAGCCGTTCTTAAGAATGGTTTGGGGCATTATTCTACAAGCTTGGATTTGGGGCTTGGTCTCCAATATCCCCTCCCCATCTCTGTTACTTATCTGATTTTTTCCTTATAAATTCTATCCTCATATAATTCAGATAACCCTTTATCTTTCCTGCAATGACAACATCGATTAATACATCAACTGTGGATGTTATCATTTGTTTTGCCAACGTGATGGGTAAAGTCCATTATCCGATATTGGATTAATTTTTATTTTACTGATTATTGAGACAGACCATCTTCATATATATATTTTATTTTACTTATTGTTTTGTGAGCAACATTTATTTATTTATTTTTTTAACTTTATCCACTTGTGTAAAGGGTTTCTTCATCGTTTTCAAAAAAGGGTTTGTAAATGTATACCTACGTACCCTCTTCTACCACTTACTCCGTTAATTCTTGTAAATCTCCCCTTCTCTCACTGATTTTACTAGAGCTGCAATTAGTTCAGGAACAGGGAAAGGGCTGGGTCTGGAGGTGTTTTTACCCTATACTTACGACGCAGAAAAACCTTAATTGAAATGACCTTCTCTGAGGTAATGCTCCCTCATTACCATAGCTAATCTAAGTATTCTCTTATTTTTCACTATGGTAGCAACTTCTCAGGACCAGCTAAATGATTTTCAGAGCCCAATACAAAATGAGAAGGTGCCAGCAGAGCCCTAAAGCAAGAGCTGACCCTCTAAGCAAGGGGCAACTTATAACTATGCAGGTTGTACAGTGATGAAGCTGGTCCCACCTCCTCTTCAGGGTACTTACCAGAACCTGTCATTGGAATTATCGATATAATCCTTACTGTGATTTGGCTGTTGTGTTTGTTTGTTTTCTAGAATACTGCAAGCATGAAGGTCAGCACCCTGAGGCCTTATTTCTTGCTTCATTCCAGCATCCAGCATAGTATCTGGTCAACCAAAATCAATTTTGGTTGAGTAAATGAAGAAACCAAAGAATGAATAGACAACAGATCTTCATGTTATAATTTGAACACTTCAGTTATAATAAAACCATATTGAGAAAACATAGTTCTTTCTGTCTATGGAACAAAAGAGGAAAACTCTGCCATGAGCACAACTCTTGCTTAAAGGAAACTCCTTTGCCCTGTGGGGATGGTCCTAGAGGCCTCATCCAGAATGAAGTCATTGAAAACTCAAGTTCTGTACTTCCTGTGCATTTGGACTAGACCACATCATTATATCCAGTCAGGGTTACCAGTCGGGGGAAAGAGAGAGGAACAGTTGGCAAGATCTCTTTATCAGATTTTGATTTGACTCATCTGGGTTCACTTCCTGAGGCCCCTCACCTCCTGGCAGTTGACCAGTATACACCCTGCAGATAATTTGTTCTCACAACTCCATTGGTCCTCAGTTCACTGAGTGGAGTCAATGTGCAATGGGAAATTGGTGGGTATTATCTTCTTTTTATTTTTGAAGTATAATTGATTTACAATGTTCTGTTAGTTTCAGTTGTACCGCAACATACAGATTCTTTTCCCTTATAGGTTATTTCAGAGTACTGAGTAGAGTTCCCTGTGTTGTACAGTAGGTCCTTGTTGGTTATCTATTTTATATATAGTAGTGTATATATGTATTACCTCTTTATACACTACTATAGGCATGGTTTGCTCATCATAGCCACCAAAAATCATGTTTAATTATTTGTATTGAGACACCGTGTCAAAGTAACATTATTAACACTCATATTAAATCCTTCTCATAATTTTCTTGCATGCAACATAAAAGAACATTTATCCGGAATAACAAATTCTCAGTTATAATTTCTTCTGGATTAGAACATTTCTTAATCATTGAAGACACACTCTATTTATTACTTGTCTAGCTGATAGTTTTGCTGTCCCTCCTCCCAGAAAACAATCAATCCTGCTTTCTTTATATTTATACAATGTAATGCTTGTTATGTGGCTAAATGCTTCTTTGTAACTGTTCTTCAAAAATGTCTCTAAGCCTCCAATGCCATTTTCTATCTGGCCTTATCATTTGATCTCATCTTTAACTTCCAAAATCTATCCTCACATTATTTCTTTCTTTTTCCCAACTTCTTCAACTTGGCCTTTCTCTAACTCACCTTGAACCAAAGAAATGAAAGTATGAAGTCTTATGGTTTATTCAAACAAACATAAAGAAAAAGGGAGTAGACAAAATTCAGATTGTATACATTACTCTTATTTGAATCTCAAATATTTTATAAATTGTTTTTTCTATTCTAGTGAATTTAATATGACTCTAAAACTACTTTTTTGGAGCACGTGATACATTTTAAATGAGTAAAAATGATATTTTTAACCGCTTAAAATAAGCTTTATTTTAATTAATCCTTTGCAACTAAACAAAATATAAAATTTCACAACATATCTATGTATCATCAGCAAGGACAAGAGGAGAGTAAAGTGAGGTCACATGATTACAATAAAATCACTTTCACACATTGGGGGCAAGTAAGCAATGACTTTATTTCCGAATATTAGTATCTTTTTGGTTTCTGTTTGTCCTAAAAGGTAAAGAGCAGCTCTCACGCAACATGGGACTTTTGTTTACACAGCACAACCTAACTCATCTTGTATTCCACTTTTAACTTGTCTTCACGGAAAAATCTTACTATTACATGAAAGGTAATTGCACTGTGTTTCCCTCTGGGGAATAGGTTAGTAACCAAACAAAGACATCTTGAAATTTAGGTTTCCATATTTATAAACTGCATTTTACCTGCTAGCTACCGTTGAGTTCCACTGGTCTAGGCAGGAGATGGGGTCCAATTTCAGTGTTGTTCCTTTACAAGGCTATGAGAAGTAGGGGAAAGAGAGCAGCTCTCTCCCTTTATTGCTAATTGGAATAAAAAAGAAGGCTTCCTTTCTCCATTTCAAATGACACCATCTTCATGCTGCTGAATAAATCCTTTATTGTTGACATTCAATGGAGGAGGAATTCAATTCCATACTATCAAGAGAGAGTCAAGGACGGTGTAATTGATACTCAGAATAACAAGGTAACCTATTTTCACAGGAAAGGTCATGAGAATGACAAAAAAGGACCTGAAAAATAGGCTGAGATACTGAAAACAGTGGCCACACAGTTAGATGGTAGCTAGTATTCTGCTGCTTTATTTTTTCAAAAACAGGTAATATTTCTAAGAAGCTCAGCTATATTAAAATTCAAATTATAAGAACACAAACAGATGTTATATCCTAAAGATGAAAAAATTACGTCCTTGCATTTTTTTTCTGAAAGTGAAATAATATTCCTATTTCCAATAGTTCAGAAAATAATTTTGTGTTATATAAAATAAATGAATCCATGTTGTATAAAACCAACGAATAAGTATATACATAAATACAAAATGGAATTTGGACAAGTATGAATGCAGCCCACAAATGTATTTACAGGCTTAAGTCAATACTAAAATGTTATCATTTTCCTAAATCTAAATCTGAAAAAACAAAGAGGTGGATAGAAGGAATGGAAGATATTTGAGATGGAAATAGAAACTGCAATCTACAGAAATCCTATCCTGAGTATGTTTCTCTATTTGTGTTGTGTTCGTAGGTGCCGTGGTGAGAAAAATAATATGTTGAGTATAAAATGATACTTATTCAAAGTGAGTCAGTTTATTATGTAAGTGTGAGTTTCCTTTACTTAGACTGAATTTAGACTTAGAAGGCCATACAGGAGAGAGAAGAAATCCAGGGAGACTGGTCCACATCATTGAGTTATCATCTCAGATACTCCCTTTTTTACTGAGGTTTCGGTGATTCTCTGAGCCCAAAACAAAATCTCTTTCTTCATACTCCTGTAACATTTGGTTTCTAGGTATCTTGTGTTGCTGAAATATACGGCACTATAGCTGTTGAAGCTCCCTGAATGCACAACTCTTGTCAAACTTAATTACCTCTATCTAAGATCAACCTCCTAAAATGAAAACTTAAGACAACAATTTGCTGGAATTAGTATCACTATCCATACAGTAACACAAAACTGTTGAATGCATACTCTCTGCAAACATAGTTCTTGGCACCATCTTTTTAGCTCAAAGAAAACAAAACATAGTTTCAAAATAGGAATATCTGAGAATAAGGGATCATTTCTTGTGTACCTGTTAAAAAGACAAGAGAAAAGCATAAATATTGGCTTTTTCCAAATAAAACATGAGTTGTGTTCCAAAAGAGGCATTGTTTTATGGCCTGTTAGCTGACCCCATGCTGCCTCGTATAAATTCCATTTATAACCTTGACTCTCTGTTGTTTGCTTTGTTGCTCTCCTTTTAGGTACCACCTCCCTAACCCCCCGCGGCTGTCCTGAGGTCTCCCCTTGGTTATCCCATTTTTTCTTATCTCTCTCTTGACACTCTTACTAAACCTTGTGACTTCAGAACACAGTTCTCTTCAGATGATTTGCAAATCTTTACTCCACCCCAATCCATGTCTTGAGATTCAGTCCCAGATTTCTAATTGCGGGCTGCACATACACCATAGGTCCTCCCCAGCTCTTCAAACTCAGTCGGGTCAATACTGAACTCATTGCCAGTCCTTCTAAATTATTTCTTCCAGTTCTTTTATTTATGCATGAATTGCGCCAGGCTCGCGTCAACCATGTTTAAATACTCAGCATTAACCTTGACTCTACTTCCTTCCTTTTGCTCCCACATCCATTTATTATCTGAGCATTAATCTTGCTTTGGTAGCATCTTTAGCATCCACTTTTTTTTTTCATTTTTTTAACATCTTTATTGGAGTATAATTGCTTTACAATGGTGTGTTAGCTTCTGCTGTATAACAAAGTGAATCAACTATACATATACATATATCCCCATATCTCCTTCCTCTTGCATCTCCCTCCCACCCTCCCTATCCCACCCCTTTAGGTGGACACAAAGCACCGAGCTGATCTCCCTGTGCTATGCAGCTGCTTCCCACTGGCTATCTATTTTACATTTGGGAGTGTATATATGCCCATGCCACTCTCTCACTGAATCCACTTTTTAAAATCCCACCAACAATGCTACCTATCAGCTCCTCATAACTTTCCCTTGAATCCCTTTCTCAAGTCCAGTGATATATACCTCAAGTTCAGGTGCTTTTCAATCTTATTTCCTATTTCCCCCTTTTCAGCACCCTCTGCAAAATCAAACACTCCTGTTTGAAGTGCTCCTTCCTGGACCATGGGGGCTCATTTTCATAATATTCTCGAGCAAGGACAGAATATGTTTTTCTCCATCACCACATTTCTGCATCTCCCTCTTTGTCTTCAATTCTCTATTTAACAGTTATCTTTTCCACAGTGCCTTTTCCACCTTGAGGCCCAAGACCATTCCAAGTTCATCTTTAAAGTCCCAGTACCTAGCAAAATTTCACATGTATCCTAGTCGGTCAAGAACAATTTTTTTTTTTAAAGAATTAAATCCTCTCAAATAATGTCTTCTTCTGAACTTACTATAAAATATAAGTGTACTTTTATTGTTATTATTTAATATTTTTCCTTACATTATATTTATTTATGCACCGGTCTTATCTCTCCAGCTAGAATATAAAGTCTTAGTTGGTAAGATTAATTTTTTTATTCCCAAAGATCCAGAATAAATCATTTCATAGAGCAATATAAAACTCAAACAAATTTTTAAAGGAAATATCTTTGGGATTTTTCCAAGGGAAATGTATTTATATAGTTATTGGTTTATGGAGTTAGGCGCAAAATCTATTTCATCATTGTTGATGACATGTTAAGCTATGTACATTTTTTTAAGTGTAGTAGACAGTAATATAGCATTATTAATATTTAAGTAAGGCATAGGAAAAATTAAATATTTTTTTACTATTGGTTTGCAATAGGAACAGTGGAATCAATTAGAAGGGTATAAAGAAGATTCATTATACAAATTCTGGTAGGAACTTCTGTGCCTTTTTAAGTTTCTGTGATATTTAAAGCACGAGTGCTTTATTATGTTGGAAATGATTTTAAAGTATGTATCTTTCATTTGCCTTGATCAATTACTGTTGTTCTTTTCTTCCTCATTTGACCTAGTTTGGTATATGCTATGGCTCTCCACTGCAATGAAATGAAAATAACAAAGAATTATTTGAGAAATCCTGAGCTCAAGTGAGTGAATTACCATGTCTCATGCTTAATTATATCTGTTAACCTCATGTATTTATGTAGGAAATAGTTAATAACTGTGTGTTGAACACATGCTAAGTTCCTTAACTTGGATATTGCATCCTTCACTTGTCCAGCTCTTGGGATGCACATTAAACCCTTGTGAACATGCGTGTCAGCCTGCCTACACATCCACATACCCACACACACTTATTTATCATTCCACGCTTTCCTGGCTCAAAGTAACCACCCAACTCGCTCCTCACTTAAAATCCTATGCAAAAGTCTCATAGCCTCACGTTTCAGCCACAGCAGATCTGCTCAGTGCTATGACATGCTCTTTAATCTGATGGGAAATCCAAGAAGAATGTATAATCTAAAACTTTTCTTCACGTGGGATGTACTATTTTGGCTGCGAGAACAAGGCCTCTAGCATAGCATCCATTCTAAAGAAATCTCCCCTTAACACAGCCTGCCTTGAAGAAGAATGTGAAAGGCTTTCCATAATTTTATTTTCTTTAATGTGTCAGCTAAAAGTACATATTCTTCCTTTATGATTTTATTACATAATAATCCTTAAAATACTAAGTAAAAAATGTTAAGATTTTTTTAAAGAAAACTGCAATAACTGAATTGCACACACATGCATTTCCTTTGAACTCTAGGTATTCTACCAAACTGCCAAGAAAGAATTGTGTAGTCTTTTTTATTACCCTTGTAAATGTAGCCAGACACTGTGATGTGATGGGCGCATCCAATAAACAGGGTAAATAAGAAAGTTTATAGCACAGCTCTTTTCAGGCAGCCTTAAAAAGACCGGGCAACTGAGCCATCACATGACAGCTAGTTCCAGACGAGTCCTAAAGCACTAAAACTAAGCAGGCATTCCCATGTAATCAAACTGCCATGGCTCAAGTAGTTGTGATTGGAAAATATGAGGGCTTCTTCTTCCTTTCCGGCTCCTACCTCCTTTAAAAACTGATGACATCTCACAGAAAGATCCTGAACTTGTCCTGTCAGAGAGGAAAAACATACCAAGATTTTGTTTGATTTAAGACCACTGGACAAAAATTCCCCTTAGAAAGAGCCAGAGAATGTCATTAGACAACATGAACTCAGATTTCTATGTCGTGACACTATGGTTAAAACAAAAGCATAAAGAGCCTGGGTGTTGCCTTCGAAGCTGTAGCTTATTTTCATCACTGAAGCCAGAAACATTTTCCTGAAATGTGTAGACAAACAGACAGCAAAGTACTGCAGAGTGTGCCCGCATTCGTCTTGCTTCATCGTTTCTAAGACATGAGCATAGAATGCAGATTGTCTGCTGTCTTGGAACACCATTTAAGTTACCAATGATTGGCTTTAAGTATATAGTGTCAGCATACTCTTAACTGCTTTAGAAAACTACAAACAACTACTGACACGTTGGTCTCCATTGCATACCCAGTAGCTCCAGGGAAAAAAAAAATGAAAGAAAATGCCTTACTGGATGTATGAGCGTGCCCATGGTTGGAAATGTTCGTTGAAATTTTCCATTTCCAAAATTAACTTTTCCATACTATAGAACAATTGAGATGAGGAGAATCTAACAATTGTTGAGCGCCTACTGTATGCCGAGCACCGATCCAGGTAGTTTTACAGCCTACCCAATCCTCCAGAGTTCAACTTTGGGAAGAGTGTTATCCCTATCAAGGAGGCATTTGGTGGCTTTCCATACAGGAAATTGTCATGGCTCTATAGAAGGTAAAATGTATTTTCTGTTCCTTTTCTGATCAAGAAGCAGCCCTCCCTGGAAAAAGCAGGGCATCGGTTTGGTCATTCTCAATAAACTTTCTCTTCAAAACAAACAAATAAAAACAGTTACAGTGTCTCTTATCAAGAAATCCTTAATGTATTCTTACATATGATTTGATGCCTGAACTGGGCCTACCCTACTAGAGATTGACACTAAAGGTTCTGGTATCCAGGGAGGTTGAATGAAGTGGCGTCCGTTCCAACACTGTACAAAACCAGCCTTATTTTTGTTCTGTTGCTAATACATCACACCACCAGTAGCTCTCAAGGCTGTGCACATGCCATCATCACCTGAGGATCACTGCAAAATGCACGTCCCCGGGCTCCTCCCCAGACTTTCAGAATTCATGATGGATTCTTCTGAGCAACCAAATTTGAAAACCTACATTAGAATTTCACATATAGAATCTAAGTAGATTCTTGCAAAATTTCTATAGGCAGCATTTTCACTCATATTTCTACAGGAAGAGCATCAGGCTCAGAGATATACAGTAATAGCTTCCAAATTGTACACCTAACAGAATGGTAGGCTTCATATGATAAGACAGGTAAGTCTGTATCTAAACCCAACATTCATTATATGTATCACACTATGTCTCCAGAAGGAAATCAAGTAGGGAGCTATGTCAGACCATGAACTAAAAATAAAGCATCCCGAAATGAGGTCTTGGGTGATCCAAAGAAGCCATAATCGAGGAATCTCCAGGATCCCTCACAAGGTAATACTAATCGATTCGGTCAGTCAGCAGTCATAGTTTACTGAGTGCCAACTAGGGGCCAGGCACAGCACAGAGCAGATGAAAATCAAAATAAGCTCAAGGTGTTTACAACCTAATAGCTACCAAAACTGGGGCTATAGAACCACGTCTCTTCATGCCACACTGGGTTTCCATAAAACAGGCTGTTGTGGATTGAATTGCATCCCCCCAAAAGATATCAAGTCGTAATTCCTGGTACCTGTGAATGTGACCTTATTGGAAATGGTCCTCGTGATATAATTAAGATGTAAGTCAGGATACGGTTATACTGGAGTAGGGTGGGCCCATATCCAATATGATTGGGGTCCTTATAAGAAGAAACGAAGAAACACACACACATATACACACACACCCACAGAAGAAGGTCAGATACAGATACACAGAGAGAAGACACCAGAATTTGAAGTTAAACAGTTGCAAACCAAGGAATGCCATTGCTGGCAATGCCAAAGGCTAGGAGAATGGCATGGAACAGATTCTCCCCTAGAGCCTTCACAGAGAACATGACCTTACCAACCTCGAGTTTGGACTTCTATCTTCCAGAACTACGAGAGAATAAATGTATTTAGTTCAAGCCACCCAGTTTGTGGTATTTTGCTACGGCAGCCTGAGGAAACTAATACACAGGGGTTCTCTGTATTTTGATGTCATTACTCTTTATATTCCCAAAAACGGTTGGAGACTCCAAAGAACTTTTGTTTTTATGATCTTCCTCTATCAATATTTACTGTCTAAAAAATTAAATCTAATACATTTAAAAAATAGTAACTACTTCATTTAAATTAATAATATACCCATTGTAGTTAAATAATATATTTTAAAATAACTATACTTTTTAAAAGACAGAAGAGTTCAATTCGAAGAGTGGCATTGTTTTACATTTTTGCACATCTTTTTAATGTCTGGCTTAAGAGAAGACAGCTGGGTTCTCATATCGGCTTCTGCTTTCAATCTGCTTCAATATGTTGTTCTGGGTGAACTATATTAAGGAAACATGGCCTTACACAGATCTATAGTTGGAAGAGAGGAATGTTTACGTAAGAGTCTTTCCAGGTATTTGTAGATATTCTTCTTTGATGCTACACTCAAACTCATTGAGTGTTAGTGTCTTAAAGTTAGTTGTGGGACTTCTCTGGTGATCCAGTGGTTTGGACTTCGCCTTCCAATGCAGGGGGTGTGGGTTCAATCCCTGGTTGGGGGGCTAGGATCCCACATGCCTCGTAGCCAAAAAACCAAAACATAAAACAGAAGCAATATTGAACAAATTCAATGAAGACTTTAAAAATGGTCCACGTCAAAAAAATCTTTAAAAAAAAAGTTAGTTGCAATATGGAATCTGAAGTTTTATAATGTTTTTTTTTGCATTTTGTTCTATTGATTCCATTGATCTACCTTGCACTTTGAATGAATCCTTTACATGTACGAAGTTTGGTAGCATCATGATCCCTTGAAAAATATTGGTCCAGTCACTTCTATGGATCTTCCAAACATTGGCAAATTCTGTTATACAATATAAAAGAAATCACACCCTCTAATGTGAATAATCTCAACTAAAAATTCTTTAAGGATTGAGAAAATGTCAAGCTCATTACGGCCAATATAATTATTTTCCAAAATTGTAATTTGGATTGGAATCTTCAATTATATAATTTGCAGTTAATACTCTTAGTGGTTATCCTTGAAGTGAGGTAGTCCTTTCATCCAGTTTGAGAACATGTTTGTCACACACTCAAGTCTGGATGAAGTGTGTGTCAGGCATTCTTTCAAGTAAACACCATATTCTACAACAAAAGCTGATATAGTTCAGCGGGCACCTCAAACACACACCATTCTCCAAATCAACCACTGTAATTTAATATGAAACAGAAGTGCCTTTTGTGGACTTCCCTTACAGAGAATATTTTAAAATGTCCATTCAAGTGCCAAAATATAATAACATTAATATATTTTATGCCTTCTGAGATAACGAGAAGAAAACAGGAAGAACACAGTATATGAGGAAGTATAAATGATCTACGATCTGTTTCTAGTTCAGGAGATGCCTAACAACTGGACAAAAATCTTTCTCAACCATTTGCTAGCTGTGTGAGCTGAGATTTTTTTAAAATTCTGTGGGTTTTAGCTTCTTTCCTAATTAAATTTTTTAAAAATCCTGTAGCTTTGTTAAAAGTCTTAAAGTTGACTATTTATAAGGCACCCAGCATGGCGCCTGGGATTTGATGGGCAGGAAAAGAAAAATTGAGTCCTTCATCGCACACCTCCTTTGACAGAGCTGCTGCCTCCAGTCCTGAAGGCTGTTAACTTCACAAGGGTTCTAGGTCAAGGTTAATGTCTAGGCAGTTGACATTAGACCATGATTCACCTACATGCACCTGAATTTGCCCAGATATAAGACCAACTTTGTATGTTTCCCTCTTGGATGGAAGGTGGCTGGTACACAAATAGGAGACACTTTTAAAAAATATTCTTGAATATTCAGATGTGATGTGATGTTGGAGCAAAAAGTCAAAGTTCTCAGGAAAATATAGGGTGTAAATCATAGAGGAAAGGATAAGTCTTGAACAGTAAGGACCACACTTCCTTACTGACAGAGTAGGAGAAAATAGGACAGAGTAGGAAGAAATAAAGAGGTCAGTGCAGGTAAATTCTCATGGGATTGAAATTGAATAGAAGCATATTTGTTACATTGTCTTTTCACTACCAGGCAGGGACTGTGGTCTCTGAGTTGCCTTCAGGATAGTGTGGATATGGTGGAGCACAAGGCCTTGGGCTGACTTAAGGAGCATCAGACTGGCCAGTGGCCCAGAAGCGTGACTACTAGCCCAGGGCATGAAGCCAAAGGGCGCATCCTTGCCCCCAGAGTTTATTGCAATGTCGAGCTAACAGAGGACAGCAGAGTCATCTCATACTCTAGAGGACACTGCCCTACCACCTTAGAACCTTGATTGTTCCATGTTGTGAGATTCTATAGTGCAGTTTCTTTGCTATGCTGCTGAAAGAACCCAATTCAGCTTATTTTCTTCCAGTGAGAAAAATCCGGGGAATATTTGCTAACACAGCTCCAGTTCATCCTCTTGTTGCATTAAAATATTTGCATTTTCTATAAATGATTCAAGAGATGCAATGAGATGCTTTATTGGCCTGTAACTCAAAAGAGATATACACGATGTCATAGTCATAAAGCCTTGAACCCCAAGTTTTATCAAATGACAGAGTTACCTGTGAAGACAAAGAAATGGAAATCTATGTTTCCACCAGGGTTTGATATATAGTGACTAAAGTTTTTAACATTTTCTTTTTTCCACGGGGAGAGAGAACTAAGAAAGTATGAATCTTAAAATGCTAAGTTATCCATGAGCTATCAAAAATACAGTTACGGGAAATCCTAAGCCTTGTTATTTTCCACTGAAAGAAATCACCTTACTGAAGATGGTTTCTTCACTTTGTTGTTTTAAATATATTTCAAGAAACTCATTTTTATTACCATTTCATAGTAGTTATATCCTAAGATCAAGGATCCCTAAAACACAATTCCATCTTGAGGGAAGTATTTGTAAATCGTATGTTAATTTGAAAATATTTTTGTTTTCTCCCTTCTGCTTATCTCCCAAGTTTGTAAAAGTTGTTTATAGTGCCAGAAACAAAGGTACACGTTGGCCTATTTTCTCTCTCCGTTTAATAAAGTTGTCCTCTTTGCTAAATATGAGTCAACTGAGAAAGTTTTGCTCAGATACACTACAACAAGTTCCACAGAGTGAGTTTGAGATCATTTGATTTTATTTCTGCCACACTCACCGCCTCAGGGATTAATATGGCAGAAACTTATCACACTGGCTGATTTATGATTAATTTGTTTATCACGCAGAAAAACATGCATAGAAATTGATTGATTTCATTTGAATATAGAGGCCCTATTATAAGCAGAAAATCTCACCTGCATGACTTTATGTGTACTTCTCCTTTTTCCAGGAAGAAAGCATCTCATCTTTTTATCTCCAGGCTTATGACTTGCTTTACTGCTCTCTTCCTTCAAGAATCAGTTCACCTGTTGCCTTTTCTTACAGTATTTCTTATATATTTTTTTAATACATCTTTATTGGAGTATAATTGCTCCACAATGGTGTGTTAGTTTCTGCTGTACACCAGAGTGAATCAGCCACACGCATACATATGTCCCCATATCCCCTCCCTCTTCAGCCTCCCTCCCACCCTCCTTAAGCACCTTTTCTTTAGCATTGCTCCCACCTATATCAGAGTACTCAATCGAATCTATCACTTCATTATCACCTTATGTACTTAAATATCTTTCCCAATAGACTGTGAGGGCATTAGGATGAAGAATACTCTTTTTTTTTTTTTTTGAGCTGTTGTACCCAAACAATGAAGCTTTTATTGAACAGACATTTGAAAAAAGCATCTATAATTAATACATAATTGACTGATGAGCAATCTAATTCCATTTCCAACAGATGATCGTTATTAATAGGGCCAGGATACTTTTCATCCCATTGTAAATAGGATTTAGCTGCATGCTCTCATTCTTCGGGTTAATTACATGGAAAGAATCAAACCCTCCAGCCAATACTGGCACAAAAACTTCAGTATGCTTTCCAACTGCTGTTCCTATAGCCACTCCCCCGCAAAAATATTTTGACCTTCATAAGCTATTTATAAAAGACTCCAGTTCAAATGAGGATTATTATTTATTTTTCTGTTGTAAATCTATGTTAGAAAAGTAGATGGCCAGTTGGAGTGAGAGCCTTTTTAGACCAAGAGAAAAGAGATTTTTGCAATGGGAACAAAATCAGGATGATTTTCCCCTCTTCCTCTTAGACTATACGATATATAAAGCCTCCAGAGACAAAGTTGATGGGTAATTAGAGTTTTATGAAACAGAAAAATAGCTTTGATTCCGGACAATATAGAGAGTAATACAATTAACCCCCACGGTAAAGATTTTCAAAAGTATAGTAAAGAAGCAGATTAATTTGTCAATTTTCAAACATTTCCCAAAGAAAGTGACATTATGCAGATCTTATACTATTTTTTATAAATTGGCAGGCTTTTATTGCTCCAGCTTTTTTTTTTTTTTTATTACTCTGCTTTTCTGCACTTGACCATCAGTGCTGGTCTAACGACTCCAAGCACAGTTCTGCCTGCAGCCAAGTTGACTATGAGCTCACGAACTCTTGGGTCTCTTCCTTCCACCTCTGTGAAGTAGGTGGGGTCTTCAAAATCATCTCTCACAATCAGAGCACCTACAGACTTTAGTTAATAGATCTGAGATTTAACTTTCTCAGGGTGAGTACTGTGATTTGGTTTAATCATTAATTCTCATTATACAGTACCATCCTTAGGCATGGTACTACGTAAATAATAATAGTGAGAATAATAGCTACATCTCTCTAGATTAAACAAGACAGCTATTGAATGTTTAATTAAAAGAAAAGTGATAATAAGGACATATTTCCAGAGATTCAATCAAGTTGTGACACATACACAATCTACCAAATAAGCCATCATAACATAATTAAAATTTTAGATAATTAGCTATTGTAATAAGTGCATAGTTAAGCTGATTTGATATTATCTGACTCCCTGAGGATATATTTCCATAAAGGATGGGCTGGAGTAATAGTTCGCATTAGAGATAGTCCTGTGTTTTCATTCATAAATGGTGGAAGCATGAAAGAGTAGCCCACTTATCTCAAGATGTCAGATATTTAATTTTTAAAATCGTCAATAAAACACCATTGCAGAATTCAAAATGGCACTAAGTTTTGGGTTTAGGGGCAAAGAGTTTAAAAAACATCTGGAGATGCTGAAATAACCTGCATTCATTTATGTTATTTAGGTTGTAAAATCATATTCAATCTTGACCCACTCAGGAAATCTAACATAAACGTCCTGCTGATTTTGACAGTCATACAGCAAAAACACCCTCTAATGAGCATTTAATAGTCACCAAAAGTTTTGCATTAAGTACAAAGCCCTTTTGATTACTTTTTCCACTAATTTAAAGTAAATGCTTTTACAGATGGCATATGTTAGGCCGCAGAACGTGTGTCGCATTCATACGCAGTCACTGAAAATAGATTCCAGCTTTAGTAGAAAGACTGTACCAAAAAGATCAAACACGAAACACTGAGTAAACGTTTACCAGTGATGCATTTTCTTTAAACCTCTTCCTAAATACTTACCCAATAAGAGAGTACCATGCTTGGGGTCTGAACAGTAATTGAGAAGTACTGTGGCAAATTAACACCTACAACAAAATGATCTAGACAAAGAAATCGAGTTCTTCATCCTACCTCTCATCTTCCTAAGTGTAGAAGCATATAATATTTCAGTTCCCTTCAAACTGTATTGTATTACATACATGAAAAATGCCATGAAATGCTTTCAGATGGTAGAGGTGATCAGGAAAATAACAAGGACATATTACAAAGAAAAACAAAAGAAAGCCAAAAATTGCCTTACAGACTGATAAATGAATAATGCTCTGGTTTTAATTGAGTTATTATCATTGTTATTATTATTATTAGTCCCTTCTGATGTGCAAAAACATTATAACAAAGAGCTAATATAAACAATATATTATGATGTTATGTAACTGAATTTCATCTATATGTTAGAAAGAACATACAATCAGAAAACATGAAATGAACCCAATTTTATGGATGCCTAAATAACTTCCTTCTCAATGCTTTGGGAAGCTCACTAGCTGGCCCATGGAGAACTATATAGTCTGTTGGAATCTCAAATGACTCCCCTGTAATTAAAAGGTGAGACCATACCCCACACTTGCCAATATTCAAGGAGCATCTGATTAAAAATACAGAAAGCTACCCATTCTGATATGCTAGTGACACTGATTTTTACATCTGACATCTCAAGAGTATTAATGGAATTACAGAAGTTAAGAAAGTTGCAATATGGGGTGAGTTCCAGCACTTAGTTTCACGTTTAGTATTACTGTGGAAATTGAGTGGTATAATAAATTTATTTAAAGAGTTTCTCTTAAATCTTTCATTTACTTAATGAAATGTACTTAAATCTGACATTTACAAAAATGGCCTGAGATATTTAGCAGCATCCCTGGCTTCTACCCACTAAATGACAGTAGCATCCTTCACCCTTGGTTGGGACAATCAAAAATTCTCCGAACCTTGTCAAATGCCCGCTGGGATGCAAAGCATCACCCAGTCGAAAACCAGTGAAATAGATGAATCTGGCTGACATAGTAGAATAATCAATGAACTGAGGATACATTATATACGAGGATCTAAAACGTATTTGAAACCCTGATAATTTTCCATGCTACTTAATGTGACCTTATGATTTTTCAGTCCATTCTAAGATCCCAAGTCTTGGTTATTTTAGCTAATATGCATCCTATTAGAAATAGCCTAGGAGGATTTCTAATTTTTTTTTTCAGTGTCCTTCCATAGCAAGGAATCCAGTTTCTTAAAAGTCTTTGAGAGTTTAAAGATTAGAATGAAACAGGTAGGAGGAGATTGACAAAAACCTTCTCATATGACAAGTGGAAAGAACTGGGATGATTATCCTGTAAGTGGAGGTTGGACATACTAGCTGCTATAAATATTTAAAGCAATAGTATTACGAGATAGTGGATTACAGTAATCCAGATCTGTACGCAAAATATTTATTAAGCACCTATGATAAGCCAAGTGATTTTGCTGTGCTCTGGAACTAAATAAATAATGTATTCTCTATGATTTGACACATATACAATTAAGACATGCAAATATGCACGATATTCTTTTGTTTGTTAAGAAATAGGTGATTATATATATGTATAAATATAAAGAGTGAATGAATAAATGCATGCAATGATTTATACTTGAAAATATTTAATACCAAATGTAATACTGCTTCTTTACAAATGAATAAGCATATTTTTTCTTCTGGTATCAAACTCAATTAATTAACACAACAGGTACTCAGCAATAGTTTTTTAAATATGCCTAACGTAATTTACTCTTTATGTTCAGTTGTAATTACCAAGATTTATTTCAACACACCTAACAGGTAGAATGAAGCTGGATTCAGTAGTAGCTTAGTCCATGGGGTTATTACTATGCTTACACTCTTTCTTCTCTTAGAAGTTACAAGTTTAAATACACACACACACGCACGCACACACACACACACACACACACACATTCATGTGTATTTACCTGAATGGCTCAAGGTAGTAACAAGTTTTTCCAGTAGTTCTTTATTTTCAGTTTTTAGTAAAGAAACACAAATAATGACCAAAGCCTGAGAAGATAGCAGTTAAATAATTTCATTCACAAAGAGTATGAACTTTTTGAGGATTATTTCAGTACAAACTTTTGGTCTTTATCTATTTGTTCTTATCCACTAATATTCTCCAATGTAAAATCAAAGTTCCAGTCTGGTCCCACAAATGACCCACTTGCTTACATGGAGAAGTCACACTTCTTAATACTGTACTTATCCAAGAAAAGAATGTAATTCACACATCTACTCTTCTAGAAAGCACTTACCAAGACCCCAGGCCAACTTGACCTTTCTATTCTCTGGATTCTGTTGCACTTGCTGTCTGTATGATAGCACCTTGATCAAGCACCCGCATGTGGTTAAAAGGAAATATAATTCTTTGGAGCTAAATTATATGTAATGTAAAATGATATATAGCTATTATGAAATGAAAGTAATTCCATGAGATTTTAAGAAAAAAATGAAAGTAATTCCATGAGATTTTAAGAAAAAAATTCTAAATATTTATATATTTTAGTAACCAGTCGCATACTACATGTAACATTTCTTAGAAGAGATTCCGAGCAGTTGCTTGTATTTTCTTTCTATCAGAGTACAATTCTAATTAAACTTCAGAGGTAAAATAATAAACTATGATTGATTGATTTAACCAGCAGTTATGGTTGAACTAGTTTTATCTGACCCCTAATTTAACATAATGACCCCATCAATAAGAAAAGACAAAGAATAATAGAATTAGAAAATATTTATTACCTCATTCATTTTTAAAATTTTCTTCAGTTTTTTGTTATGTTAATGTAAATATATGACCAACTCTAAATTTGTGTATTGGGCAAGACTCACATTTCTGGTTCTCGATTATGTAGAAATTGATTATTTATACCTAATCAGTTAGAATAAAGCTATATTTTATTTAGTACTATTATTTTTAATTTATTCTTATCCTTTCTCTTTACAAATGTCTTCAAAGATGATATTATCAAAACTATTACTCAGAGTAAAAGATTAATCCTTAATGTAAAACTTGGGAAAATAAAGTCCATAGGAAGAAATTTACAGAATGTCATAATAGTTAACCATAAAACTTAACCCTTATTCTCCTAGATTGCAAGGAAAATAGGAGAAAACAAACACACACACACACATATATATATATCTTATTCTTTACCAATGGAAAGCAAACTAACTCATTAAAGGAGGAAGCTTCTGCCTGATCTTGAACTTAAGGAGTAGCTTGCTTGAATCTTTTTTTATATAAAATGTACTGAACAACATAAGTGATAATATCATTTGCACTATTTAAAATTCTGATGGATTTTACATACCCCTATGTATTTGTTTTCTATTGCTGTTGTAACAAATTGCCACAAACTTAGTGGCTTAAAACAACAGAAATGTATTATTTCATAATTCTGGATGTCAGATGTCTGCAATGGATTTCACTAGGATTCAATCAAGGTGTCAGAAGGACTGTAGTCCCATCTGCAGTCTGTAGGGAGGAATCCGATTGCCTTACACTTTTCCAATTTCTAGAGCCACCCACATTCCTTGGCTATAGCCCTCTTCGTCCATCTTCACAGCTGTCAACATCACATCAAATTCTTATGTTGCATCACTCTGACCTGTCTCTCCTACCTCTTTCATTTATAAAGACCTTTGTGAATATATTGGGTCGACATGGATAATTCCCATATCAAGGTCATCTCCTCCTCTCAAGGTCAATCTCTCAGCAACCTTAATTTCCCTGTAACATAATGTATTCACAATTTCTGGGGACAAACATGGATTTCTTTGAGAGGGCATTGTTCTGCCAATCACACCCTGTATCTGATATTAGCCATCTGGGAAAACTCAAGTTTTCTAATTCTTTGTGTGTACCGGGGAGACAGGAATGAAGTGGGAGTTTGATGTGTGACATGTATTATTTTCTTATATGCCTTAGAGTATCCTAAAGAGAGTTTGCATAACCCTAGACTAGCAGTTCTCAATCATAGAGTACTTACAATGGAGTGTCACGAATCTGTGAATCTGAAGAAGAGAAAAATATACAGTTATGTCTAGCTAGTACTGAATAGCTCCAAAATAAGGTGTGCATAGAATTTATTATTAAATTATGACCACTTATGAAAGTTAAAGGTGGGTGCTATTAACAGCTGGTATCAACCAGATTTGTTTGTCTTTAGTAAATCAAGGGTTATGTTTATAAGCCTCATAAAGTCCAGGCTATCTCATCCATCAATAAGGAGTAGTTATGGATGGTACGATCTGTCACATGTGAATGTTGCTATGGGGAGATACAATACAGTTGTTGGGATGAGGGACAGTTTGGAAAACAGCCTTGACTATTCCTCCCAAATGCCAGAATTTCCAGGTGATGTCTCATTGACACTGGAAGGTAGACAACTCAAGACTAAGATCACTCTAGAAACCTAAAATTAAGTGTTTCATTGTATTAATTGAACAGAACACTTCTGGTATTTAATTATAGAAACATTGTAAAGCTATGAGCAGGAACAAAGGAAAAGTGCATATTGAAAGGGAAAGGGTGTATTGAGACAAATTCTTGAATCCCTAGGACACATGGAGTGTTGGCTATCCTAAGCCTTCTCCTAAATCATTACTCTTCTCATTTCATCTTGTATTAGCTCTAATGTAGTACAAAGACTTGAGTCCTGCAATGGTGCTCCATTATGTGCCCTCTGCATCACCATACCACAAACACACCACACCGCTGCATCATCCACTAGTCCAAGCCAACACTCTCCACTTCACCCATATGCTAACCGCTCTCCTTCCAAGCTAATGCCTTCTTCCAATGCTATGGATAACCTCTTGCTCAGACACCTTCAAAGAGTTTCCATTTACTAGAAGATCAAGTCCAAAGTCCTTATCTTTGGCATTGAATGCCCATCACAGCTTGCCCTAACCTACCTTTAAAGTCATAGGTATAGATTTTTAAATCTCAGAGATAATCAGATATAAATCTGTCATTTTGTAGAGGAAGAAAACAAAGCTCAGGCAGATTAAGTAACTTGACCAAGGTCATACTTCTACTGACAGGTAAAGAATAGGAACAAAGATCCTCTGACTCCCAGTCTGTTTTCCCACAAATTCCTAACACTATTTTCTATTAAACCCAGTATTGCATTAGTCTTGGTCTCAAAGTCTTTTAATCATGACGTTTTCATGCTTTGCTATTTCATTATGGACAGAAGACTGGGATTTAAAACTAATTTATTAAAGATAACAAATAATGATTTTTACATTTAAGTCACCAATAAAAGTGCACATTCTTTTTATCATTTTTATGATTTTTTTGCCCCTTCTAAGTGTTTTAGACTTTTTCAAGTTTTTGCCAGAATGTGCAATTTATGTTGACATCCTTTACTGAAATCAATCATTTTATTTCCCACAACATACTTATATGCTGCCTTTTTTATGCCTGCTCCTTTCTTCTTCCCTTCTTTCTTCCATTTATTATTTCTTTTATAAAATGTGTCTTTTTTATATTTAATCCCAGTGATAGTTTAGAAACAGTTTCAGATGGCTCATGAGAAATTATGTAGGATAAGAAAATAGAATGAGACAAAAATAAGGCAACAAAAGAAATAAAGATTTAGATGGAGACAAAGTAATGCCAGGAATAATACTAAGAATACAAACAATAGTGACCTACATGGGAACAGAAGTTGGAACACAAATTTGACTATTAGCTGTGTATAAAGTAATGTGAACAGAGAAGACATGTCAGTGAATCGATTTCTTATTTATAAAAATATTTGTGTATAAATTAATGGGACACCACAGTTGTTATGGGAAATTATAAATGTTCTAGCTAATAAGATTATTGGAGCTCTTCCTAAGGAAAACATTATGTCATATAATAAATTCTATTTTTGAAAACACACATACAAATGCCTGCTTATTAAATATGAATCATCAATTTTAACTGATCTCACAGCAAAAGGAAGAAGACATTAGGCAAGGACTTCTGGTTTTAGCTTGGAAAAGTAGAGCAGAGCTCACTCTCAACCTTAAAATATGAAAAAATGTGGGCAAACTACAATTCGAGACTTCCCTAGGGAGGTCAGAGAGCTGAGGTTGCAGAGTGAACATCCAATTTGGTATCTGAAGAGAGAGCAGACAACGCAGGACAAAAAGAGGGCTAGAGACTTTGCTTACTGAGGGACAGACACCCTTAAGATGTCCCTGAATGTCATATAAGCTGGTAAGAGGATTCAGCTAGACATTTTTGACAAATTACTAAAGACAACTGTGGAGTAGGAAAATTAAAGCACCTGGGGCCATAACATGGGAGTCTTACACCTTTCTGCAAGTTTTTCTTCCAAGAAAACCCAGCAGGTATGCATAGCTGAAGACAACCCTGAGAAAGCTGCAGCTAAAGCTGAAATCCACACAAACCCATCCTTCTAACTCCCCTATGGAAAAATGCCTTAATCTTCAGCGGGAAGAGGAAAAAGAAGAAGAAGGAGAAGGAAGGAGAAGGAGAAGAAGAAGAAGGAGAAGAAGGAGAAGAAGAAGAAGAAGGGGAAGAAGAAGAAGGAGAAGAAGAAGAAGAAGGACGATGAAAACAACAACAACAACAACAGATCCCTGTAGCCTGATGGTAGAAACTGATTGGGAGAAGTGAACAAATGAGCAACAAAACCTCCAGCCCTAGGGAGGGGCAGAAGTATCTGCTAGGTTGGACATTCCATGAGGAACATAATACATTTCTGATCTTGTTTCACACGGAAGGCTGAACCTAGAGCTGGTTCGGTCACTTCCCCAAGGAAGCAGGAACACTTATGAAAAGAGGCGTACCCCCATGACACAGGTTTGCAACACTTGTTTAAGACTGACACTTGATCAGAACATTAGAAAATGCATACCACACCTTGCCCTCTGTCACCACACTAGCAAGCACTGGTTAAAAGTAAATTGGAATAGATTTAAGAATGCTGCAAGAGACAAATTCTGTGGCGAGTAAAGCAAAAGGAAGATGGAAAGCTGATCAGAGAGACCAAGTAGGGACCACCCTCAAAACTGCCGCCATTATGGCTAAAGTTACACACAATGGACACTAAAGCCCTAGACAAAGAACTGTATGCTCCAATTCACTCATCAAAAAAGCAAAAGCAAAAAGAAAACTTATCATCTGCAATCATAGAAAGCATATCCAGCTTTCAACAACAATATTTGGGACATAATAAACAAGGTAAGAAAAAGCACAGTCTGAAGGTACAAAGCAATCATCCACACCCAGATATGACACAGATAATTGAAACCATCAAACAAATAATTAAAAAGAAAGATAATAATAGGTTAAAAGCTCTAATGGGAAAGGTAGAAAATGTACAAGGTCAGTCAGGTAATTTCAGTAAAGAAATGGAAACTATAAGACAGAATCAAATAAAAGTATCATAATAGGAAACAAATAAACAGACATGAAGAATTCTTTCAACTTGCACCTGATTAAACTTAACACAGACCAGGAAATAATCAGTGAGCTGGAAGATAGGTAAATAGGAATGACCCCAGTGGAAATTTAGAACGAAATAAAAAGTACAGAGAATTCAAGAGCTGTGAGACAACATCACAGTAAGCAGTAAAAACTTTGGAGAATTCAAGTGCTGTGGAACAATAGCAAACAGTCTAACATATTTGTAATTGGAGTCTCAGAAGGAGAAGAAAATGTGCACAACATAAAACACACACTGGACAAAATAATAACTGGGAATTTTACAAATTATTGATACACACCATATCAGGGGCCCAAGAGAACACCAAACTTGATAAATACCAAACAGAACAAATCAAAACGAAAATGTTAAACTTACCTGGGTGTTCAACCTGCTGAAACCCGAAGACGAGAAAATCTTGAATGTGGCCAGAGGAAAATACCACTTTACCTACAGAGGAGTAAAGATAATAATTAGAGAAGATTTCTTGTCAGCAACCATACAAACAAGAAGTCTAAGGAATATGTCTTTTAAAGTGCTAAAAACAAACAAACAAACAAACAAATAGTCAACCTAGAATTTTACATACACCTTGAAAATATACTTCAAAAGTGAAGGACAGCTCACCCTTCCCCCGGGACAAAATGAGAGAGAGGCATGGACATATATACACTACCAAATGTAAAATAGATGGCTAGTGGGAAGCAGCCACATAGCACAGGGAGATCAGCTCGGTGTTTTGTGACCACCTAGAGGGGTGGGATAGGGAGGGTGGGAGGGAGATGCAAGGAGGAGATATGGGGATATACGTATATGTATAGCTGATTCACTTTGTTCTACAGCAGAAACTAACACACCATTGTAAAGCAATTATACTCCAATAAAGATGTTTTAAAAAAAGTGAAGGACAAATAAAGAATCTCACAGACAAACAAAACTGAGATAATTAATTGTCAGGAGATCTACTCTATAAGAAATGTTAAAGGATATTCTTCAAGCAGCAGAAATGACATCTTCAGAAAATTTGACCTATTCAAAGAAATAGAGCACCAAAAGCAAATAAATAAATGTGAAGTATATTTTCTTATTTTTATCGCTCTAAAAAAATAAGTGATCTTTAAAGCAAATTTGTATCAAAGTATTTTGTTCTCATAGTATATGTACAACTGAAATATATGACAAAAGTGGCACAGGGGGAGAGAGAGGAATTAGGAATTTACCACTATAAGACTCTTAACACTACACACTACATGTGAAGGTGTATAATATCATTTGAATTTAGAATCAGATTATTTAAAATGTATATTGTAAACTGTGGGCAACAACTAAAGTAGACTTTTAAAAAGAAGTATTAAAATTAGTCAATCGAGAAGATTAGCCCAGAATTGTTTAAAAAAAAACTCAATTCAGACAAAGGAAGGCAAAATAAAGGAGTTAAAAAAGAAATAGAGAACAAATGAAAAAATTAGAAAACAGCTAGCAAAGAGGTATAATTAAATTTAACCACATCGATAATCACATTAAATATTATTGGTCTAACCAGGCCAGTTAAAGTACAGAGATGGTAAGATTAGAATAGATGTAAGACAAATTAAGCAAATCTGACACAATATTCACATGTAGTGAGATAAAAACTTGTCACTGTTAAACGGCTGGTTTTGATTTTTTATATATATATTATGAGATTTAACCTCTGAGCATGAATGCACTTTTAAAATATAGGTTGGTCACTTCACATTGTTCATCTTGTCACTGATAAACTATAAAAAATTTTTAACTGAAATGAAAACTTCAGCCATATTTCCTCTTTTTAATTGATTATTTTCATATTTGGTACTACCAAGATGATATTTACAAAAACTTTCAAAGTTATTCAGTGTCTTATTCAAAAAAGCCATATTATTTGTGTCTACTTTCTTGTATTCACAGAATATTAATATAATTGCAATTACCCTACTATGCTGACTAGTCAATGCTAATGATTTCTACTGACAATTGCAGCTAAAATTATTATGGCATTGTTCTGCTGAGCATAGAACCATTAAAAATTAACTAAAGTTCAAGTTACATGAGGTAGTTAAATAAAATATATAATACAAATCAAGCACATTCTCCTATGACACATTAACTACATTCTAGAAACTTTATATTCAGCTTTGTAGAAAGACAAGTTTCTGGTAAGATTCTCCTTAAATTGGTTGCCCTGTCTTTTCCTTTGATATTATGAGGTAAATTTGCCTTCAACACACTCATTGTCCAAAGCACCAAGCAGGTTGGAGAAACTTTCCAAACTAAAGAAATCCTATTAACATAAGCATAGTATAATGAGAGGTTGAATTTTCAAACCTCCGTCTTTGAAGACGAAAAGGTGCAGAACTGAAGACTGAAGATGAATTTAATAATTTTGATGACTACTCTCCTATGTTTAAATCATTATTAGGTCATTAGGAATACTGTCCCTGTAAAGTTTTGCAAATCGGTTATTGTATTTTCATGGATATTATGTAATACACATGACTCGACTTATGCATTGTTTTTTTGTTATTATATTGAGCAGATTTCTTTTAGAAGAAAATACAACCTTAGGTGCAAATAATAAGTGAAAATGAACGGTAGACAAGTCTTTTTTTACACAAGGGCTGTGTAGTAAAAGAAAAATCTATGAATAAAACTAAGATATAACTGCTCTACAAAGAAGCATACAATAAGTGCCAAACGTTCTTTCTTTATTGGAAAAAGGGGGGAAATATTACATTTGTCTCAGATAATTGTACTCTGGAGGATTTTTACTCATCCTGCTCCATGAAAAATGTAGATAACCTCCAAAGAAACCTCAATCTTTGCGCAAGTTATTAAGTGTCATTGTCATGATATACTTTTCTGTGTCCTGTATTCCCTTTCTTTCTCTACCCTGGGCAATCCAATCAAGTCAGAATTGAAAGCTCCAATTCAATTCTGTCAGTTAGTTCCATTGTATGGAGCTGTTCCTATTGTGAATCAAAATTCTAAGCATCCTATAAATGACAGAAAGTTAAATTATTACAGCCCCAATTACTGAGAAAATATCCCTCAGATAAGTAGAGTGAAGCAGGATGGCTAGAAAAAAATGCAATATTCCCATCAATGATGCATAGAACTAAGTATAACTCACTGTATTGAATAAAGCAGAGTACGTAAAACCTAATAGTACTTAACCTCCTTACTTTTATTTATCAATTGCTTTTTCCATTATTATTTTCATTTTGAGAAGGAATTATGAAATTTTTATAGTTAGCTACGGGATTTTATTTAAATCAACCAAACAAGCATTTACCAAGTACCTACTAAGTGCAGCAAGCTCTGCTGAGGCTATGGGGATGAACCAAAAGATCTCCTGCTAAAAAATTCAGAAATTGAAAGAGGAAACAGATACAAAAATATATACAAAGTAGCATGAAATGTGTTCTAACAAAGACAAGACTAATGCGTTAGGGAAATATGAAAGAAGACTGCTTTGGGTGGCAGCAGGATGTCAAAGAAGGCTCTGGAAATGATGATCTAACACTTGGTGAAGCAGCTGAAGTTGGTTAGGCAAAATAGTTGGGGGTGGTCTTCCTAGACAGAAGAGGCAGACCTCCCAAACACCACAGAAAGGAAGGTAGGGCAAATCCAACAATCACAAGTGATCCAGTATGAATTGAGTGAAAAATAATCAAGAAAAATCAGCAAGGGAGCGAAGTAGCCAGGGGCCATATAATGAAGATGATTCTCTGTCATGAAGATAAGCCTTGTTTTAGCTTCTGAGGAATAGGGAATTGTTGGTAAGCATTACAACAGGAATGATGTGTCTACAGCCACTGTGAGTCCTGACCTTTGGGCACAGAGAGGAGTTTGCCAGGCAATGGATAAGTGGTTGGTGAAAGCCAGTCCTCGTTCTGCTGAGCCATCTGTGTCCTCCATCTGGGGGCCCTTCAGCCTGTGGGAAAGCACCTTTTTGTAATCTCTGGGCAAAGGGGAGGCTTCTTTTGAAATGCGTTTAGAGATTAGGAGATATGATCTTTGCAACCGCCCTGTGAAGAAATTATTTTCTCTATTTTATAATTGAAACTACTGAAGCTCAAAGGAATCAGCACAAGAATGGTTAAGAACAAGGACTTCAGGTTTGAACCCCATAGTCCCTGCTTGCTGGTGATCAGATCTCTAGCAAATTACTTCGCAGCTCTGCATCCCAATTCTACCATGTTTAAAATAGGGATGATAACTACCTATCACAAAGGGTTGCCATTGCTATTAACTTATTATTAATGAATGATTTAATGTAACATGATTACAGCAGTGCCCGGAACATCTTAACTACTCAACAAATATTAAGGACTCTGTTGGCCCACAACAGCTAATAAGAGATGGACTGAGAACCCCAGCCTTGACTCTTGGTTAATTAAGTTTGTCTACCTAGATACATATTTTGGATATTTAAATTGTATAGTAAACTGTTGTAATGTTAAAAAACATAACTCAATTATGTATACGACACTTATAGATAGCTGAGAGTGCAATCCTGAGTAGACCCCAGAGCAACTGGGACTAAAATGTATCTCCAGACGTAAGCACAGCAGTATCTCAGCTTACGTGAGCGGTAGGCTGGACCCTTAAATGTTTACTAGTATCATGGACAAAATAAAAAGCAAGGAAGAGGGAGAATAAATGTTTGAATGATTCAGCATGGTAGTAAGACTTCCATCAGGGGGAATAATAAAAGGTGTCTGAAAGATTTTATTTAATACCAGCACGAGTCCACAATTCTTCTGAGACTTCATAATCAACACAGAAGCCCGCTGAGGACTAAGAGAGGGCCAGAGGCCAAATGACCTGAAGAATCCATCTTTGCTATAATATGACACTTTTCGATGGATGTATGAAATTTACTTCCACACAACGTTCTGTAAACTGAACATTGCAACATTATGGATAATATTTTTTCCCCCTTCATTAAGATGCTTGAAGTTTGCTATAGAAAATACACCAAAAACCAAATACAATCAGAACACAAAAGCAAAGACTGTCTTCTGTAATTCAAGATTTAAAGGAGGAAGTATGAAGGCAACATAAATTGATGCAACATACAAATTTTCAACATCAGAAACTACTTAATGTCCCCTTGGTCATATCAATACACATATCGATAGACACCAGACACTCGGTGGTGCCAGCCTCAGGGGACCAGAACTGACCACCAGCGGCTGGTGATTCAGTCCTGGTTGGGATGCATTACCTCCTCACACTGATTCTTTCTTTATGATTTATTCATTTTAGTTTCTCTTTTGATATGGCTGTCTTTGGGAAATGGCTATGCTGTTTGGTTTTGTATTGGTCTTTTTGTTTTGTGTTGGGTTTTTTGTTTGGTTGTTTTGTTTGTTTGTTTTAGTAACCACACAGGATGCAATATTTATTTTGAGCAAAACTAGGTCTTCATCTACTTTGTTTCTCAGCCTTCTCACCTCTCGGGCCATGTGCTAATTCATCCTCTCCCACTCACTTTGTGGTAAAAGATATTCTGGTTGTAACTCTTGTGTTTTATTTTTTAATTTAACAATCCTTTATTAGACTCATACCGCAGGTATTCATTATGAAAGTTGAAGTTTCACCCTGCTTCTGCTTTATTCAGAAAAATACGTAGGTCTCCGTATTGAATTTGACATATTACTATTGATAAACATGTAATAATTCATCCTTTTCTACTCATGAGGTCTCTCCTAATTGATTTCCTTTGCTGGATAATTAAGAAGTTCAAGTGACTGGTGAATATCCAAGATAGTTTCTTTATGTTGAGAGATTGCTCTCAGGTGCAGCACTTAAAAGAAGAAAACATGAGACTCTTTCACCTCCCTTCAAATGCTGTGCAACTATTCATTTGTAAAACTTCTAGCATGGAGATGATGAGAGACACTCTGTTCAGGCATGATGTCCTCCATAATGATACCACACAAAAACATAATATAGGATAAAAAAATATATATATATTTTTTAATGAATTGTCACACCCTAAAACGGGCTCATTATTTTAATCATGAGTCAACTGTACATACTGATAAGGCAACCAAAAAGATCAAGACACTTTATAAGCGGTGAAGACAGGAAGGCTGAACCCTCTCCAGTCTGAATATCTAAGGGGAGGCATGATCAAACTCCCCACATAATATAAAACAGGGAAAGGCATTATAGGTCTCATCAGTCTTGGAGAATGGATCAAATCCCGGCCAAATGGAGCCATTCGTTGCCTGTGAAAGTGCCATGATGTTTCATGTTTCTGGCCTTTGTGCATACCAACCCTTCTGCTTGGGATAATGTCATGCGTATCTACCCAACAAACTACTACTAACTTATGAGAAGACTATAAGGGTCCCACCTTTACTAAGCCAGACTCCTCTTTCTTGGGAGGAAAATAACCTGTGCGTATCAACCACTGCAAATATTTATTGGATGAGTGAATACAGCACACAAAGTAAAATTTAGTCAACAAATCCCAAAGTGAATGCATTCACTTAAAAATGTGACACATGTCATCTTAGGAAGAGATATAAAAGCAAAGGATCTTTTACAACAAAAGTTGTAAACACATAAATGGGGGTCAGTGATATAAAGTAGCTGAAGATAAATGTACGGATCTATAGAAGCTAAAAAAGTTATTAAAAAGATGATACAGATACTTACGCTAGTTACATAAGTTTTGTGATTCAGTCAATATATGAGGGCACTATAGAGTTTTCCAAAATTTTGCTATGGCATCAATATTAGAAGCTAAACTATCTGGTAGACTTTTTCCATCTTTCTTTGTTTGAAATGTGACATAATATTTTAGGTGTTCTCAAATTAGAATTTCTATAATTTCTCCAATTTGACAGATAAAGTATAAAATAATATATCCCACTAACAATGTTTTTCTGTGTTAAAGTATTTTTCCTCATAAGCATTGCTAGCAATTGAACAATTTAAAATATATTAAATACCAGTTTTGTTTTGTTCACTCAATACATTTATTATATATTTCCACTTATAATGGTTTAGACACCTAAAGTATTAACAAATATGGTAGTAATTTGAACAGTTTTTAAGGTAAGGAAAACTGTCATTACACATAACTGGGTTTTTTTCTGAGATAAATGACATGAAAGTTACATCAGATGAATTTCTGAACCATAATACTTGTGGTTATACTCATATGACAGATGTAATGTGAACTATTAATCTGACTGTATGGAATTTCTCTCCAATTACCAATCAGTATTAATCTCAGCAAGTTCCAAGGGCATTCTAACCTTCCAAGACCACTGATGTGTTATATAATTGGTAATTCCATCTTTAATACGTTTCCAGCAGCACCTAGAAAATTAGTTAATATCAATATTTTAAAAATGTGTTATTACATTTCTGACCTGGTTCCTTCAATGAAGATTTAAGACTCAATAGTACAATTTCTAAAAATAAACATGTTTTAATTTAAATGTTTGTCTTTCCTTTCCATAACATACTTCATACTTCCTGAAAACTAAAATTTCCTCATCACAATTTAAACACATTTAGAAGATATTCAGCATGATTCCCCTGTTTTCTCTCTCTCTCTGTACTCGATAATGACCTTCAGAGCCTCTTAGAGCAGAAATCCTAAGGGTTCCTTGCTTGGGGGAAAGGGTACTGTTTTGTTTTCCATTCTTGCTAAATCACAGCTTTTGAGCTCAGAACTGCAGGACATACCAATAAAAGGAACGAGATTAGAGATGCTAAGGAGATAGACATGCAAAGAAGATATAGTTTCATAATGCTCTGAACAGGCATTAACCCAGTCCTCTCAACAGATCTAGTTGATGTACCAATATTTTTGCCATTTCTACACTTTAGTAAGTGTTGGATAACATGCCAGAAGTTGCACACATAGATACATGAATTCTATTTAATCCTTACAATAGCCTGACCTGCATTTATAAAGTGAGGAGGGTATTATGGAGCACAAGCCTGGCATTTGAAGAGCTCTGAATCAAATCCCAGACTATCTGACTCCAGTCCCTTGCTGCTCATACCGGGCACCCATTGGTTCAGAGCAAAGTTGCATTTTACATTGAGATTAAGCTCAAAGTCAGATGTTAAAATGAAAATTGCTAAAACTGAAAATCATCAATTAAATCACCTCAAATCATCTTGTGATCCCCAGGACCTGGGAACTTGGCATCTAATTTTGCAAGAATAACCATAGTTAGTTTTCTTAGCATTTTCACTTTTGCATGGGCAACCGGACGTCAAGCAGGTAAATTGGAAAAGGGGAGAGCCATATACACCCCTTCTCTCCCACGTTCTGTTATGCTTCCGGACACTAGCCAATCCTTTTCCCCTTAGCCACAGGGATATTGACTTTTGATGATCCATTCATTGAGACACAACTAAGAGGTCTAAGGGGAAAAAAACCTGTCACACTCTGTTTGTTATAATTACTTTGTGAACATACAAATGAAGAGTATGTATAAGTCATTTTAGGCTCTTACCCCTAAATTACTTCTGATATTTACTATGTTTGTTACTTCGCCGATGACAATCAGAGTACACTTTTCTTTGCTAGTTCTCCATTCTAAAACTACCTCTTTAATCAAAATCCTAAGCTTTTTTAAGTGAAAAAGAAAAGCCAACACAGCAGATTCATAATGTAATCCATTGTCAATCCAGCTTGCTGCCAAATTAAATAAAAACGAAAATATCAAATAAACAAAAAATCTTTCCTTTCCCCACATGTCCACATGTCTGGTACAGAAGTGTTAAACTTTAATGACAGCAAAATATAATTCTTGGAAATGTTTTCAGTTATGTGTTTTCTACAAACAACTTCATACCAAAATGTCACAGTTTAGGCAAATCTCAAAATGCTTTATTTTCGCCCACTGAAAGTGGTTGATAGTTTATTATTTCCTAGCCACTACTGGGAGAACTCTTACATATATAATATATAATATAATATATGATATATGATATATAATATAATATATAATGATATATGCATGATTAAGTCAAATATGCAGAGTTATTTTCTCTTGAAACATTGAAAAACGTGTTGCCATAATGCTTGATTAGTTTAAAAAAGTAAGTACCATTTTTTTCCTCTAGTAGCTTCATATTTTTATCATATTGTTTTAATGATTCTATCTCTAGAAATTTGTAGTGACAAATCCAACCTTGAGCTTTTAATTCTTCTTCACAAGGTATGAAAACTTTCCAAATTAAAATTAGCTTTCACTTATCTGTTGCTACATAAGAAACTGTCCCCAAATTTACTGAAACAGTGGTAATCATATTGAAATATATATATCAAATTAACAATGTTCTATGACAATCATATCTCCATAAATCTGGGAAAGGACACCATTTTCTTTGCTCCCGATTCTGAGACCTGGAACTCTGCAGGGCTCAGCTGAGCCGTTCTGCTGCTCAGTGTCTGCTCCCCTGGGCTCTTCCCTGAGCAACGAGCTGTGGCTGACTATGGCTGCAGGTTCTAAAATGGCCCAGCACCTTGGCTGGCAGCTGCTGGTGGCCGTCTGCTGGGAGTTCAGCTGGGACCGCCAGCAGGTGAGGTGGCATGACCTGCCCTCCACTGGCTGCCTGGGCTTCCTCACAGCATGGAAGCTGCCTTGTGAAGAAGGAGCATCCCCAGTACCCGAAAGCAGAAACCGCACATCTCCTAAAGCCAGCCTTGGAAGTAACATAACTTCTCTTCTGTTTGGTTATATTCATTCATTTGTTTTATTTTTTTATTCCACATATAAGTGATAACATACAGTATTTGTCATTCTCTGTCTGACTTATTTCACTCAACATAATGCCCTCCAGGTCCATCCATGTTGCAGCAAATGGCAGAATTTCATTATTTTCATGGCTGAGTAATATTCCATTGTAAGAGGTACAAATTACCAGGTATAAAATAAATAAGCTACAAGGATATATTGTACAGCACAGGGAATACAGCCAATGTTTTATAATAACTTCAAATTGAGTATGATCTATAGAAATTTGAATCACTATGTTGTACAGCTGAAACTAATATAATATTGTAAGTCAACTATACTTCAATACTTCATAAATAAATAAATAACCAATATGAAGGGGAAAAAAAACTTTTACCACACATTATTGTGCAAAGTTCAAAGGAAGTGACAGATGCAACCAAGAGAAGAAATATACAGCCCGCTTGATAAAGAGATTCAAGGTAACCATGCAAAAAAGCCTTTAAGATGGGAAGTACTGGGAATTCCCTGGCAGTCCAGTGGTTAGGACTCTGCACTTTCACTGCATGAGGGCCTGGGTTCAATCCCTGGTCGGGAAACTAAGACCCCGCAAGCCCTGTGGCCAAAAAAAAAAAAACCAGAAAAAAAATGGGAAGTACTGCTGTCGTCAGTTTTGGAAATCCAATCTACCATGGAAACTTTTCTCAAGTAACTCTCTTAAATTCAAAAAAGTTAACCAAAAATCAAATATATTTTTGCATAGTTTATTTTGTTTAATGGTATAAAAACTTCTGCTTCGAGATATTCATGAAAGACAAGAAGGAAATATGAGACAATCTCATCTCCATAATTCTGCCTTTTTAAGATTTTATCATGAGAACTTACAGAATTGTTTTTACCACATTCAAATTTACAATTTGAAAAGATCACCAAGGTTCCTGGAAGAAGAATAAATTGTGGTGAAATGAGTCAGAGGTGGTAAGACTCAATTTGAAGGAGCTCTATTAAAAAACACAGTTCATGTGACAGTCTGATAGCTTGTACTATGGTCATTTGCATAGAGATGAAGATAAATGAGCACATTTTGAACAGTTTATTTAATTTTACAGCATACCATTTTTCATATTATAATGCCTCTAAAGCTGGGATGTATCTTATAACTGGTGGCTTATCAATTTGGCAACTTTGTTTCTCCTTGGTGTTAAATAACTTATGCTACAACACGTGGCATCTTAGATGCAGAACCGTATACGGTACTTTGGGTGGTACCAGGTACATACAGCAGACAGTAGCTAATGTTTTGTGAACTGAATGACAGTCACATTTGATTATTTTCACCAATTATGTATTTTTGAAAGATTATATATAGAGGCAACTTAAATGTATCATGTGATTGGCATTCCTGAATTTTTAACTGATCTAATAACTATTTCCAGGATTTGACTGCAAGTGACCAGAGATGATCATGTAGAGTTGGCATAATGCCTTTAAATTGTTTTTTTTAATTCAATTTGACTATTTTTGTTCAAAAATTTGAAGAAGTACATTAAATGTTCTTTGTAGCAAATGTTTTGTCCTACGTGAGGTGGAAAATTTTCACCATGCTTTAACATTCTTCTCAAAATACATCTTGAGGAGCAGTCCACAAACAAAGACAAGTTCTAAGAGGTGAAAATGAGGTAGGGCACCATCACCAAACAGTATTCAGATGTTGCCCATTTTCACCCCAAGCCTTGCTAATTGTCTACTTTTTCACTTGTCACCAATTTTCCAGTTATCAAGCCTCTTTTTCAATAATAAGTAGTCTTTCTAAAAATGATTAAAAAGGCTAAAATATCTTAATAGAAGGTTAGAAAATCTTACTTTCTCCAACATAAGTCCATTTGTATTTTGATGAATAATGATAAACACATGTGTTGTATAGAATTTCAACGACTTCAAATTAATTAACACAAGTTATCAAAAGGTTCCCACTGAAGAGAACCTCAAACGCTATGTGTTATACCTGAATTCTCATCATATTTATTTTTCCATGGGACAATTTAATGGTATTAAAATTATTAAACCAACATAAGATGTAGTAACTTATTTCTTAAAAAATTACAATTTATTTTCGGTAGCTCTCTTAGTCAAAGACACAATTTATGTTCAGGTTACTGCAGCCCCTGGTTACTGGTTCAAACTTCTTAAAGAGTTACTACTTGAAGTCACTTCAGCTACCTGGTATTTGGTGGTTTTACCCTGTTAATTAAAGCCACATGCTCTGTAGTTCTGATACCTGGAGAGGATAGATTTTAGAGTTGTGTAACTGATTTAACCAAATAGTATTCTATGAAGGAATAGAACAGCTCTTACTGAGTTTGATTCCAATGTAATGCTATTCTTGATGCATAGAAAACATTGCTGAGCCTATGTCAGAGAGATATATGTTTCATTTTTTTTCCTGGTAAATGGGATGGATTTCCTCTGATCAGACCATACCTTCTTGCTCTGTCATCCTTATGATCAATGGCATTTGGCCTGTAGCTGGTTGGTGTTGGGGAGAAGTTTAAATCCATGGACCAACACAAGCTAACCAGTCCATGCAGGAGTGGAACCCATGGTCATGTCATGGCCTCCTTAGCCCAGTGGTAAGATGATTCCTGCCATCTAATCACTGTTGTTTGCTCACCCAGCTGGAAAGACACTGCTACATGGAAGGGCAAAGGCCTTGGATGCTGGAATTATGACTTTCTCTCTTTGAAGTGTTTCCACCTCAAATTACAGGACAGCACTGCAAATTCTTTGACTGATCAGGCTAAACCACCAGGATAATGATAAGTCTGATCCTAGCCCTGTGGATTCACTCAGAGATGGGTTACGTCTGTCACCACACAGGGAGCTTTGCAGAACCTCAGAGCAGCTTTATGCAGTCTGGCATGTCCCACTGTAAACAGAGAACCTTTTTACAGGATTGTATTATAGCTGCAATGGAATCCCTCGCTTATCGTAAACCAGTTGAATATAATAGTATTTATAAATTTATGGAAATTATCTTATTCTTTTAGGCTTATTTTCTAGAAAATTGAATAAAGAGAAATTCCATAGTAAAGTTCTTTAAGAAGTCAAATATGTCATGTTACTGTGATGTGTTATCATACCGAAGGCTGGATATCATTAGCATAAAGAAGGGATATCTGATTTAATCTGACATTTCTTCAGTTGAGTAAAAAATAAAATCTAACTCTTCATTAATTTTGGACATATAAGGGCTTCCCTGGCTGTCCAGTGATTAAGACTCTGCACTTCCAATGCAGGGGGCACAGGTTCAATCCATGGTCAGGGAACTAAGATACCACATGCTGTGCGGTGCAGCTAAAAAAAAAAAAAAATGGACATAGAGATAAATTAAATCCAATGTTTTACACTTGATTTTCAAATTTAAGATAGAATGACATTAGAAGTTATTTAGTTGGATACCTTAAAGGCATTTATTTAGTTGGATTCCTTAAAGACATCCTTCAGAATACAATTTAAAGAATAAACTAGTAAGTTATTCTTTATAGTATGTTTATCTGCTTCCTAACTCATATGCAGAAATATGATTTCCCCATGAACCAAAGGTAATTTAACATTTTTGAAGTTTCTGGGTTTGAAAATAGTACCTCTATATCATGATTATTTATCATGCATGAAACGTGAGTGTACAAGCAATTTTCAAAATTAGTCATTTTTACTAATGAAGGGAAGCTCATACACAAGTGGGCATAAAAGAGTTAAATAACCAAACAAGCATTCAGTGCATCCAAGGGGAAAGTATGATGGTGCAACCAGAAGTGAAATTAAACGACGGTGTCTAAAGAGTGGCAGACATTCGTTGAGGCAACGTTTAACAGGAAATTATACAATAGCCAAAACACCACAGCAGCTGAAAGAGAAAACTTATTTCCAGGTATTCATAAGAAAGTGCAGGAGGGATTTGCACATTGAACACTCCAAGTTCCAACTTTTGATCTGTGTGGTGGTAGCTAGTGAGAATAAAAATAACCAGTTAATGAAGCTTTTTCAGTTTAAATTATAGACACTGGATTTGCAGATACTCAGTGATTACTTCAGATCTGCAATGAGTATGTCATGTCAGATACACATCACGATGAGATGTCAGCCAGCCCAGAAAGTCTCTGGGTAACATGCTGACTATGAGTTTCCATTGACTACAAAGGTCATGAAATGAGATTTTAAAGACACAATTTGCAGATCACCAATAACATTCATTGCCAGCGAACCTAAGACTGAAAAACTTGTGTTTCATCCTCCAGGGTCCAAAAAGCAACAATTATAAAACTAGAAATTGGAGCAGCTATATTCTAACTTATTGCCACAGACTACGGTTGCCTTTCTACATTCCATCCTACCAGCCCCCCAATTTCAGTGTGTCACCCCTAGGAATAAACTGCAACTGTTAGAGCTTTGAAGAGGATAAGGAATAAGGGGTCATCCCCGGGTTGGGAAATTTCCACCAGTAAACCTATAAGCAGATTTAGAGAGAAAAAAAAAACCTTTGAGGCGGTAAATATAGGACTTGATCTTTGTTTCAAGTATCAGATTGCCTAGAAACTAGAAAAGTCTCCCATCTCATGCAGCTCTAGGTGATGGGCGTAGACACTGGTAATGGACTGAGAAACTAAGCATGTTGAACTGTGGTCTCATTCTAGAACTCAAAAAAAACAGCTCACGAGAATTGTCCCAAGGAAAATCCATATGCTAGGCTGGCAAACAAAGGATCTGAATATACAGTACATTCACTTTTCCAAAATAGTAAAGAAAAAAAAAACCTATAATAAAAACTAGAAAAAAAAATAAAGGGAAGAAGAGAACATGCTGAAAACTCAAGAAAGAAGAAATGTCTGAAAAAGTGTTATGCATTACAGGATCCAGAGTTACAGTTTAAAAGAAAGCAAGCCTTATGAACAAGTAACAAGTAGTTTTACAGAGAACACAAAATAAAAACAAAATTGGAGAAAAAAAAGAGAGAGATCCAGAGGGCAGGAAATTAAGAACTATGGATATTCCTTAAGAAAATAAAATGTGCTACAGAAGCAACTTTAAATTACATTCTTGTTAAAAAATAATCATTAATAAATAAATGAATGAATAAACATCCAAATGAATAAAAATCAAAAGGAACCTCTGGATATTCATTGCTGCCCAAAAAGGAGTAACTGGCAGGAGAATTATTTTCCTGCTTTAAACAACTAAAATATTGGACAAATACAAAAAACGATATTTTTAGCAACTGGACACAAGCAGCACAGGACTGTGAACCTTAAAAGAAAGAAAAAAAATGAGGGAGCTATATTCTTGGGCTTTTTGCTTGGAGGCAATACCTGAACTGTGCTGAAGGGAAGGAAGACACACTGAGCTGGGGCTAGCAGGGGAATGGAGAAACATAGGAGCTCACAGAGGCCAAAGCAGCAGGGACTCGCAGGACAGAGTACTGAAAAGGAGGGAGTTATGCACAGAAAAAACTCCACTAATCTGCATAGCATTGTCATAAGTCATTGATGTACTAAACAAACAAACAAAAAAGCCCCTCAAAGCAGAGCATATAGATTAGGAGAATATGAAAGAAAGTATGAGCATAAATTATATTTTTTCTTTGATATTTTCTACGTTTCCACACTTATCTTAGGTGACATAAAATTGAACCAAAGAAACTATATAATAAAAGCAACAAACATGTATGCCCTCTACATAGTACTCAGCGGTCAACGTAGAGGCAAGGGGACCTGCAAGATTAAATATCCCTTAACTTCTAAACTTCTCTGTCTTAGAACAACTCTCTTCTTGCTGGAATGAGATACCATTTTTCCATCACTAGAATAGTTATGCTACTTTAAGAACTTTGTTTTTATTGGGAAAAAAGCTTCAAATCGTAATGCATTTGCTAAATAATTATAATTTAGTGTGGACACTTTAAAGTTCCAAATGCTTTTCCTTTCAATCCTGGATTTACAAAAGAAAACCTCCTCCACTAAAGTGTTTACCTTTTCTCATTTTTATTTTCCTTAATACAGAAAATCAACATGGTAATATGGCTAATTTTAAATCTTTCTTAAAATTAATATCAAGTTGCAGTGCTATAGGAAACTCACAGACACTATAATATAAGATGCGGAATAGCGGGTGTGTGTGTAAAACAGATGTGTCGATATTACACATGGGTCCTATTTACAGTAAAACATGGCTCTACTTTTCAAGAAAATCAGAATTGTACAGTGTCAGCACTCCAGAATAATTATCAACAATGAAAATGCAGCCAATCTAATAATTCCAGGACACAAACAGGTTTAGAATGTATCCAGCACTACACAGAACCAGGATTGGGATCCATGAGAACCCGCCTTTGGGTCTACAGGCCCTTAGGCAAATATGTTAGTTGAGGTCCCTGCCTACGGTATATGCATGATTTTTGAAATATTACAAAAAGATACTCTACATCAATAATCATTAGGAGAATACAAATTAAAACCACAATGAGATACCATTTCACACACATTAGGATGGCTATTATTCAAAAAAGAAGACAAACAAACAAAAAGAAACCTTGTGTATTGCTACTGGGAATGTAAAATGGTGTAGCCAGTATAAAAAGCAGTATGGTGGTTCCTCAAAAAATTAAAAAGGATTATCAAATGATCCAGCAACTCCACTTCTGGGTATATACGCAAAAGAGCTGAAAATGGGAACTTGAAAAATATATTTATATAGTCATGTTCATAGCAACATTATTCACACGAGCCAAAAGGTGGAAGCCACCCAAATGCCTATCCCTGCTCAGAGCTCTTTGGAAGGATACACATGACTGGTCACCAGGAGCTTTTCTCTCCAGTCTGTCAGTTCCATTCTCCTGTTTCATTTTATTGATGCATCACTCAGCCCCCCCAAGGGAAGCGGTCACAGAAACTTATAACTTCAGTTTTACAACCGAAGTTACATATTCCGCAAATTAAACAATGAAAACAAACACAGGAACAGAGTGCATGCCCTCTACATGTGTCGCTTGGCGATGGGGGGACTCAGCAAAAATGAATTGATCTTGATACACTAAATTCAGGGCCAGGCACAATTTCCCCTCATATTAGACGTTCTCATAATGTGAATTCCTATCCCTTTGATTTGTATCACTATAGACATTTCCTAGATTTCAAATGCATTGAAGAATGTCAATGCTTAACAAAATTTAAGTTATGAATATATAAATGAAGTTATTGTACTTAAAATATTTGGTATCTTGTGTTCAGAACATTCTAATATATTTTTAAGGTTTGCTTTTGGCTTTTATCAGAAAGCTCCCTGGCTTCTAACTTTCCAATGAGTCTCCATTAATCATCCAATATTATCCAGATTTCTTAACTTCTCCTTCAAGGCTTTTTGCCATCCACTCTCCAGCTGCCATGGTACCTCTTCTTCCAATTCTGTAGCATCAGTCTTCTGCCCCTCAAGGAAAATAATGACACCATTTATTAAACTGCGCCCACGTGCCAATTACTCTGCATCATGTTTGGATTAGGTAGCATGACCAGTGTTCTGGAAATAGATAGCTGAGGGTCAGAAACTTAAGCAACTTCACCTAATGACACAAAATGACTGTAAATTTCAGTTGACTTGTAAAGGTCAAGCTCTTTGTACTTTGAAAGTGTTGACTTGTTTCTCTTAAAGAAGCAATGTACCACCTGCCTGTTTATACAATCTTATGCATTTATTCACCACTGAGATATATGTTCACATCTTCCTTTCTTCTTCTTTCTCTCTCTGACTTCCCTCCATTTTTTCCCTCCTTTTTTCCAATCTTCTTTCCTCCCTCCCTCCCTTCCTCCCTCCCTCCCTTCCTTCCTTCCTTTCTTCCCTTTCTTCCTTTGTTTTTGAGAAATTACAATTATTATTCTGATCATTAGTCTGCAGGAACAATTGACATATAAAAAACAAATTATGCTGTGTGCGTGTGTGTTTGTGTGTGTGTGCACGTGCGTGCGTATAATTCACACATAGGCTACAAAAATTCAGTGCAGTCCGTGGTAATATTACAGAGGAGATGAAACTTGACAGAAGTCAGTGGCTATGCGTTACCTATTGGTTGAGGACACTGGACATTTTCAAATAAGAATAAACTTTGCTCTCTCAATTACCTGGATTATAATCTACACCTAACCTTTATTTTATACCATTCATTCGACATATAAAATATTTTTTTTCCGTAAATATATGCACTTCCAGTGATGCTTTGATCTCATATTTGCATTTAGAAAACAACCTAAAATGAGGAAGCCAGAACATGTTTATATTTATCGCTAGAAAATGTCCATGAATGGTGTTTGCTCCCACTCTTAGATACCATTTCAGGCTATTTTTCATCTGACGGCTTTAAGTGCATTTATCTGATGATATCGATTCTTTTTAATAGGCAAATATCTCTATAAAACGTGTTGCATTTTCTCTAGTCATTAAGGATGTTTGCATACATTGCTAAAAATGAAATGCTGACCTCCTGCAAGTCTAAAAGAAACTCATTGTAAAACACATGCTCTTTGTAAAACACCCGCCCTGGTTTCCAGTATTTTGTCATGAACCCTGCCTTGAACCACTTACCCCAGTCAAGGCCTAAGACTCCTCCTGGTATTTGGAGAGAGTCCACTTTACAGCAGGAGCTGAAGAGCTCTTCTCAGAGACACTTTCTTTGTTGGGGCTTTAAAAGGAGTTGAGCTCCAGTACAGAAAGCTCATTACATGCACTGCAAACAACTCCCCTTGTTCTAAGATCCCCTTGCTGGGTAATCGTCACTGTAAACACATGTACATTTGAGTCCTTGGTAAGCCTTTTTTTTTTCCCCAAGGGATGCCATTAGGGTTGGATTAAAGTTCTGTCTTCTTGAAAATTATTGACATTCAGTCATAACAATTTCACCAGAGGTGATATAAGCCTTGTTCAAAAATAGAAATCTTAACTTCCAAGGACTTCAGCGATACTAAGGGTCAGACATTGCCAGTGAATGCTTAAACTGAGTTTTCAGATATTAAGTGGGCATGGAAAAGTCAATTAAGCTTACTTGACTGTATCCTGAAAAAAATTAATAAGGCAAGGGAGGGAGCACAGAAGCAGCCCAGGGAGCAGAAAAAGCTGTTACTTAAAGAGTCTCATTGGTTGATTAACAGTTCACACAACTTTCCCTAAATGTCTTTTGACTCTCACTTATGTTTCTAAAAAAAATCTGTTACTTATTCCAAAGTACTCTTCACAAAGGCTATCTGTGCTGTCACTCCTGCCTTTCAAGAAGCCTCATGGTCTAAAAGCAAGGAGAAAGCATGTCTGTCTTTTAGAAAAGAATCTAAAGTCTCTTCTTAAATATAATACTTGGCAAAATGCCAGCAGAGAGCAAATATTCAAAAAGTGGTTTGGTATAAATGAATGAATCAATCAATCAAATGACAGAGGCGTGAAGAAATTCTAATCAAATTGAAGCCCTTAGGACAACTATCAGGTGGGTAACCTAGGCTGACATCCTGAAGAACAGACTAAAAAATCTACTTTCAAGTTGTTTTTTTCAGACACTAGTGTGAAAATAACTCTTGATACAAGTATAAAACAACTCCTACAAAATCTTAGCATAACACACTTCATTGCTAGCTCTCCCTTCATGGCAATGGTAGTCACATGCCTGTATTGGCATGCAGTTTCCCCTAAAGTTACCACTGATTTGTTAGATCTCTGTATGTGGAAACATTGTCTTATTTTATTTTTTATTTTTTTTCTGGTACGCGGGCCTCTCACTGTTGTGGCCTCTCCCGTTGCAGAGCACAGGCTCCGGACACGCAGGCTCAGCGGCCATGGCTCACGGGCCCAGCCGCTCCGCGGCACGTGGGATCTTCCCGGACCGGGGCACGAACCCACGTCCCCTGCATCGGCAGGCGGACTCTCAACCACTGCGCCACCAGGGAAGCCCCACATTGCCTTACTTTAATTTCATTTCTTCAATTCATATGGAGTCACTGGCTATAGTCTGCTATAGTCCAGTTAGTAGAAGTTGCCTTTTCAAATGGTCTAAAATATATATGATGACCTATAACTAAATTTCTAAATTCTTAAGGCATAAAATAAAAGGAAAATGTAAGATAAAATAGAACTGGGCTATGAAAATTATATTCTTAATGAGACTTAGTCTACATGCTCCTTAAAGATAGGGATCACATCTTATTTATTCCTGTATCTTTGGGACCTCGTCCGGGGTCCCATCGTAGCTACCTCATTAGTTTGTCTGGAATAGTTACTAATATCTTTAAAATATTTATTTATAACTAATTAAAGGAATGATTCTGTGTTCTCATTTAGGCCTATGCACATGAGTTTTCAGTTTCTAGGTCTAGATTTAATGTATCTTCAATTAGAGTAGAAGGTTAGAAATTGAAAAAGAGTCTTGAATTTTCCAGGATTTTGTAAAATCTTAGAACTGTTAATTTTGTTTCACTTGGAACCAGCAGAAGTTATCGCGTAAACTGGAAAGGTCTGTTGTAGCCAGGAAAAGAATTGGTGGCCTTTATTTAAGTAATTTGGCCTCTATGCAGATGGCAGCAGCAACAGATTCTTAAATAACTGCCACAGATTTAAGTGAAAAGATATGTATTATGTGCACAGGATGGGGGAAAAAATGAGGATTAAGAAAAGAACTTCCCAGTGTCCTGCAGGGAAAGGTAGTGATTTGTGTCATTGTGTCTTGTCACCCTTGAGCTCAGAGAATTGTGATATTTACACACCAGCCAAGCCCATCCTCCAAGATGGATCATTTTTTTCCATCTGGAATCTTCCCTGGAGTCTCTGACTCCTTTTCCTTCCATCAACTCCTTAAGCTGCTTCCCCGTAAACAGAAAATGACATCCCCTCGCATCCATAAAGCAATTCTGTGCCCTGAGAATAATAATCCAGGCAGGAGCGGATTTCCTGTTCTGCAAGGCCAGGTAAAACCCCACTCGGTTTTCCGGTGTGAAGGTGTGACCCACTGAAGCAATTTACACTGCTCACACCCTAAAGAAAACAGTGTATTTAGGGAATTATTAGCACAACACGATGGATCTCGGTCTAAGAGCAAAGAAAAATGTTTTGAACCACTTCAAAAATCATTGGCCAAAAGGAGTTTAAAAACACCAAACTTCCTTTTAGTTTTTTCCTTCCTCCAGTCATATATGCGTGACTGCTATGTTCTTATGCAACGGGGCTGTGCAGCCCAAATCGCTCTTTACTCGGTATTCCTGGTGTCCCTTTTTAAAAACTTTTAAGGGTTTTTATTCATGTTCTTTCTTGGCATGAAAACTCATGGCGCCAACTGTTGAAGCTGCACAGAATTGAACAGTCAGCCACTGCATGCGTCACCACACCAACCTCGATCTCCAGGAGAGCGAATCTTTGAGGTCTTAGAGCAACATTATACACGCAGAGAGGGGGACTTCATTCAGCTTGAGGCAAAGATGATGACCACTAAAATGGCCTGCCCTTAAATGATGAAAATCTTAATCAGCATTTGACTAAATGTAGTAGGATAGCCTTATTGGCATAGAAGCGAGGTCTATCTGTAACCTGCTGGGCCAAAATGAAACTTTCCTGACATCAAAGCCACATACTAAGAAATGCTAAAGACATTTTCCCTAACCCAGCCCTTCCCTGGTAACTCTCCCCTGCATCTCTTCCCACTGTCACAAAGCACAAAAATCCCCCTGCGACACCATGACAAATTCCTCTGAGAAGGCTGACCAAAGTGTGGGAAAATGCTAAATTTTTTAAGAGGACTAAATTTTTTAAGAGGACTTCAGAGGGTAAACTGAATCCAGACGAGAATGTATTCGAAACGTCGCGTTTTTAATTTTCATAAACCGTCTTCTGTCTGGATCTACACAGTTCATTGTTAAGGATGAGAAGCACCGAGCCCCTGTGAGTTTGTTTTGGGAGGTCGGTCACCTTTCCCTGTTGGGCAGACAATGACATATGTGAAAAATTCAACTCCTACGTACACACCCCACAGGAAAATCAATGCTTTTCCAGTCATGCCAACCTAGTTATTTTTCTTTAATGATCGTGAGCTAAATACATAGAGCCGAACAATGTTCACTAGAAATAGATTAACCCGGCCTTTCACAGGGGATGTAAGCTGGCTCCCAGTGCTGGGTATGAAGACAAACGCCAGGCAGACAAAAGCTTCTCCCCCCTCTTTCCCGGCTTTGATGCCGCTTCACAGCCCTTCTGTGCAGTGACAACCTCATCGCTCGTGATTGATCTGAGAACCTGTGCACCTGGATCCCTTGCAACGTTTTGTCTTGGTGTCACTGGCATCTACTTTGCATGCGGGTCCCATATCTGCGACTTCAGCATCTCTGCGTCCTGCCACCAGACACAAGCGCTTTGCACGGCCCCTCGTCACGCCGGAGGAGTTTCTCCTAGGGGCTGCTCCTGTTCTCAAACATGAAAATGTGTGAAGCATAAAACTCCAGCTGTGAATACTTACTTCCCTGCGGTGTTAAAAAGTTCAATATACAAAACACCTGGTTTCAAGTAAAATGGACAGCGAGATATACGGCAAGGAGACAGATTTAATATACCCCATAGGGCCCTGAGGCAGTTTTGAAATTAAAGACACAGCACGCTTTTTTTTTTTTCAGATGATGTTTTACTATTTTACAAATAATGAAACAATAAACAGTGGACAGGAAAGTTGTAAGAACAGAGTGGAAAGGATGATTGTCATGTAAATGAAAGTTACGCTCAGACAGTACTGATATACTTTGTAAACGTATTTCTGGCCAGTAAAATTCTTTTTACAAGTGATACATGTGACCAAAAGCCTCAATGATTTAAATTCTGTAGGGAATAGGAGTTCTCTTAACTTTGTGACCTCTGAAATGTTCATCATGAACATAATTTATTTACTAGGAGAGAAAAGTCACAGAGCGGCTATTTGAATGGAAGGAACGCCCATGTCTCCTTCCTTGTGAGAGCCCTAAAAGTGTTTTATTATTAAAAGTAATGGAATAATTATTTTATGCACTGCCCCTAAATCCTCTAAACACTAAACTTAACATGTTTTAGATGTAAAAAAAATAAGGAAACACATTGGGAGGGAAGAGAGAAGATGGCATTTTAATATGACTTGTTACAAGTTGTTGATGAAAGAAAATATCTTCAAGGTTTTCTTCTTCTTCTGAATTTCCCATTTCAGGGATAAAAGAGCAAAGTGGCTGTTCCTAGCGAGGATGGCGAGTGTGGGTGTCTGGAGATATACAAGGAATCATCTACTGTCTCTTTCCAAGAATGTGTCAGAAGCTCCAGCAGAAAGCGTATTTACTGCCCTTGCTTCCCCTACATCTTAATGCCCATGCACCCTCCTCTGGCCAATCTCCTCCAGGTGTTTTGGCCTAGGTATCCTACAACAGCTCAGATCCAGTTTCTGCCCAGAGGTAGAAATAGCTTCTTATTATACTTACTGTATAAGTAAGGGTCAACCCCTAGAGCCCTCATTACAAAAGAGGAAAAGAAAGGGGCTGAACTCAGCATTCTACAATATTCACATGCATCCGAGATGCAGTTGGTCTAAAGCTCAGACCCTCTGGTTGGAACTTCTGAATTCACATCTCTCGGTTCCTTATGCTGTCAATGTGACATTGAACCAATAACTGGCTGCAATTCCATTTCTGTAAAATGGGAAGGATTTCAGTACCAACCTGATCACATTTTAGAGAGGATGAGATGCGTTAAAATAGGAAAAGGTCTTAGAACAGTGCCTGTCACGTAATAAAATTCAGAACTCATCCATCCTCATCGTCATTAATTTTATAAACTCTCTCGTTCTACATTATATACATATCCTAATAACAAATCATTTTACTTAATATTTTGCTGTACTTTTATTTTAAATATTTAGCAAAGATGGAAATGGGAACGACAGTAGCCTCTGTAAAGTAAGATTATGGGAGAGGAGGCATTACCCTCCCGTTTCAAAGAACGCATTTAAGACTCACTTAAGATTTTTACTAAAAAGTATATCTTACTTTTGTAATTATCTTTTATTGTGGTAAACTACAGATAACACCAAGTTTACCATTTAACCATTCTAGAGTGTACAATTTATTCAGTGGCATTAAGCACCTTCACTAGTTTGCGATCATTACCTCTTCTAGTTCCAGGATTATTTTCATCACTCCAAATAGAAACCTCATATCTATTCAACAGTCACTCTTCATTCACTCTACCCACAGCCTCTGACAAGCCCCAGTCTGCTCTCTGTCTATATGGGCTTGCTTATTCTGGGTATTTCGTATAAATGGAATCATACAATATCTGTCCTTTTGTGATTGTCTTCTCTCAGTTAACAGTGTTATCAAAGTTCAGCCAAGTTATAGCATGTGTCAGTACTTCATTCCTTCTTGTGGCGAATTATATTCCATCGTATGATTATACAACAGTTTGTTTATCCATTCATCTGTTGATGGCATTTGGGTTGTTTCCATGTGTTGTCTGTTGTGAACAGTGATGCTATGAACTTGTGTGTACATGTATTTGTTTGAGTGGCTGATCGAAATTCCTTTGGGTCTATACGTAGGATTGGATGCAAAATGTTTTTAATGGGGATTGAGGTAGGTTAAATGGATATGGTAGGGCAATATTTTAGATCGATTTTTTTTTTAACCACATTTCTCGTATTACCCATAACTCCCCACTGTTCTTTCCTTTAGGAGGAGTGCATATATAACCTAGAATAAAGACGGCATCTGAATAAATGTTACAGTTACAGAATAAATACCTTTTTTTTTTCTTTGAGACAAGCATTTCAAATTCTAGAGACATGCACTTAAGAGAAACCATCTTTTACTTTCAGAAGATATATGTTTCAAAAATTATCAATGAACACATGATGAAACGGGGCATAGACTGTATCTATAAACGGAGATTGGAAAGAAGTTATATGAGAGGCCAGATTTAGTTTCACCTCCACCCAACAGTCTCTCCCCACCACTACCCATCACAATCCTGCTAAGAATGAAATGATCATTGTTGTTTGGAGAGCAAAGGAGTCATAATTACCAGAGAAGAGCAAGAGAGTGAGAAGTTGATAGACAGCACAGAGGAAGGGGCATTTTCCTTGGCCTCTAGCAGGGGGAAAACATTGGGGAAGGTATAATAAAAAGATGGAAACTTCAGATAACTTTTGGGGAAATCCCAGAAGATAAAGGACCCAAGTTTTGATTCCCTGGGAACTGCAAGGGTATAGAGATAGCCCCATTCCACACAGGGCTGGAATGATGAATACCCACGTCTGAGCGCCCTGTTCAGGGGAACGGGCCTGAGCACATTCATCTCTTCACCCTACCCCGCCGCCCGCAAGCTAAGGAATTTTATTAAACCTGAACTATTTACTTCTATAACATTAAATATGACTATTTACTTATACGGAAAAACATGATATTAATATGAAAAGCTCATGTTATTTTATACCAACTTCATTTCTAACTAATACTTTTAAATCTAGCTTTGCATTTACTAGAGTTTCTGTTTCCATATGATCATTAGGTAAATGAGGTACAATATATATTTTTTACATTAGTATCCCAATCTAAAAAATGGGACAAACTCATCCTAGGATGAAGTAGAATGACTTGCCTGTCCTCACTCAGAAACACAGTCTAGAAACCAGTCTCAAAAGCTCAATTACTGGATTAATATTCGAATTTTAAACAGAAATGATACCAGATCTTCTAATTTAATTTTATCTGTAACTTAAGGGGAGTGAGAAAGGGCCAGACATTTGCAGCCTGCTTTCTCTATATAGTTTCTGTACCAATTTTCTTTTTTTTAATATCCATAACTTTTTAACTGAAGTATAGTTGATTTACAATGTTGTGTTAGTTTCAGGTTTATAGCACAGTGATTCAGATATATGTGTTCTTTTTCAGATTCTTTTCCCTTATAGATTATTACAAAATATTATAGTTCCCGGTGTTATACAGTAGGTCTCTTTTGGTTATCTTGGTTATCTATTTTACATATAGTAGTGTGTATCTGTTAATCCCAAACTCCTAATTTAAATACAGTGTTTAAAGGCATATTCAGGGGTTTCTGCTAAGTTGAGGTTGCAGAGGGGTCAAGGTGAAACAGAGAAGTCCTTTTAATATTTCCAGTCTGCATGATGGGTATCTTGGGAAGGGTTGTTTTCTTTGTTTCCACTTTCATCATCTCTGTACCTTAGTTCTTCCAACAGGATGCTGCAGTGAGTTTTGTAATACAGATGACACACACGTGCCCAAGTAGAACCAGAGTTTTTAAACAATGATCATTTAGTCAACTCGTTTCTCCGCAAGTGACATTAGAGGCGGCTACAACAGAAATGTCTCCTAGGGCTAATTCCAGGGAAAGTGCATTCCTTAATAGCTTGATTTGATCTGGGAAAAAATGTACAAAATTGATATCTGGGATGAATATATTTTAGAATCAGTGCACCACACTGGCAGCCCATTCAGAAACACTGCAGGCACCTTGATGCTTCCCTAAGCCGCTGAGAACAGAAATTGGATTACGCCATAGCTGTCATTTAAACTTGCAGTGAAAATAGTCTGATAAATGTCAGCCTGCCACTGGGCAGCTTAATTGTTCTATTTTACCATGAGCCACGGTGATAAGGTACAATTTATTCAATATAACGTTATAGACAAACAAATACTTAACAAGTCCTGATTAAAACCTATTGCCAGACAACAAAACAGCTTCAATAGCAGCGATGGCTTAGACCAACGAAGAGGACTGCACGAAATGCTGCATTTGAAGAAAGAAATGGCTTGAATTTGAGTTCACAGGAACCCAATGCATGGAAATCACTTTATTAATGCATTTTGGGTTCTTTTTTAAAGTAAGATGAAAACTATTGGCATGGAATTGGCTAGAATTTCTTCACATGACGAAGGAAGTTGCAGCTTGGCAAATTTCTGTGGATACAGACTCTAAGAGGAGTTGAAAGCAGGTCAGTTGGGCTGCAGTGCACTCAGGAGATACATTTATAAGAAAGTGAAGAAGGCTGGGAGGGACAAAGGGTGCAGCTGACATGCAACGTGGTTGCAACTGAGGCCACGAGAAACTTTGGAACTGAGATGACCTTTAAGAAGTATCCCAAACTTGAGTTAGGAGGCTGGAAACTTAAATGCTCATATCCACCAGTCCTGGCCATGGACTGCCCCCTTGGAAAAGACGTAACCTTGGGTAAGGCAGTTGCCCGCAGCTGAGGGCAATTCCCAGGGCATCGACCCCTACCCCCTCTGAATCCAGCATCCACGGCATGAGGGAGAGGAGCGTGTTGGTCCTGAAGTGGGGATCTGGGTGGAACCACACGGCGTCTGCTTCATATCTGTATAAACCACCTCAGAAAGGCAAAGTGTAAGGGGGAGCTATTACCCCACTAGCCCATAATCCATTACATCTATTCAGAAGATAAACTGTCAGAGTGTGAAGTTTAACACACGATAGCACGATAACCAGGACGCTCTCATAAAGGTGTTCACTGCCTGGTAAATGCTGACCTTCACACACTTTCTTCCTAAGTAGATCAAACCCCTATGGCTCATGTGAACTCTCTTTTTGACCTGTGCTTCTATATTCTGGCTCATTAATATGTCACTAGTACTGCATGTTGATATAATACTCATACATGACGTCGGAAGGTCATGCTTCATATTTGCAAAGTTTGGAGTCCAGGTCAGATTACTCCATAAACCACTTGCACATTTCACTTGTGCTCAACCCTGGTGTGACCGGCACCTTTAATCTATGCTTAGCCAACCGTACAATAAATACACCATCTAGAAACCTATTTGCAAAGCTGAATTCTTTAGCTTTTCTCTTCTACAGTTGTAAAGAGGAAGGACATGCATTCCAAATGGTCTCTGAACCAGAAACCCTGGAGCACAGACCATTTTAAACACAGCAGCTGGCTAGATCCTGGTTGCAGAGGTGCTGAAACTAAGACTCCCCAGCAGATGAGGTTTTGAGGTTGAGTGAGACCTGGAGACGGGGAACAAGTCTGAGAATCACAGTGCCTGGGACCCCCCTTTGAATGTAGAGTATAGCTTGAATTAACTGCATTCATCATTTTGCATCTTGCTTTCCCACAAAGACATATTTGGGTGTTTTGGAATAAAAACAACATATTCAATCTCCTATCAAACGTTTATAAGCTGTTGCCAAATGTAATGTGGGTGCCTGCATACATATCAGTGGCCACAGAACTTGCTAACTTTCCAAGGAACGTATGATAAGTTTCAGATGCTTCAGAACCTTCACAGAGATTGGGCAGCGGTTGTGGCTGGTGTGGTGTGATGGTGCTGATAAGTGTATGTATGAAGTGGGGTGAGGGGAACCGGGTTGCTCGTGGTTGTGAACTTCCCGAAGACCGGGCTGTGCTTGCTTCATCATTTATTCCTGCCACTGCACACAATGAACGGTGAATGGTAGGGATGCTATTTTTTTGTACTAAAATAAACAGAGTGTTGCTTCTGAACCTTTGCTGGCTCCTCTTGAAGATGACTCAAGCCCTTGGGAAAACAGAACTCTGATGGTGTGGAGAGTCAGGTACTATACGAGGCTCTGCACCTGTGAATATACAATAAATCTTGGTTGACGGCTTGACTAGTGTATACAATACTTCTATGGTTCTCCTTAAGATCAAGCAATGGACTAAATAATCTTGCAAGGTCTATTCCAGCCTCATAATTCTGCTTTTGTCTTTCTGGTCACAGCTGAAAGATGATACCGAGAGCTGTAATACTGCTTGTTTTGACATGTGAACTTTAATAAATGATGCATGGCATATTACGCTTTCTACCTTAAGCACAGGTGTAGATGGCCCTTTCATTAGTAACTGTGGCCAAGATGCTACGTTGACACCATAGGTCAGGGGCTTTACCCCGTGGGCTTAATAAAACTTTAACAGAAAGTACAGCCTTCCACCAAAGTGCTGTAGGCCACGTCTGTGGTTGTTACCTCTCAGAAGCCACTGTTTTGGGGGAATGCCTCCTAGGGCACCTTCATGAGTGACAACAGGCTCATTTAGGGAGCGAAACGTCCTTGGGATTTGGTAGTTAAGGGATGCAGGGCCAAATATTTCTTTTTTTCCCTTGCTTTCTGTATGAATCCGAATCTGCGCCAGCTCATAGAATACCAGTAAATTACAGAAAATTCCTTTTCAAACCAGCAATGAGTGACCCATAACCTCACTGTCCAGAGGTGAGCCCCCCCCTTCACATTATAGATTTCCTTAGAGTTATTTATGCATGAAATATAACGTGTGTGTATTTTCAAAGTTTTTTGTATCCTGCTCATTTGCTTTATAAGATCATACACACCTTTGCCAACATTTTGGGGGGTTGTGGGTGCTTTTCTCCCTCATAGCTGGTCTCCTGCAAGACACACTTGGCTTCTGTCTCTACACTGTCATTCACTCTCCAAAGTCATGCTGGATGTGCTCCCCAATCCACAGAAACTGGCGAGTCCTCCCTTTCCTATAGGATACTCTTCATCCTTCACTTAGATTTTAGTGCTGCTCCCATCACCACATCACGAGAGTCTTCCCTTGATCCTTGAACAATATCTAGTCGTTTTCTTCTCACTCTTTCTATGTCCCCTCCTTAAAGCTGGAGGTTGTCCGCTGATCGTTCCTTCCAGCCGATCTTTTTCCTAAGCGATTTTGCTCACGTAGAGGCTGACACCCTACCTCTTGTCTTCACCCCACCACCACGACTGTCACATGCCTGTGCTCTGGATCTTGCCCCTGAACAAGTGACCCGTAATCTCATCACCCTGAGGCTACCCTCCTTTGTTCCACTCTCTGCCTGGCGTTATTGAGTTCTTGCTATTTGTCACCCATTGTTGTATTTCTTAGTAAACCTAAGTAAGACGTCGTGCCTAAAAAAAGTCTGTAGCCAAAAGACACAATTTCACCAGAACCTACTGGGCACATAGCGCTTAAAACTCAAAAGGTCCCAATCAGACATTATTATTTCCAAGCCCCAAACCTTCCTACCTGGATGAAGGACTTCTTCATCCAACCAGGCAATAAATACCAAAACCTCCACAGACACCCTCTCCATCCCAGCCAGCTCCCAATTGCTCTCATGGCCATCTTTTCTCTTCAACTTAACTTTCAGTATCTGGTCATCTCTCCAGGATTACTGCAATTAAATTCTAAATATCTTATCTTCTTCATGGTTTGCTCTCATTAATATTTACTTAAACTTGCTTAATGGAGAGAGCCTCGCTATAAAAAATGGTCACTTGCCCACTTAAAAAAATATGAACAAAAATAATGGTGACAAAATAATGGTAGCTTCCCATTGCCCAGTAATTCATTCACGACTCTCTATTTACAAAGCATAAAATACCACTAACTGTGATTAGTTAGTTTTTTGAAAAACTCATTTTTCAATGAGTTTTCAAATCACATCTTAGAACTAAGTGGTTTTAATAAATATCTCTATCTTTGAGTTTCAAAGTAATTTTGCTTTTTATTGTGTAGTATGTGAAAATAGGTTATTAAACTTTCTTTAATCAGGTTAACTACACTAAGGAAAATATTATGTAAAGAGACAGTTTGGCATAGTGGCTAAGATTTCAGACTGAGTCAAAATGACAATTTGATCCTAGGTCTTCCACTAGCTAGCTGTGTAACTTTAAACACATCGTTTTACCTCTCCGTTTTTGTAAGAAAACATTGGTCTGTTAGAGGTAAAATAATCACCTAACTAGCAGAACCTTCATGCTAATTAAACAAGTAAATTCTTGAAGACAGTCTATTATAATTCCTTCACATAGTAGGGGCACAATACATTTTGACTCCTCTCATTACCTGGTGACAGTTTATAGAACACTCACAATTACGTATCCAGTAGTGTTGAATCTCCTGTAGAGATTCTACAGGAAAAACCAAAATCTCCTTAAAAGACCCATTTAAAGATATTTCGTATTCTGCTTTTTAATATTGGAATATATGTGCAATGGATCTTTGAGAAATGCTGCATTAACTAAAATTGTGTCACTATGAACACTGAGAAAAGAAGGGTGCTGCATTATTAAGGGCATCGAGGTCTAAAGGGCTGAATTCAAGTCCTTCTTTATGCATTTCTACCATTGGCCAAGTTACCTACGGTCTCCAGGCCTCAGTGTTCCCATCTATCAAGGAGGGATAATACCTATCTCAGACCATCCGTGACTGGATTAAAGATCATGAATGCAAGGGTCATAGTTCAAAGTCGGCACTAAATAAATGGTAGTTACTACTATTATTTTAAAGAGAAGATAGATTGTTTCATTCAGATATAAAATTATAAAAAAAGACACCATGCTATACAAATAATTAATGTAGCCATGTTTTGGAATATTTGAGATGATGTCCAAACTTATTTTTACTCAGTTCAGGAAAGACCAGAAAGAAAAGTGATGACTTAAAAAGCAGGGTAGGTTGGCTTGTTTAAGATATGGCAGGAATTTATAATCAGGAAACCTGTCACCATTCTCTCCCTCTCCCCATAGAAGGAGCTCAATGCCCTTTAGGGTTTTCCACTTGGCCACCGCCTATGAGCCCTGTTAATTTAGCTTTGCTCACTGTACATCCTTCAAATAGTGGAACCTCTCAGGCTGAGATTTAGGTGGCTCCAAGCCAGATGTCAGCATTCACAGGGGAATAAGAACTGTTTAATGAATTTGGTCTAATTTTAGTCCTGAATTTGGCTTTTAAGACTGAAAAAGGTGGAGGCAGGGATATATTCTATCAATGTTTCCAGGTGCTGACCATGGCTCTCCATTCATTTAGGTTTTTCCATTTCAAAGGAAAACATTCTGGATTACATAGTGATACTCTTATTAGTAGACTTCACCTCCCTTTAAGAGTTTCCTACAAAAGAAAAATTAGATGGCAACTTCTGACAAAATAAAAATGCATCACTGAAGGCTTCCTTTCTCAGATACTGAATCCATCGGAAATATTTCTACAAATCTATTTCAGTGAAAGTACATGTAAAATAACTGTAGGTTCTGAGATAATCCTGGTAATGAATGAAGGTAATCCTGGCAAACAGACTGGGGCATTTGGTAGTTGAAACGTTCTAAAGTCACATGATGGCGTATAATTTGGGTTTATATCGCTTTACTCTTTGAGAGCTTTAAGATGATTCAGTGAAAAGATCCTACTTATTATCTTGATAAAAAATCCAAATATTGACATTTATATCTGAGCAAGAAAGTAATCTGAAATGAAAAACTGTTCTTTCGAAGATTGGGATCCACCTGAGACCAGCCCCAGGTCTTCTGTGGCATCTACCGAGAAACCTCCTTCCATCTTCCTGTCTCTTTACGTGCTAGTCCACAAGCCACGATCTCACCTGGCCAACCCTGGGGGATGATGGGGAGCGGGGCAGAAAAGCCCTCCAGGCATTCAAATTCCAGACAACTGCATATTCTTTCCACCTTCCCTAATGCCGCTGTGCATTTTCTCCCCTACCAGCCCCTCTCTAGGTACAAAATTTTTAAATGGCATGATGCTCTCTAACTTCATATGAGATCAAGTGAAACAATTCACAGCTGTCTGCTGATTTCTCCAAGATAATTCTGGATAATTCAGACAAAGGCAGTTTTGCTTTGCTTTGACCAGTCTAGATTTTTTTAAAAAGTCTTATATAGATAATGCAGAATTTTTTTAAAAATCGCACAATTTCGGCTGAGCAGGTATCCTTGGGTAGTTTAGAAGAGAAGTGAAATTCACAGGCCCCAGTGGAAGCAGCTCTCCGGGTGTGCTAATATAAGGCAAAGGGGTCTGGAAGCTCTCCTTCTCCCCAACTGTGCTGCACAGCTGGGCTGACATTGCCTCTGCTTTATTATCCAGCTGCCTGTCATTGAGTTTATGACTGGGTCTCAGCCCTCTAAATATGCTTCTTCCAATTTAGACTGCTCATGCTGAAGGCCAAGGTCAATTTCACTGATTCTACCGGCGACATTGACAGGCACGTTGAGAAATGAAAAGTGGAACTTCTGAAAGTAAAAATACTACGTATACACCCAACATTATCGTCCTTACACAAATTAAGTTCATGAAAGCTGGCACGCAACGGACAGTCATTATTTTATGCAAAGGTAGCACAAAGTCCTACTTTCCGGTAGCTTTTCAGCCATTAGAATCAAAGCTAACAAATGCCATTGCATTTCCAGTAAAATTACTGCACTTTGATAAAATACACTCGGGGTTCTTTCCCAGGAAAAGGCGGTGTCAGTAACGTAGCTCATACTAACCAAAAGCAATTCTGGACAGAAAACATTCATTTTATGAACATAGAAATTTCTTCTATTATATCCGAGACAGAGTGTGATGGCGGCATTCGGCAGAGCTATAGGGCAAATCATGAAAGTAATTTACTGGCCATAAAAGAAATTCTTAATTAGAAAATAAGATTCATTTAGATAGCTTTACTATGAAATGAATGATGATGGGATGGCAAATAAGTGGATTCTACATTTATGTGCTTCATATTCTTTCCTTTCCTGGAATTATGATCATCAAAAATGACTACATTCCTGTATATTTTCCAATGGTTCTTGATAGAATTATTAGGTATTCTGTATACTATTAATTTATAACTATCTTCAAATTGTAAGAATTTATACAGGCATATTTATATTAAAATGTATTAAATATGAAAGAGGGGAAAAAAACACTCCATGTACTTTTTAAAGAGAAGCATTAAGGGATACCACTACTGGTCTTTGCAGTAAAAGTTTCTGGATGCTTACTTTTATTTTGCTATTCTAAAGACAAATTTCAATTACTAAGCCAGGGCCAGGGACATAGCTTCCTTCCACCAAATGGAACATTGCATTTCTTTTTCTTTCTTTTCTTTTCTTTTTTTCTGTATAACTTTTGGGAAGAACAAACATGGGAATGATTAGTTCTGCATTTAATTCCTGAAATATGAAAACAATTCTCCTTGTATTTCATTTAAAAACTCTTAGTACTTCCTACTTTTTTGATTTGCTAGTCAATGTTATCAACTAATTTCCAATTAATAACTCAATTCATCTTCATAGTAATCCTAAAACGAATACTATTTTGATCACCATGGTCATACTCATTTCATAAATGAGAAAACCAGGGTACCAAAAGGCTCACTAATTTGACGAAAGTCATCCAGCTAATGGGTAGTAGGGCTGGAACTTGAACCTATGCAGTTTGATACCCAAAGTCATGTTTTAAGACTTATTCAATGGCTGACTTTTTCTGGGCACTGCTGCCTCATTGGGATATTCACATGATATTCACTTGAATATTGTGATATTCATGGTAACATGTAACAGGTAAGTTCCATGTCATTTCCCCCTTTTGAATAGTGAAATAAAAGAGACTGAGAGAGCTTAAGTAATAAATTACTTATTATAGAATCAAAGTACAGAGTTTTTCTGAATTCAGTATTGTTTTCCCTATAGCACTGTATTGCAGTTAATGCTTGTGACTTTGAGAAGCCATACATACACTATGACCACTACATGATTATCTTCACTATCAGAAAAGCATTCATCAATACATCTTTAAATACAGATATGCACTATGGTCCTTTATTAGTAATAGGCTTTTAAAGCAAAAAAAAAATAAAATAAAATCCAGAAATATACATTAAGAACAAGACATTGGCATATCGGCACACTAAATGATTTAATAATTGTATTATGAGTAAAAATGTGTGGATCATGTGAGAAGGCTTCTTTTTTCTTTTATTTATTTATTATTATTATTATTATTTTGGCTGCTTTGGGTCTTCATTGCTGCGTGTGGGCTTTCTCTAGTTGTGGTGAGCAGGGGCTACTCTTTGTTGCGGTGTGCGGGCTTCTCATTGCAGTGGCTTCTCTTGTTGCAGAGCACCGGCTCTAGGCGTTTGGGCTTCAGTAGTTGTGGCACATGGACTCAGTAGTTGTGGCTCGCAGGCTCTAGAGCGGAGGCTCAGTTGTTGTGGTGCATGGGCTTAGTTGCTCCATGGCATGTGGGAATCTTCCCAGACCAGGGCTCAAACCCATGTTCCCTGCATTGGCAGGCGGATTCTTAACCACTGAGCCACCAGGGAAGTTCTGAAAAGGCTTCTTAAAAGTTCGATTTTTAGGGTGATCTCTGTAATATTAATTGGTATTAATTGGTTAAAAAAGCAGAATCTTTTTTTTTTTTTGTGGTATGCAGGCCTCTCACTGTTGTGGCCTCTTCCACTGTGGAGCACGGGCTCCGGACGCGCAGGCTCAGCAGCCATGGCTCACGAGCCCAGCCGCTCCACAGCATGTGGGATCTTCCCGGACCGGGGCACGAACCCGTGTCCCCCGCATCGGCAAGCGGACTCTCAACCACTGAGCCACCAGGGAAGCCCAGAATATTCTTTTTAATCAAATTGGTTGTCAAGATGATGCTCTCACTAAAAATACTGCATTAAAATGTTTTAATAAAATTCAATACAAACACACACACACAAATTCATAAGTTGTTAAATGATAAAACCAACTTGCCAAGTAGTACAACCCAATTGTGTGTGTGTGTATGTGTGTGCCTGTGCATGTTTGTAGATATAATATGTGAAGAAAAATATCTGGAAGACTAAATATTTAATAGTCATTATTTCTACTGGTTAAGTTTACGTCATATACTTTGGTAATTTCTATAATATTTTACCATTTTGGGATGAGAGTACATTATTTCTCTAACTAGAAAAAAAAAACCTATACAATAAATAATTATATACATGTTTTACCAATAGAAAACTATAAGGTATAGAAATAACCTTCATTATTTTGTATAGGTATTAATAGAGGTATTCATGGCAGAGAGAAATTCATATCAAGGCTAATAAAATTCAAGATAGGTTTTTTTCTTTTGCCACATTTTTCCAAATCTATTTTTCTAAAGCACTAGGTGGTTTGGTGACTGTGGGAAAACTTTTGTTGCTGTTTTTAGGTAAATAATATTCAACAGAACAAAGAAGAAATGCACAGTACTAAGAAAGTATTGGGTAATACATACAAAACTAATAAAATCAGAAGAAAAATAAAATCAAGAGAATTGTATAAAGACTTAAGGAGATCCACTTTTGTTCGCATACATACAAAAAGATTCCATACACTTTATTACATTATACCACAAAAGGCATTATGTGACATAGAACTCCAGCATATTTAGAAATCCTAAAATGAGACTTGACATATTGTTCTAAAGAGAATTAAAATATTGGAAATATGGAGTATTTGGTTGAATATAATAGCAAGCTTGTATTGATATTTTTCTATTTAGTTTTTGGGACAAAGTTTCCTTTATATATTGAACTTCTGCATCTATAACCCAATCGTTTCTCTTTCCTTATGGCTTATGCAGGAAATATGGGAACCCAACAGAATGAGTATTGAGTTCATCACTGCATCAGTTAAGGGGTTGTTAAGGGCATCAGAGCACTGAGAAGTGTTATGGGAAAAGTATAATAGGAATTAGACTGTACGCAATCATGGGGAGACCTGGGACAGTCAGGACATGAACACAGGTAAGGTCAGAGTAAAAGTCCTCGGCAGTCTTCAAAGGATCCAGTCATGCATCAAACTGGGGCCAAGGGCTTCCCTGGTGGCGCAGTGGTTGAGAGTCCGCCTGCCGATGCAGGGGACGCGGGTTTGTGCCCCGGTCCGGGAGGATCCCGCATGACGCGGAGCGGCTGGTCTCGTGAGCCATGGCCGCTGAGCCTGCACGTCCGGAGCCTGTGCTCCGCAACGCGAGAGGCCACAACAGTGAGAGGCCCGCGTATCGCAAAAACAAAAAAACAACAACAAAAACTGGGGCCAAGACGGGAAACTTAGGGGCATGCCTGAGATGTTGAGTCTTCTGTGTATCAAGATTCTGCCTCTAGAGCCAAGCATCTGATCATGGAGTTGGAACAAATATTGTTTAACAGGGTTCATAGACAGGAGGAAGAGTGGGACATGGACCAGAGAATAGCAGGCTGCAGCTGGAGCTCATCAGCATTTCTGAATCCCCTGACACTACATCTGACTACATCAATACTTTATAGAGGTATTGATGATTATTTGACTGCCACCTTCCAATCTGATGCCACTCCTTTCTTGACCAACTTTTACCTGAAACCATGCAGGGAAGGTGATTCCGGGAAGTGTCATTCCTAGCTTAACTAAATTCTAAATTCATACTGTATAAACCACCATGGTCCAAGGTACATTGATATCTGCTAAATCTGTTAACGAATCACACCTTCTTGTTTTATAGCTGTTGCTCCTCCTGACCCCCCATGTTGATCTAGCACGCTCACATGATTTTCCTTAGATAACAGACCATGAGCAAAGCATGATGGGAGCAGAGGCTCAATGAGCGTTCACTCCCTGGAACATGTACTCTTGGAACCCAGCTGCCAGGTAAGAAGCCCAGGATATCCTCCGTGAGGGTCAGGAATCATGTAGAAAGAAAGGACTACAGTCCATAGAGAAAGACATCCAGTCATCACAGAGTCCCCACTGAGCGCATCTTCGAGAAAACCCACCAAATGAATATAACCACACATGTGGGTCCTGGCATGACCAACAGGAGAACCACCCAGCCAGCCAACAAAATCAGGAGAAAAAAGCCCTTTCACAAGCAACTAATTTTTGTAGTTTGTTGTAAAGTAATAGACACGGAATCAATCCCCAAACTGAGATGAACAATTCCATTGCTGATAAAAAATAAATATGAACTGTATCACTATCACAAAAAGAAAGTTTTTAAAAAGGCACAGAACTCGATTTACTAAAAAGAGTTTTCAACGGAGCCTTAGCTTTGCCATTTAAATTACTGAATTGATGAAACGTCAATGATTTTCCAACACGTGTCAAATACTCTATTAAGGCCCAGCGTTGCCATGGTATTTATGACTAACGTTTATTGAGTGTTTACTGGTACCAGCCTCTGCGTTAAGTATTTTACTCAGTGAATACTTACAACTTCCTGTTTCAAGGATGGTAAATATCCCTTGGTAAAAAGAGAAACAGAGAAATGTGAAGTAACTCGCTCTAGCTCACACATCTGGGTTGTCAGAATTGGGACTGGGACAACGGCAGAGTCTTCAGTCTTAAGCACCATATTGGGGTACTTCTGACCAATGCCATGTGCTTGGGGCTGGGGGACATCTCAGCTCTGGATCAGTGCAGAAGCATAGGTAATGAAGTCCTTTAACCTGCCAGAATCACAGAAGGTTGACCTGGGCATGAAAAGGAGGTTTATTCTGACCCCACCAATAATTCTGGAAATTGCTTACAGAGACCAAAAGAGTTAGTATTGGGAGACTATAATGGGACTCCGATTCATCTCTCCTCTGATGATGACAGGTCTGCTGCGCACAGCCGTGGTTTTGCTCTACCTCTGTCGAAACTGTGACCACGTGAAAGTACAAAATGATCCAAAATGCTACTAGGTCTCATTTATTTGGTTTGCAACTGGAAGTTTGCTCTTTTTCTCCGGATGACCTATGCCACGCCAACATGATCCCCATTCTAGGAGCTAGACTATTCTATCTTGGGTTCAATCGTGGCAATAAGAAAAACAAATATTAAGGAGTATCTTGACTTTGGTCTCCAGAGAGCTAAGCCCTTAGTTGTAGGAGAGGCTTTGGTACATGAAAGAATTATCTGTGAATGAGAGCTGGGGATTTGAGCCTCCCACAGTGGTTTAAGAGAAGATCCCCTGGGCTGAACAGAGGACAGAGATAGATGGACATGAAGAGACTACTGAAGTTCACTGCCTCAAATGGATGACCCCATTCCCTGACCAGGCAGAGCATGAGGTGAAGGGGCTGGGGTAAGAGTTAGGTGAGATGCGGGAAGAAAGGCTCCTACATGGAAATAGGTTCATAGGAAATCCATGGAAAACGTGTCTTAGACCTCCTCAGATTATTACTGTGATCATAAAACAGGTGAGTGGTCACATACTCCCAAATATAATACAAAAACCTCTGCTACCTACAAGCAAACTGAAAGCAGTTACAGGTCAACAGAGTCCAGCCTGAAGTTACGTGGGAGAGTCTGACAACACAGGAATTCTTCAGCACCTGTCTTCTTAGGCAGAGACTCAAGACCAGATGGCAGACCCTCCTTACAGGAATGGGTGAAGGGGTTCTCAACGTGCAAATAGAATTTATTAAATGGAAACATGGGAGTGTTATTTCTATATCTCTTGAATACTTTAGTTATAGACATCGTTCCTTATCTGCCACGTCCAGTGTGCAGTTATCTGCTCCACTTTACAAGGCAGCGAGTAATGGAACAGATGGTGTAAGTTCAGCCTATAAGAGCAGAGGGCTGGATTATTTTCTGAGGCATTTAGTGATGTAACAGAAGAGGAGAGCTGCAAATACAACAAAGAAGAAGCAATCAGAGAGAAAAAAAATATATATATATGTGTGTGTGTGTGTGTGTGCGTGTGTGTATACAGAATATATATATATATATTTATTTATACAAATCTCAGGAAAATATGGTGTCAAGAAAACCATGTAAGGTTAGAAGCTTAAAAAGATTAGAATTTGCAGAAACGCACTTGCCCAACAATGTTAAATAGGGAAAAGGTGTTTTAAAAATTGAATAAAAATATTAAAAAGCTATAAGATATGGAATGAAGTATTGGTTATCTGGTTACTTAATGTCTTAGTCTATTTGGGCAGCTATAACAAAATATCACAAACTGGGTAGCTTATAACAAACAGAAATTTATTCCTCATAGTTCTGGAGGCTGGAAGGCCAAGGTAAGGACAGCATGGTCCATTAGGGCCCTCTTCTGGGTTGCAGACTGCCGACTTCTGGTGTCCTCAGGTGGTGGAAGGGGCTAGAGAGCTCTGTGGGGTGTCTTTCATAAGGGCATTAATCTCATTCACGAGGGTTCTCTCTGCCCTTATAACCAAATCACCCCAAAGTCTCTACCTCCTAACCCATCACACTGGGCATTAAGATTTCAACTTACGCATTTTGGAGGGACACAGATATTAAGCCTATAGCACTGAGGTATCTGAGCTAGTGGTGTGCTAAATTCAAAAGAGTTTGCAAGCTGTTACTGAATGAAACGTGCTAAGGGAAGGATCACAACAGATATGAGGACACAAGTTAAAGGGTTTGACTGTTAAAGACATGAGAAAAGAGGATAGTAACATGAAACACAGAGTATCAGTAGACTTTTAAAAAGAAACGTTAGAAGGAAGAATGCATAGGATTGACACAGAAGGATTGGAAAAAGAATGCACAGTATAGGGACAATAAACTTCAGGAAGCAAAAAGGGATGGCATTACTTTAAAGATAAGAAGGGGTATCTCTCCTTCAGAACTCTTGCAGAAATAAGCAAATGGGTGTGGAAACAGATTACGTGCAAAGAAAAGGTGGGGGGCAGTTGGTAAACCCAACACCAGCTGTGTTTAAATTTATAACAAAAAGATGGAAGCAAGAACACAGACTGATCTATGGTGACAAGTTACTGTGAACGCAAGTGCTTAGAACAAAAAAGTAATTCTTTTTTTTTTTGCGGTACGCGGGCCTCTCACTGTTGTGGCCTCTCCCTCCGCGGAGCACAGGCTCCGGACGCGCAGGCTCAGCGGCCATGGCTCACGGGCCCAGCCGCTCCGCGGCATATGGGATGTTCGCGGACCGGGGCACGAACCCGCGTCCCCTGCATCGGCAGGCGGACTCTCAACCACTGCGCCACCAGGGAAGCCCAAGAAGGTAATTCTTAGAAAAGAATGTGCTTAGAACAAATTTTATGAGAGACAAGGCAGAATGCAGACGGGCTTAAAGCCCTGCATACAGTACAAGCTGAATTAATATTTACTGCATAAAAAAAATTACAAATGAAAATGATTGCCAAACATGACTGCTTTTTTTTGGTCAGTACAAACGTGTGACTGTATCTCATTGTTTATGGGAAACTCTTCTGTGTCCGGCTCAGCATAGTTTGATTACAAGTTGCAAGTTCTTTATCTACAAAATAGACATAATAGAACCCATGTTTCCCAGGGTTGTTATGCAAGTTAATTAATGTTTATAACACCCTCTAGGATGCAGAATCTCAAATCTGCTCCTCACACATGAACTCAGAATAATCTGAAAGACCTACCTAAGCCCAATTGCCCACAGTGAATGTCAGCAATTGGTCTAATAAATGGTGAAATTTAAATTCACTTCAATATACTTTCACTTCATAAATTTTTATTTCTTAACCCTAAATTGGAAGACATAGACATATAGTATAACCCAATACTAAGAATATAATACAAGACCAATGAACCTGATAGGTTGACTCACCTAGGGCAAGGGCAGGCTTAGTCTAGAATGTTCCACAATGTCAAAAACAGACATGCTTTAGAAGGTCTATAAAGAAGACAAATACTCTAAATACTTAAATTGGTAAACTATGCTCATGAAGAAAAATAATTGGCACTTTAAGAAACAATTTATCGTTATTACAAAACATACTATGAATCTAAGGGAATTAATAAATAAAGATCCCCAAATTCAGTACTTGTAATGATATAATTGCCTATGTAGTCCACAGTACATTGTGTGTTGGTAAGTCTACCAGGAGCAAAGTTATCTTTCCATCCTGTTTCTAGAGAGAAGCAATATAAACTTTGGCAGTTTTGAAAATAAAAGTCTTATAAATAAAACCATGATTTACCTTAATTAAGCGTGACTCTTTTTGTCAGTCTCATAAAATTGTTGTCAACTCTTACCTGAGTCATCATTTGCAAACGGCGGAAATTGCTTAAAATGCCTGCAACATTTCAACATCTTAACAGGAGCAGTGGTATAAACATATATATATTATATATATAATATATATATATTATAAATATATATAAAAAATACATCCCAATCGCTTGCCTTTAAGGAACTTAAAATGCAGAGAGGAGGCTATTTCTGGGCTATCTAAGACAATAGAGAAACGAATCTGAGCCCTGCCTCTATTACTGTGTGACTGAAAAGAAAGGGAAAAATCACTGGAGTACAATTACCACAGGATCTCACACCTGAATTTATGCTGTCTCGCATTTTTCATAGCTATTTCAGGTGATTAAGTATTGCTTCCTCAATTTGAAGATCTTTGTGGAATTGAAGCCAGAAATGCAAAGCAGGAATACAGCTTCTACTTCTTTCTAACCTGTGAGTTTGGATAATCAATTTCTCTCAGCCTCAGTATTCTCTACAAAGTGAGTTAGTACTTCCATCTCCAGAGAGCGAAGATTAAACTAAGTGGAATAACGCATGAAACACCCACAACCATAACAGGTGCCCAATGACTGTTTAGTTGAGACAGTTTCATGGAGAGGGACACCTGTGGTCAGTCACAATTCAAAGTGTTTTGGAAGCCAGGTAAGTGGGTAGAAATAAATACTTAATTTATAAGCCCAATATAGAAGTAGGTATATTGTATTAATATTAATAATAATAGAAGTAGGTATATAACCTTTTTCATATTAATATCATGTCTACCCTTATAAATAAATAGTCACATTTAATAAAATAGGCTGACAGGTAAAGAGCTTGGAATCATCACTCTGATATGTACAGTAAGAAGGAGCTGAACAAACTGAAGATAGACATCTTTACGTGGACCCCTTAGAGAACTGAAGTCCCGGGCAAACCACCACCCTGAAATCTGGAGTGACAGGTGAGGGCAGCTTACCTAGACAGAAGCTGCTGGAGCCATAACCTGATAGGTAATTTTGATGAACTGCTGAAAGCTGAGTCTGGACCAGGATGAGAATGAGAATCTCTTAAGAAGTTGTTGGGAGATTTCCTGCATACTTTCACCGGTTTTGCTGGAAGAAAGGCTCTTACAGTGAAGAACCAGGAAAAAAATCCTCTTTTAGCTCTGACAGGAGGAAGGGGAAAGTAACCACGTGATATCTGCTCAGGGAGATTACCAAAACTAAGGCACACCTGCATGGAAAAAGACTTTCCCAGAGCCTGATACACCTGGGGGCAGGGGAGGTCAGTTATCTGACCCCAGGCCCCTCCAGCCTGCCTGTCTGACCGAGGGAAGGAGGGATGAAGTTAAAAACTACACTTTGCACCTGAGACTAACACTGTAAATCAACATTTACCATGTAAATCAACACGTACTAACTAACATTGTAAATCAACTATACTCCGATATAAAATAAAACATTAAATCAAAAAAAAACTGCTCTTTGAAGGCCACATTTCAGAAACACACGTTCATGAACAGACTGATGTTCAAGAATGAGTCCGAAGAATGTTTTCCTCTCCCACACTTTCCCGCCACACCCAGAGTGGATCACAGCTCAGAGGACAGCAGGAGGAAAACGCTCTCTGAGTGGGTGGACTTGGGGAAGCCCAAAGTCAACAGGGCAGACAAAGACAAGGCCACTAGGGTACTTTGAGGGTGCTGCACCTACAGACACAGCACAGCTACTATGAAAATCTCCCAGTATAATGGTTTAAGGGCAGTGCAAGAAACTCAGTATGGCTAGAAAATGTAGTCCTAAGTTTGCTGCTGGAAAAATAGAGGGCAGTTGTAATCACAGCAACGTTGCTTGAACTTTACAGGGAGCTGTTTAAAAATTCTAAGCACGGCTGTGTTATGCTCACATTCACCTCTTAGAAGATTTCTGTGACAGCTCTTTGGAAGATGAATCGGTGGTTACTCAGACTGATGATTCTGGTGACCAGATAAGAAACATGAGAGCTTCCACCAGGGCAGTAGGGACTGGGGTGGAGGAGACCCACGGAACACAAAGGCCCATGAAGTGGAATCAGCAGTACCTAGTAAAGAAGTCTATGCACGAAATTAGGGCAACAGTGATATCCAGTATCAACCTTAAGAGTTTCTGGTTCAGATTACCATGTAAATAATGGCGCCAGGATGGAGAAAAGGAAATTTTTAAAAAGAAATTGATTTGGAAGATGATGATTTCGATATTGGACCTAGTGAGTTCAGGTAGCTTTAAGATAATTCCATGGAGACACCTAGGGAGCAACTGGATATGTGCTTCAAGAATTCTGAATTATTAGCGACAGCAATATGGAACATCGGTGGTAATAAAGCCATGCAAGATGATAAAGTTGCTCAGGAAAATTATGTCAAATTATATACTGGCCCTTAATGGTTGGACACAGGAAGTCAAAGGGAAAAGTTAGAAGGACAGTCCTGCAAGACAAATATAAGCAAATGTGATGACAGGAAAGCTTGAAAAACAAGAGAAGTTTATGTATTAAATGGCCAACAATGTCAAAGCTTGTAGAAAGTCAAAGAATATAAGGGGAAAAAGTAGATTATCTCAGCAAAGTTGGAGAGTATTTTGCCGTGAATGTTCTACTTTTGCTAAAAAAAAATAATGAAAACTAAAATGACTTATTCCATCATGTCTCTAGTCCTTTGGTCCTTTTAAAATACACTTTCAGAAGCCAGTGAATGTCCAAAATGCAAAGCTGGCACACTCCATTCTTGGATATGTCCCTTTCTTTGGTGACAATAAATTTTTTTAATCAAAATACTTTGATTAGATATTCAGAAGTTCATCTATGAAGATGAAAAAGGTCATTTTCATTGAGAAACTGGGGTAAAGACAATCAAAAATAAAAACAAATGAGACTTAGAAGGAAGCCAGTCAGATATTTTTAATGTTGTTTAAGTGATGAACAGTAAGAGGTTGCATGTTTCAAAGACGGTCACAACGTTCTCCCCATTCCACAGGCTCTTACACAATGTGACTTTGACTCTCCTCTATGTCCCCTTCCCCCTTGAATCCGGGAGGGTTTGTGACTTATTGTAATCCATACAGCAGAAGTGACTGTATGTGACTTACAGGGCTGGGTTAGACAAATCGATGCAGCTTTCACCTTGTTCACTGGACCACACACTCCTAGAGCTCTGAGCAAGAAGTCTGGGTTCCCTGAGACCACCATACTGTAAGGAGGAAGCAACATGAGGGCTCTTCATTCAACAACCCTAGTCTCCAATTCCTCCCGGTGCTGGCTAAAGACATGTGAGTCAACAAGCTTTGGGGAAATTCCAAAATCCCAAATTCCCAGCATTGAAGTGCTCTAGCTGAGCCCTAATACAAAACAGGGACAAGCCATCCAACTTCCACTTATTAATTCCTCACCCTGAGAATCCATAAGGATGCCTGGTGCCTGTTTTATTGCCTCTCACTTACAAATTCACATTTTTTTAGCCTGTTCTCTTACGGGGACAGGTCCTTTCCATGCTCATCAGTTAGTTGCTCAATTTGGCTAACTCGGAAGAGTCTTTGACCAGAAAATTCCTTCTTCACTGAACCCTCTTGGACCTCCGACTCTGATATTCCACTGCACCCTGTTTGTAGCTCAATCCCCAAACTTACCACACTGCATTTTAGGTCTTTCCTTTTCCTTTTGACTATAAATCAAGGAATAACACAGTGCTTGACACCTAGTTTTATACATTTTGCTGGAAGAAGAATGAATGAGTGAACAAATGAATGAAAGAACTTTTATTTATTTCACACTGCTAGAGTCTGTACCCCGAAACCAATGAGCTATAGACAATCCAATTACAGGAGAACATAAGATCACCACTATATTATAAAACAAAGTATTTCAAGTATTTACTACAATGCATACAAATGTACACGTGGAATTTGAAAGAAAAATAGTCACCATCTAAATACTGAACATCTCTTTCCATTATATGTATCATATGATTGAGTTATTATTTAAATACAATTCTAGATTATACTTTTTAATGGAAATACAAAAGTATAGAACATTAAGACATGTTTATATTAGCAATTCACTACAGTTTATCCACGGAGTTAAAAAAATTATACAATAAGTGTTAAATGAATGGTTCTTTTCCATGTTAATTTTTAAAATTTAAAGCAAAAGTTCTTTGATTATTTAATGTAAAGAACATCACCTTAGGATGACTTATTGGGAGATATTGAAACTATAAAGTCTCAGTATTTTAGAGCAAGAAGATCACAGATCAAATGACTTTTCTTTTCTTTTTTTTCTTTTCATCGTGACTCTATTATATGCAAGATGGCCGAGTGAAATGGAAAGACAACCTGCTTACTTTTCTGTCATAAAGACCCGATTAGACTCCCAATTCTGGAACATAGTAGTAATATGATATTGGAAATTTTCTTTAACTGCTTGGGTCTTTTAATTACCTCACCTGACAGTCAGGTGTAGTAACACTGCCTGTATCAGACTGTTATGAGAACTAAAGGGACAACTTAGGTAATGTGAGCAGTGCCTGGTATGGAGTAGATACTTCCTGGAGTCAAAGAATTAGTCATTGGGCTTAAGGGGTAACAAGATAAATAGATATTGAAACTGACTTTTAATGCCACTGGGGGAAATGAAGAATAATGAGATTTGTCCTACTCATCCCATAAGTTTGATTAAAATAATGATTAAATTAATAACGTATATGGTGGAGCTTGAAAACATAAGGTGGTCAGCTAACACAGAATAATATTATTTCAAAATAAAAGGATGCAGGCTCAAAGGCTTAAGTTGAATTTTTTCCTAAATGAATTCTATACATCATAATTAAAATAATATTAATGATCATACTGATAATATGGGTTTGAAAGGGTCTATGAGGCACCACCCTTAAATCACTCTGAAGTCTTAACAAAGGTTTTGCAGCCATGTCCTTGTCTTTATGTTTACACCATGCTTGCCTGACACTGTATTTATCCTTTGCCCAAAAGTCACTTCTTAATTTCAGCATAATTTTCCATCTGGAGAGGCTACAAATGAAGAACAATGTTATTTCCAAACTGAGCAAGCCCTGGCTCCTTTGCATTGAACAGATCTTTTTCTAGATTCTCTCTCTCTTCTCACATTTATCACAGACCCTGAAATGAAGCCAAGTGGTTCTCAGATCACCATCCTGCCTGGGAATCTCTTTACCAGACCATAAGAATTTCTGCTACTACATAGCAAGGGTCCCCTTTTTGTCAGTGTTTAATATCATTGTCTGGTTTTCCTTTAAGTCTGTCCCAAAGCCTCTCTGAGGCCCATCAGGCTTCTTCTCACACCCTCCCCAAGGCTCTCTCATGAACAGCGCCCCTAACTCCCTTCCTGTTTCTGTTCCCCATCTCATCCCAGAGCTAACGCCTATGCTTGGGCTCTTACAGCAGCAAATTCCTTCTAGGTACCAAACTATGTTCTGTTTCACCTTAAGACTAAGTGGCTTCGAACATCAAAAACCATCTTCTTGTCTATTAATCTGTTACGTGGCCCAAACTTGGAGAATGTACCTTGTCTCTGCCCCATGAGGCATCAGCAGAAGCTGGGAACCTGGGGATGGTTTGACCCTAGGGATTGAAATCAACAAAGCGCTGCTCACATATGTCTGACAACTGATGTCGACCTCAGATGGGGCTCTGCATTAGTCAGCACAGCCTACTATAACAGAACGCCACAGACTGGGCTGGTTAAAGAACAGATATATCTTTCTACCAATTCTGATACTGGGAAGTACAAGATCAAGGTGCCAGCAGATTTGGCTCCTTGTGTGGGCCCTCTTCTGGCCTTCTTGCTGTGCCACATCATGGCAGAGAGGGGAAGCCTTGGCATCTCTTCCTCTTCTTATAAGGGCACTAATCCCATCATGGGGGAATCCCCACCCCTCCATGACCTCATCTAAACGTAATTACCTTCCAAAGACCCCATCTCCAAATACCATCACATTGGGGATTAGGGTTTCAACGTCCCGATCTGGGGGGACACAAACATTCAGACCATAACAGGCTATCAGCCAGAACACTTACACATCATGTCTCCAAGTTGCTACTTGGCTTCCTTACAGTATGATGACTGGGTTCCAAAAATGAGAGTCCCGAGAGAACACAGCCAGAGTTAATGTCACTTGTATGACCTCGCTTTGTACCTCACTTTGCATCACTTTCACCAGAGGCTCTCCTTTGGGGCAGCCCCTAAGTTCCACCTAAAGGGATGGAATGCACTCACTAAATGAGAACAGGTTGACATCACACAGTAAGAAGGGAGTGTGGAATGTGGTATATTGTGGTTCCAACTTTGGAAAACACGATCTACCACAGTTGCCAAGGTCTCCTTTTACATACGGTAAGAAATGATGAGCCTCAACACAACGTGAAAATTTCTAAGAAAGAATCCTACAAATATAAAGAATACACTCTCATAAATAGTTCTAATTTATCTTGAAATATATGTATAGAAATAATCAAGGAAGTGGCAACATGCATCCCATAGGATTTCAGAATTGCTATGGACTAGCAGCTGTTGTCTGTCTTCTGTTCTCCCCCTTCTAGAATAGGAGTGTTGAAAAGCCCTTATCTTATGCCTGGGCCACCATTGAATATTGGTTGGAGGTGGGGGAGGCTGGGGTAGATAACTTATCTCTTTAGTTCACAGGTCTTCAGACTGAAAGGACATACTCGAGTAGCAGTACCAAGGACCTGTACCCAAGGAGCATCACTGACACCTGAAGACAATCGAGATGATACAATTGTAGACTTCAACCTGACATCATAAGGGCATGAACCTTGAGGTTCTCAGGCCGAGTTCAAGTGTATGTATTCTGCATGTGAGAGGGGAATGGACTGTTGTGGCCCAAGGGCCGACTGTGGCAGACTGTATTTTTCAAAGAGGTCTGGCACAAGATCTCTCATCTCACATGCTTCTCTTAACATGTTAAGTTTCTTGGGACTTCCCTGGTGGCACAGCAGTTGACAGTCCACCCGCCAATGCAGGGGACACAGGTTCAAGCCCTGGTCCGGGAAGATCCCACATGACGCAGAGCAACTAAGCCCGTGAGCCACAACTACTGAGCCCGTGTGCCACAACTTCTTAAGCCTGCGTGCCACAACTACTGAAGCCCGCGCGCCTAGACACCATGCTCCACAACAAGAGAACCCACTGCAATGAGAAGCCCGCACACCGCAACGGAGAGTAGCCCCTGCTCGCCACAAGTAGAGAAAGCTCACGCGCAGCAATGAAGACACAACATGGCCAAAAATAAATAAATAAATTTTTTTAAAAAAAATGTTAAATTTCTCCCGTCAAGTGGTGGGTACTATGTCCCTTCCCATTAAATCTGGGTGGAGCTTTGTGAGTAGAGTAGAAGGGATGCTATGTGACTTCCAAGGCTAGGTCATAAGAAAGCCATGCTCATCCACGTTATCTCCTTGTGATACTCATTTGGGAACCCAGCAAACATACTGTCAGGGAGGCAAGTAGCCACATGACGAGAACATGTGCAGGTGCTCCTACAGACAGCCCCAGATGAAGTCCCAGCTGACATCCAGCCTCCACTATTAGGCCACATATCCATTGAAGGATTCTAGTCCCAGCTGTCAAATAACACCCACCTTCGGGCTGGCCTAGCTGATACATGTGGGGAAGATGTGAGCTATCCACTTGGAGCCCTGATCATACCGCACAGTTGCAGACAAAATAATCACTGTTGCTTTCACACTCTTGAGGCTTGTGATGTCCCATTATGCAGTAGTAGATAAATAGAACAGGGAATATCAGCTAACACAAATAAACTGTTGATTTTAACACAGATGCTTCCTTACATCCTCCCATTGAACTGGAATTTCTTAATTCTTATTGATATTATTTAGTGTATTTTAATGAACTAAACTGTGTTATTATAGTATAGTGTTACGGTGTTATTATAGAATCATATTAGGAACGTCATTTGGAAACGCTTGAGCTATAGAGAAGACTTTTCTTTTTCATGTATATAATCTTAACTTCAGTAAATAAATCTAGACTGGAAGACTTTTTTCATGGTTTGGGTTATATCGTTTTGTCCTGAGAGAATTAATGTCAAAACATATATTTAAAAATACATGGTAGCAACCCAAAGTATAAGTAGTGCAATCTACTCTAAAATATGTAATTGTATATAATATATAGGATATATGTATAATGTAACGTATAATAATATAACATTATCTCATATGAATATATTTCATGCTTTTATTCTGGACATCAAATTTTGTTTCTTTTTTTTCTTTCTCTTCATCCATTCTTTCAGCTACCAAGCATTTCCAAAAATTGTTGAATTTCAGATCATACCGCCAGCTGCATACTTTTCTGCCTTACTAATTTGCAGACATCACTTACTTGATAACACTTCACACAGCTGTCTACCCCAAGCTTAAATGACTTTCTGATTTCTGAACAAGAAGTAGCTACACAAATAATGGCTTCAGACCAAGGTCCTTGGCAGTATGATTTCATCCACCAGGCCTGGCACAGAGAAAAGTTAAGAAAAATGGGTTTTTAATTTCTATTGTCTACATCTTTTCCTATCAAGTGAAAAAGACAATTAAAAGACTTACTATAGAGCATGTCACACACATAGATTCTAGTGTCATTTCTCTAATTTTTCTTCCCTTGGGGTTTATCATACAGGAAGGCTTTTCTTTTTTTCTTCTTTGACTTATTTTTTTCCCCATTATAGTGTCACTATGATTCTGGCAACGTTTCTCTTCTTTGTTGTAACCAAAATACATCCTGTCCTCCAGACAGCTATTAATTGTAATCAGATTGAAAAAGTGATCAGAAACCTGGGACTAATGTCCTTGACATGGCAAAGCTCAATTATATTAATCTTTTTACCATATCCCGGGCCTCGTTTCTGATACATCTTGCATGGGAAGTTATTAACTGAAAAAATAAAGTGCTAAAAAGTTTAAATGCTTATCATGAAAAAGCCAATAATAATAATAATAATGTGATAACATCAGCATCAACAACACAAAACAATTGATAAAAGTCAGAGAATCTAATGGGATTGGAATTATAGCAGAGTGAATAGTCACAATTTCTTTGCCATTAAGCAAACAAACACACAAAAGAACTAGTCTTTCTATCAGATATGCTGACAAAATATACTGACCAATAAATGTTTTAGAAAAAAATACTTTATGAGTAAAAAAAGATAAAATGTTTATAAAACCTTTGGAGCAGAAAAGGAGGTGGGCATTTCAGAATTCATTGTCTGTTTACCAGCTTGTGCTGTTCTGACCTCATATGAATCTGAAGTTGTAAAATGAATTTCATGTAAACAATACAAGATGATTCCAGGTTAGATTAGAGACAAAGATGTACCATCAGATGAGATGAATAGTTAATTTCTAACTTTCTCCATTAAGTTTTGCCAAATCTTAGCATTACGATAATATCTCAAGTTTCTTTAATTCTTTTATTTTTACCAGGTTTATTATAAGTTATACTAATAAATATGCTGTAAAGTGTAGTTACGGCTAAAAGGAATAATAGCAAATACCACTGATAACCTCTTCTCCCAGAAGCCTTTTTATCAACTTTTTCTTCAACATAACTAAATAAAACCTAGAAAAATAATTCATGGAAACCTTGCAAAGGAACTTGAAAAAAATATTTTTTTCTTAAGTGAGTAGGCTGACTCTCAAAGTGCATTTAAAATTCAGTCCATTGCATCCTCAATAATATCTTAACTACGGGGCAATTATAGTTCTCTCCTAAATCTTCTGACTTTTTGCAATGGGGATATTAAGCAAAATTGTAGATAGGTCTCAAAATTGGATTGCACTTTATCCTGCTCTCTAGACCAAAACCAAGATGAGCTGAGCTTGCCAATCAGAGTACTCTATGAATATGAGAATATGTTATCAAAATAAGAGAAGAAAAGGAAACAATTTGTCTTTTCAAGGACTAAAGACTATGCAAATGGCTTTCAACTGCCCCTTTTTGATAGACATACAAGGGAAGGGAGGGTCTTAGGAGCAGAATTCGGAGGTGGGTTATTATTCCAATGCAAGAATGGTGTTTCCAACTCCATTATGTCCATCTTTGTGTGTAGAAGAGCTGCCTAACAACCACTTTTCTTTCACAAAAGTACAAGAAAAACTGTTCAGGGCTTGGTGAATATAACTTTTCTCTGTTGGTATTCTTCTTTGAAATTGCAAGCAACTTTAGTGTAAAAGACACCCAAATCTATACACATCTGGATTTTTTTTTCTTACCACTTTTGACTTTATAAATAAATATAAGAAATACCTTTCAGTCTCTACTACATTTCTCAAACCAGACTAAGAAGCAGGCAGTCCTGCCCTAATCCCACCTTGATAATTTGTCTTCCATGACATTTACATTATTTATTGCAGTCACTTACTTCTTGAAAATTATCCATCCCCTGTGCCCTAGCTCTGAGATAACAAACACCGCATCTTGTATTTTGTATTACAAACTGGGAGAGTGAATCTCTACTTTTCGCCTTTGGCCGTTTTGCTTTATGGCTTGTCACGGTAAGCAGTTATTTTATTTGCGTGTTTATCTTTCCTCCACATGTATGTAAGTTGTATGAGGTAAGGGAGCTTTGTCTTTTTCATAGCCGCCTCCCCAGAAATTAGAACAATGCCTAACAGAGGGTAAACAATCAATAAATATTTGTAAAATTAGTGAAAAAATAAATTGTTGAATGGATAGATGTACTAAACTCATAATTCATATTAAATGAATAAAGTAAAATGCAATGCCTCAGGATCCCAGCCTTCAAATGCCTTACAATAATTATTTTAAGAATATTACCAATTAACAAAAGAATTAACATGCTTTAATATATAATTTTTAAGAATAAACCTGGACAATGCAAATATCATTCCTAATGTTTATACTGTTTTTTTTAAAACATTTTTTAAAATTGAAGTATAGTTAATTTACAATGTTGTGCTAGTTTCAGGTGTACAGCAAAGTTATTCAGATTCAGATTCTTTTCCATTACAGGTTATTACAAGACATTGAATATAGTTCTCTGTCTTGGACAGTGGATCCTTGCTGTTTATCTATTTTATATATAGTAGTGTGAGGTTTATATTGTTTGGTGAAATATTGTAATTGGATGGATTTGGTAGAAAAAGACATACAAAAATTCTTAAACCATCAGTCTGCAACAGTCAAGGCTTTAAGGGGATTCTGAAAATTGTCTATGCCTACCTGGGGTGATAAAAGATAGACTTATTCATCAGGTATTAGTATGCTGACTGTAATAATAAAGAGGTTAATTTTATGATTTGAATGATCCATAATTAAGGTAACATAAAACTAATTTTCCCAACGGGTAGTAAATTGTTATTATGAGATATCCAACAAGATGTAACTTTATGAATTATGCTCAAGTAGAGTTTAGATCTATTCATATATGCGTTTCAGAGCGTCTCTTGAAATTGTATAAACTCAAGCATTTCACCTTGATGGAATATTCCCTCAGAATGTTCCCTGAACCACTGGATTAACTGAAGTAGTATTTTGATCTGGTTTGTCATTCATTCTGCTTTTAAAAACTTTTTAATGGAGGTATTAAAAATATCAAATTTTCTAAAACCTATATTATTTCCCATGCATCTAATCTGTTAACTTGTAAATCACTGTGAAAGGAAACACTATCTTTTAAATGTACTCAGAATTTTAAATAATGCATTAGGAAAAAAAGTTTATTTTTAACTGAAAGAAAGAATTTAAAACTTTAATCTTAGTTAATTTAGGAAATAAGAATATAAGATTAATTGCACATGAATTTAAAAAACTAAACAGATCCATTAATAATGAAATTTATGTTGAAAAAGTCATGAATCTACCTTCTACTTGGTACTAAATAAACATAGAACATCCTACGGGAAATTCGAGTAGGCTCCAGGGAATGGGATCTTCAAATAAATATTTACACAAGTCATTTCCAAGACTATTTAGGAAAAAAAAAATAGAATAAAAGAAATCAACTTCAAAGTTTTCTATCAGCCTCAAGATTCATGTTATTCAAGATCTGATAATGTTACAGTGATGCCCATGCAAGCAGTTAACTGTTATGAAAAGACAAGGCCTCACCTAATTAGCCATGAGGAAGGCCCATGCGGAGGGAAGGAGATAACTTTTCTTTCCATAGCATGAAATTGTAGACCTCAGGTCATCCGAATGACATCTTTTATTACTGCTGAATATAGAAATAAACAGGCTGCCCCTGGAGAGCTGAGCTATGGATTATTCTATCTGAGAATTAGGCAACCACTCACTTTAAAGCATTGCTCTAGCTTTATATCAACAAGACTTCATTACTTCTCCTGCTGGTACTAGGAAAACACAGCTACTGCTCAGGGTTTATACATATTTTTGTTATACACCAAATTTCCTGCCGTTGATTTGTCTTTACAGTCATTTCAAGTTACAAATGGAATCTACTTTCACTGTACCTAAGTTGTCAGCTCAACTGAAAAAGTATTTCACAAGATAGTACATCACTCGTAAAGAGTGTGGTATAGTCTCAAAAATGAAGAAACATACTTTTTTAAGTTCATTAAAACTAATGTTAAGAAACTCACTGAATTGTCCTGGACAGGGTCAAGTTATGTTCTTATAGTACTAACTACATTTATCAAGTGAAAGTTGTTCTGATATATGCCATAAATGGTAGCCCACTAAAGTGCTTGAATTATTTACAAGGGAATATCTGGGAAGAAATTCAATGTCATGATAAGTTGTTACCTTCAGAGGGAAAATTCTCATGACTCAGTTTTGATAATGCGTGAAATTCAATCAGCAGCATTTATCAAAATAATTTGATAACTCGTGATAAGGAAAATAATAATTTGCAGCCATTGCCTTTTATTCCTAAGTATTCCCATAATGCTTGTAATGACGACACATGTTTCTAAAAGTATGAAACCCTTGCTTTAGTTAACATAAGGCAACAACAGCAGTCGATTCTGTTTTTTGATAAACTTAAAGCAGTAAAGATTTTTAATTTAGCTTCCCTTAATGCTAGAAAGATAAAGTGTAGTCCAGAAAAAATAATTCAGGAATAAATTTTAACAGAGAATCTAAACTGAACTCGGAAATGGAGAAAAATAAAAACTATGCATTTATTCGACACGGGGAGCACTTGAAATGTTAGCGGTCATTTCAGGGAAACTGGAATTTAGGCTGTTGATAAATTCAGACATATTTTTCAAACACCCAGCCCTCTGGCAACATACGTTTGACTTAATGAATTTAGACAAGTCTGTGTTAGTGAGCAATGTCCTATTCAATTTATATATAATTGTAATGTAAATAAATTCTTAACTGGAGCCACCCTTTGATAAAGCGGTCTTGGTAATAAAATATATCAGTTTGAGCCAGGGATAATTAACTATCCCTAAGAATGGCTTAATTTTCATAAGACATAAGTTGTTTTTTTTTTTTTTTATAGAATGGAACAGGCTAGGAACAGAGAAGATTCTGTCATAATTTTCCAATATTCCTTCTTAACATGCCTTATGTACATTTTATTTCATTTCATTTCATTTCATTTTTTTCTACTATTATAAGGGTGCAAAATATGAGTGGCTCTTCTTGCTTCTGTACACAAAACACACTCCTGAACACTGGATGCAGCTTGTGAAGTGACATTTATTAATGTGAGTTTTACAGATGAGGAAACTAAGATTTCAAGAGAGAGTAAGAAAATAACCTACGGTCTAAAAACTAAAAAATGATGGAGATAGGACTCAAGGGGCGTCTAATTACAGACACTTTCTTCTACGCTTCATATGGAATCCCACATAAACCACAGCAAGGGAGGATGTCATGTCAATATCAATGTATTTGTAATACAAATAAAATGTGTAACGTTTGTAGTACTAGCTCTAATAATAGCTCTCTCTTCTTAACTCCCTAACATGTACCCTGTCTTGCATATTTGCATTTCCAATAATCACAGCAGCCTTGCAAGACTGTCATATCTATTTTGCAGAAGATGGTAACAGACTCAGACAGGCAAGGCCAAATGGTCAAATTCGTGATGTGACTTTGAATCTAAAGCTCATGTTTCTACCATTGTAGCACAACTAGGCAAAGAAATGATTTCATAGCATCATCAATTAAACTGTTTTCACAGCATTCAGAGAAAACGTCTGTTTCTTTCCATCATTTTTAATGGTTAGTTATTAGATGATCTCTAGGTAAGCAGACAAATGGCTCAATACAATTTCTTTATTAAGACCCCCAACCCCATACAGCCATTTTGTCTAATTCCGTTTTTGGAACAAACAAATCAGATGAGTTGTTTGTAATTTAATTAATATCTGGACTGTTGATTAATAAAAATTACATCATATACTGCTTATCAGATCACATGTAGAATAATCCTGCATTATTGACATTTGGGGCCAGATAATTTTTTGTTGTCAGGGCTGTTCTGTGCATTGTAGGGTGTTGAGTAGCATCCCTAGCTGCTACCTGCCAGATGGCGTTCCTCCCAAAGCTGCCTACAGTTGAGAACCACTGGGTTACTTACTTGTCAGTCCTGTGACACGAATGGAAACCTAGAATCTATAATACTCATAACCTAGTTTCTCTATTTCCTAGTTAGGACTAGGTGTTCTTGGAATTGAGTCACACTAGCAATATCTCTACTGTCACCATTAAGTTATGGGGACTAAAGAAGTCTACCTCTGTGGATGTTTAATATGTATTTTTTTGTTCTCGATGGTGAATTTAACTGCATATATGGATATGACCTGATTGGAAAACTTGAGAAATTTGACATAAACTTTCAGTAACTGATGAAATTAAGAAGCCAAGGAATCCATGAGGTGCTTTTTGAGGAACTATTACCTCCCAATCTGTTTGATTCAAAGAACAGGTGCACTGGTCATTCACGTTTTAAATGAAAAATCTCTTACTCTTGCTTAATGAATAAATTAATCAGTTAACATAAAAATGGGTTAGGGTACAGAAACTAACACACAATTGTAAAGCAATTATACCCCAATAAAGATGTTAAAAAAATAAAAAATAAATAAAAAATAAAAAATGGGTTAGGGTAGCAAATCATATACCACCCTATAGAGTTAAGAATAAGACATGTAAAATATGGACTATCTCATCACTTTTGAAATGCATGGTTTTCTACTTGTCATTAGTTTTCCATTTCTGCTCTAATATATTCAGTAGCACATGGCCAAACTGGTGGATCTTATATGAATTGCTTGGGAAAGGGAACCCTCCCCCAAACATTTTTTCATTAAATTTCCCATTCTGGGCACCATTTTTCAGGATTATTTTTTTTCAAAAAGATCATTTGAGTGTCAGTGCCATGCGTTCCACAGTAAGTTGCATGCTCCTTTAAGCCTCTCTCATGTGGATGTCTCGACACGCCACTGTCTCAACAATCACCAAACAGGGTGGCAAAACTCCCCGGAACACACTCTGTGCACTGGCTTTGGAAGAGTCTGTTGCTACTCACTGGAACCATTCGCTTCCATTTCTTCATACCCTAACTAGCTTCAGGATTCGAATTCTTCTTTAGACCCTGAAGATTAAGTTGCCAGAGAACAAGAAAAAACTAGGATGGTTTAGTCTCCTAGTTTTTCCCACCATCCTAATAAAGGCTTTTTTATAAATATCACAAAGGTGACAAACACCAATGGTAGTTAAACCTGAAATGGTCTCTATACAGTAATGAAAAATAGGCAGCTGATCTATAAATTTAGTTTTAATTATGTAATTATATAGCCATACTCTGCACAAAACAATCTTTTGAATCCTCCCACCTTTTTTTTGGTAGATTACTATTGAGTTACTTTATATTTTAGAGTCTAATAATAAAGATAAAATAGCTAAGGAATGCATATTATATCTTATCTGGAAACAAAGGAGTCTGTTTCTACTTATCAGCAACTAGAAATTTGTGGCCTAAGAAAATATGTATGTGCTAAGCACACATGGAGACAGATACCCAAATTTAATTTAAATACTTGGCAAGTACCAGGAATCACTGCCTGGCTGACAGACACTTCAGATGTTTTACAGTCTGCTCAGAGTCTTTCTTCTATATTTTCAGATTGAGTCCAGCAAAAAATGGTTCACAATGGGCATACCTACTATGTCCAAAACATTCTTTCATTTATTATAAATAGCAATGAATCTCTGGGAGCTGTCTTGTGGTAGCAAAATCTTGCTGATGTTAAGGGGGAAAAAGACATTTTTGGTTTGATGGTCTTCAAAAAAAAAAAAAGACATAATTTGAGTTGGCATATCCATTCAGTTGTGCCCTTTTTTTTGCATTATGCATTTTATTTCTATATAGTTTCCCTTTTTTCACATAAATAAAACTAAATTGGCATCAGTAAGCATTTTAAAGTTACTGGAAAGACCACAGTTTAGGTGGTGGTTATAAGAGTGTTCTACAAGTTTTCCAAATATTGTATTTAAAAATGATAATTAGATTGTATTTTATCTGCTTTCAGACTGAAATTACAGGATAGCACCTACATTTAAATGTTTAAGACCACCAACATGGTCATACTCTATCCTGTCAGGTTAATTAGTTTTTAAGTGCACTCTGAATATAGTTTCTTCTATCATCTCTGCAAATATCTGAACTGTTAGCAAATGTGTCATTCATTAGAAAATTTGTAACTCCTTAGTTACCGGACTTCCCTGGTGGCATAGTGGTTAAGAATCCGCCTGCCAATTCAGGGGACACAGGTTCGAGCCCTGGTCCAGGAAGATCTCACATGCCGCGGAGCAACTAAGCCCATGTGCCACAACTACTGAGCCTGCGCTCTAGAGCCTGCGAGCCACAACTACTGAGCCCACGTGCCACAACTACTGAAGCCCGCACGCCTAGAGCCCGTGCTCCGCAACAAGAGAAGCCACCGCAATGAGAAGCCCGCGCAGCGCAACGAAGAGTAGCCCCCGCTCACTACAACTAGAGAAAGCCCGCATGCAGCAACAAAGACCCAACACAGCCAAAAATAAATAAACAAAAAAATAAAAATAAATTTATATATAAAAAAAATAGTTACCAGTAGTGACTACTTGCATGTGGAAATCAAGATCCTTCCCATCTTACACAATCAAAACCAAAGAAGAAAAGACTTAAATGATTGCCAAAAATATTTAAAGCAGAGGCACAGCTGGGGTCAACACTGGCAACTATCACAGGTGTAGAGTCTGGGGAGCAACTGAACAGAAGAAAAAGCACAATAGGCAGATAACGTCAAGAATTATTTCAAAATATTGGCCACGGTTAAGGCAGTGACATTTTCTTAAATGTTGTCTCTCACATTTGGGGGAGCATTTATCATGTTCCTGAAAGGTAGGTAAAAGAAAGAATATGTCAAGATTTTAACTATGCAGAAAATGAGATTTTGTTTCAGTTTCACACCAAGTGTTTCCTAAGATAAAAATTAGTCAAAACTGGAAATTTTCCATTTGAATATCTTGGAAAATGTCTTAGAGAAAAATCAGAATTGCGTTTTTAATTCCAAAGTTATTGAAATATATACTTTCTTTAGACCTTTATTGCCTTTAAAAAAATCTAAGAGATGTGAAGTGCAATAAACTCAGAAACTGCACCTCAAAACAGAAGTAACCATTAGCTTCATGAGATCATGAAAAAGAGTTTAGTAAAGTTCCAAAGCTGCGTCCATCTGAAAATGATTTCCTGTTATTGTAGGAATAACTTTAAGTTCATTTCAAGACAGTTAAATCCAGTTCAGGTGTTACCAAAGTGTAAGACTCTATAGACTAAAAATTAACTGATCAAGTACTTTTCAAAAATAAAAATATTGTAGGAGTCAGTCCTACAGTCTGTTTGTAAGGGAAGACATCCAAGAGTTTCCCCAGGGCTTCTATATCATCAGTAAAATCTAGAAGGTTAAAAATCAGCCATGTGCCCTGGCTATGTCTCCTTAATTTTGACAAGGGCATTTCCACTGGCCCTCTACTCAGCCCTCTACCCTTCTAAGATAAGACCAGGACGGTTTAACTTCCTGTTCTTCGGGATTTTAAAATCTCCATGAAGGATAGAATCTTCAGAATTGACTGGAGGCTGCCATCCATTTAGACTGAAGCTATTTAGCTGTTGAGGGGTCTTTTAAATTAACAGCATCGACAGCAAAACACGCTGTTAACAATGCTGAGCTCCTGACTATACCAGAGAAGTATAAAATATTTGGTGTAAAATCCGTATCAAAGAGCTATTGTGATAAGTTTTCTAGGGAATTATACAAGGGAACTAGTATATACATAGTTTGCAATTAAACTTAAAATCTCGTTAATTCCTCAAAATAAAAAATCAAGACTCTGCCTCAAACTTTTCACATTACTTGATTATCTGATATCCTGGAAAAGGCAGAACAAGGGAGACAATAAAAAGATCAGTGGTTTGGGGGGAACAGGGAGGTGAACAGGCAAAGCACAGAGGATATTTAGGGCTGTGAAAATAATCTCTGTGATACCACAGTGATGGATATATGTCATTATACATTTGTCCAAACCCACAGAATGTACAACACCAAGGGTGAATCCTAAGTAAGCTATGAGCTTTAGATAATTATGACGTCAATGTAGGTTCATATTTGGCAAAAAAGGTACCACTCTGATGGGTGATGAGGGTAACGGGGAGGCTGTACATGTGCGGGGACAGGGCAGAGACAGGAACTCTCTGTAGCTTCCTCTCAATTATGTTGTAAACCTAGAACTGCTCTAAAAAATAAAGTCTTAATAACAAAAAGACTAAATGCCATAGAAAAAGGCATGACAGTAAAGGACAAATTATCAATGAACAAGAATATATCTCCTTTTCTGGGAAACGAAAAGATAAAACACAGTATTATAAATCAACTATACTCCAATATAATTTTTTTTTAAAAAAAGGCAAAAATACAAGGGAAGAAGATATAACAGTCTGAGAGTAATCTGACCTCCTTGAAAGATGGCCATACAATATTAAGTCACAAAGGAATTGAAACTGAAGGGAACAATATACAATGCTCAACAATTAGCAATTAAAGGGCACAATAAAAATGGCATCACTTTACCATCTTTCATTGTATGAAAACACTAATACCGAACATCAAAGAGTCACAGAAACTATTAATAATGCCCTTAAACGGACTGACGGGCAGTGTAAACACAGGTATCTGCGGCACCTAATTCTTAGAGTGCTGCCTGACTCCTCTCACAGGGCCCCGCTCCAGTCAATTCTAGAAAGAAATTCTTAGTTCTCTGGCAGAGACCATGTACTGAACCACGTGGTCCCTTTTAAATAAACAAGGTGCTTATGTGTCATTGTTCACACTGTGGAGGAGCAATTGAAAATCAAGAAGGCCAAAGAAAGAGCTGGGAAGAAATATTCCCATAAAATGAATTCTCTATTGTGCCATAATCTTCTAAAAAATGAACTAGCCTAACATTCGAGGTGGAGATCATGGGGAAAAAGAATGGGGTTTGGAATTAGGAAGGTTGGAGAAAGAAGCACAGAGCTGATCTTCCTGAATCAGAGCCCTTTTCAAAGCCAGCTTACCTATTGCCACATTCTTAGGTCCAACATTATGAGAATTAAAAAATAATCATCAAAATCAGTAACATCTAAGTGATAAGGTAAGTACAGAGAACAATGAGGTGAGAGAAAGCTGATCCAGTTCTAAAGCTGAGCTCCTGGAGAAGAGGAAAGTTACAAGAACTTAAGATGAAGCATAAGAAGAAAGGGTATTACTCAGTGCTGTTAATTTCCTCCGTATTGTGTCAATGCCAACCGCACATCTACACTAAAACTGCATTCTGACCACACCAGACTATCTACTTTACTGAAGAGTTTAATTTATAATGTGGAAGCCCATTCTGGAAGCCCACAGTAGAGAACTTTGTATTCTTGCTTTCTATATCAAGTAGAAACATACATATGCATACATATATTATATATTCATACTCTGTACATCAAGTAAAAACTGCATACATATTTATTAAGTTTCTCATATATACATGAAATAAACACGCATACACACATTTTGCCTTTTAATAGTATTTTTGCCTCATTAGTTCAAATACCATTGTTAAGAGTCCTTCCTTGACCTCACTATTTTAAAATGAAACCATCCATCCCCATCCTGATTTTTTTTTTTTTCTGTATTTTCTCATTAAGAGAATGAGGAGAAAGAGAAGAAGGAGGTAGAAGAAGAGGAGAAAAAAATTAAAAAGCTGATCATCCCTGACTCTCTGTTTTCTGGCTATTTAAAATACATACCAGAAAGTGTTGTAGCATGCAGTTTATTGAGACATTTTGTCCAAATTCATTAATATTGTATTTAATCTCTATGAGTAGTACTTTAAATTTTATGATCTCGACTTAATTTTAAAAGGTAAATCATAAGTGTTTAAGATGAACACCTAAACTGTATTTATAGCTTTGCAAATAACTGCTATGGTAGTCACAAAAACACACCCTTCTCCATGGAGAAAAATCAAGGAGACAGCATTTTTTAAAGGAGGACAGGAAAGTGTGTTTTAATGGGTTAAATCACTCACCTAACTGATAGATCTACTCTTATGGATCAAACTTCTGATCTTAAGGAATATTACTTTGCTTTCCTAATTCATACCTGTTTCCTATCCAATTGCCAGGTTTTCTAAATGAAAGGATTGTGAGGGTTTCCACACTGTTTTGAAAGTAGATGTAATGATGCATCTCCTCCAGCATCTAAAAAGTGGCCTGTAACCTAATTGGAAACTCTTGCATAGAGGAATTTCCTTTAAATAGTAATGAGCGGAATATCGTTTTCCCCCCTTGAACAACTGTAGAGTGTTAGCAAGAATAGTTTCACTTTATTTTCCCAAAATTTGCGTTAAGTGCTAATCAGATTACAAAATTCAATGATAAAATCAAGCTAAAGGGAAAACTTGAAAAAAAAATACAAGAACAGTCTAACCAGTGAACAAATAGCCTTAGCCTTAAAATTATTATTTTTATAATGAGTGTAAGAAAGAATATTCAGTTTTTCCATGAATCATAGCTGCGAGGGCCTTACCTCTCTAAGGGAGATTAGACAACACAGTCTAATTAATTCCATAACTGCTGGAGGACAAAACCAGAGTATAGGTAATGCATTAATTTGACTCTGCTTTTAAAGACACTAAGAAACTTTTTTTAAGCCAAAAAGGAAGCTTTTGTTGTTGTTGTACTGTAGTTGATTACTTTGGGAATTTACCGATAGAATAATTTTGCTATTTTCAGCTCGTTCTTAAGTGCTTCTTCCCTGAATGCCTAGGTAGGCACAGAAAATACATTTTAAAGCTTGGGATGTTGCCATTTCCTGTAAATGGAGCCACATAACGGTGTGAGGTCTAAAGGTTTGTTTCTTTTAAATTTTGACGGCTTACATTACACTAGTCAGACTAAAACCAACAGAAAAGCAAAGGGAAGGGGGAGGGACTTCTGGTCACCCTCCTCTCTCCTGAAGCTGAGTAGAGGCTTCCAGAGTTCCCATCAAGGATTTCTGAGCCTCAGGCATCATTTTCTATGAAGAAGAGTCTTGTTAGATTGAGAAAGAGTATAGAGTATCCCCCAAAGTTCTTGCTTTCTGTCCTAATGTCTTGTACTTCCTCCATGACCCTTGTTATTGCTGTGACTTCCCTCTTTTCTTGGTAGGTTTGATGGAGGCTGGGTATTATTACTTGACATTGTTGATGCTGCTATTCAGTTCTCACCAACCCCCGTAAGAATGCCTGTGCCTCTACTGAGACTCACTTAGCAAGCAGAGCAGGACACAGTCAACAAGCATCCCCAGGGAACCCCATATACTTGCCCATTCTTTATCCAGCATAACTGAGTACTCTGTGCTTCCCAATTCTCGCCATGCTTTCTCTCTCCCTTTCATTTTTCCTTCTTTGAATAAACACCTGGAAATTACTTACTCATTTTTAAATCTCCTCTTCTTGGAAGTGAGAAAACTAAGTGTTTCACTTACGGTTTACATTCTCTTTCTTTTTCTCATTTCATATCGAATCGAAGTTTTCCTACATATACTACTGCTAAATATACTCACTCTACTTGGATCTGTTATATATAATTACTTTACTCAAGCAAATGGTATTGCTAAATATACTTACATTGTTTATTTATCAGTTGCCTATAATATACCAGGCATTGTTTTAAGACCTCCGGTTTGAGAGCATGCCTTTCAATGTCGGTATCTCCAAGATCTAGAGTTGAGCAAAGACACTATGAAGTACTCAGGAAATATTTGCAGAATGAGCTACTACAGATTGTGTGGCCAGCACCCCTGTGCAGCTTCTAGCAATGGTTTCTTTCTTTCTAGATAAGGTTCAGACGCCTCTTCCCTTTTCTCCAGGCTCTTGAGAGTTGGGAATTTTAAGACTGATGATGTGATCGTCCAATGAAACTTGTTACATTTATTTATTTTTATTTGGGGATGAGTAGTTTTACCACTTCTTACTTTTTATTTTAATACTGATTCCAAAGCGGCTCTAACAGAGACCAGAGAGGAAAATAATTCCTCTACCAGCTAATTTTCCAGATTCATATTATCATTATGATCCTCTCAGAGATGCCCTCCTGAGAGATTGGAAAAGTATTTTCTCAAAAAGACTCACTTCATCAAACCCAAGAATCTACAACAGACGCACATTAATGAGAAGGGAAGCAATTAATGCAGATGCATCGATGCTTATATTTGGAATCAAACTGTAGTACTCTCAACTGCTAAATTACATTTGCTTTATTTTAATACTAAAATGTCCAAGACCTTTTAGAGAGTTCAGAATTCAGTGGTAGGTTATACAACTACTCTAAAATTAAAGGCTTGCTTCTGCTAATCCAAAGCCTGGTAAATGATAGCTAAGTCGCTCTCATTCATCACCTCTAAAGACCTGATATATTAAAATAGCCTGTTAAAGCTGTGAATCTCAGTCCAAAATCAGAGATGTACAAGAATCTTCCGTTTTTCTGTTTTCAATGGTATCAGTTTAATTTTTGAGCTTAATCAAGTCTTGTTCTCAATTTAAAGAGTCTTATAAAGTGCAAAATATGTGTGTGTGTGTGTGTGTGTGCACGTGTGCATGCGTGCTTTGGACCATAGGCAGGGGTGGGCTGTGGTCATTGGTGCTCTATTCATAATAACATCACGGTAACACTTACTGCTCCTTGCTTTATGGTTCCTTTATGCCTTGCATCTTTTTTATTTTTATTTTTTTCTGTGCCATACTGGAGACCAAAAATTTTTGTTAGGTCCTGTCTGCTTTGATTACCTATTCATGGCCCTCCTTAGCCACCAAGAATAAGCCACACCAGGATTCCCAATGCTCAGCCCTCTTTTTTTCTTTTCCCCCTGCCCGAGGAATTCCTCTCTCTCCAATCTTTTTATCCCAAGTCAACCTGCTTTTCCCAGTAAACTGTGTTTTTCTTTTCTATCTCTTCAAATACTTTAAGTCCACCTATAGGCTTAGCACACCTTACGTATGGAGAAAGAAAAGATGTTAAATGAAAAAAAAAATGATTCAAAGCATTATTCATCCACAATTAAAGTGAAAATTGGACATTTACCTTTCTAGTCTGAGCTCTTGCTTCCGTCATGCTGTGTGCCGCTCTGCACTTTCATGTGTACCCTAGATCAGCATATTTCCAACGACTAGAACTAAAAGTATGGGGAAGAATAGTTCCAGAAATTAAGAGGAAAATAGCAAAACAAAAAAAATGTCCTCCAATCCTTTTTTTTTTTTTTTTCTATTACTGATATATTAGACAGGTCAGAGATGAAATTCAGTCAAAGCATCACAAAAAATGCCATCTATTCCTTTGTATTTTAAAATTAAAATAAAAACTACTTATTTCCTAAATTACTTCTTAAGCCATTTTTACTTTCTCCAACTGTCTTCATTCGGTTTAGCACATAACTTCAATGATTTTAACCAAATCTGAACATTATAGTAAGTGTCCAGATGAAAAGTCAATGTCTACCATGTGAATCAAAATATAGCAATCTCTATGACCAAAATGTAATATAATTGTTTAAAGTATTATGTGATTTATCCCAAGATCATGTACTAATTTTCCACGAAGAAGAAGTTTGCCTCAAAATCTGGATAAATGGGAGAATCCTAAATTTGATCACAAGGATACCTGCTAGTATATGAACAGATCAGTGAAAGAAAAATCATCATTGCCAGCAAAATAACTAAAATACATTCTACAGAACAATGGCCAATAGATCAACAGCATTATCTTATTAAAAGAATGTTGCATTTATTTATTGTATGGGATATAAAAGAATGGCTTAAATGACTTGAAACTTTTTATAGAGTGATCAAAACTCTATAAAGTAGTACTTGTTCAGACCGTCTCCAACACTCACTTATTTGATGTTATTTAATCTCTTTGTGCATCGGTTTTCTCATTTTTTAAAGGTTAGTAAGAGAAACTACCTCCTAAGTGAACAGTTAAATGAGCTAATAATACAAGCACTGTGCTTAGAACAGTAAGGTCTGTGTGAAAGTTGACTGACAGCCTAGGCAGCCTAAGAACAGTCTGCAGAAAAATGGGTATTACAGAGCCTTTCTATAAATAAAAAAAAGGAGGTGTCACTAAGCAGAAGCCATCCTCAGCCTGCCCTGGTGGCCTGGGCAGCAATTAAGTCCTTAGAAGGGAGAATGGCCCCATTGTTCTGTGGTAGAATTGCAGGTTCTATGTGTGTGTGTCAACCATGGCTGTTTCCACCCAACCCAGCTGTGGAGCTACCACTGAAAAATAATGTCCTTTTGGACGTTATGATTTGGAGGAGGGAGTTAATGAAAAATAGCATCTAATTTATCTAGTTGTGGGACCAGAAATCCTTTCCTAATCAAACGCCCTCCCCTTTGCCCTGAGAATAGGAACGTTTATGAATTGTATGTTACGCTCCTTTAAGGTCAGAGTCAGAGGTGCATACCTTTCACCTAAGAGGCTCTGACATGCTTCACCAAGAACTGGACGAGTTGCTTTATTTCCTCTTTCCTTCCTTTTTCTTCCAAATAGTTGGTGTGAAAGTGTGTACAGTTGGAGCCCTGATGTTTCTCCTATCACCCCTCCCTCTGATTAAAAATGTTCCTTGTTGAATTGGTGAGAAGCCCTTTCTCAACCCCCTTGCTGTACCTGGAGTCACATTGCCTGGAAAAGTAACCATGGAGGAGAATCAGGATTGGTGGCACCTGGCACTGGGCTACAAAAAAAAAAAAAAATCAACTCAAACTCCAGAAGCCAACAAACCCTTGAATGATGTAGGCCCACTGTTGTCCGTTGGGGGTATAGCTTCTGTTCATCTGAGTGCTTGGAAATACTTCTTCCTTGCCTGATAAGTTTTCATAGGAGTTTGTTATGTGCTATCAAAGCTAAGAAGCTCAGATGATGCTACTGGGTTCACACAGCCTCTCGCCAAAATGGTAAAAACTAAAAGAAGTAAACAACTGTGTGCATCATGAATAAGAAAAGACACCTAAGGTATGACGCAGGGAGTCGCTATGTGAGTCCAATAACACCAACGGACTTGTAACAGCACAGTCCCTCGACTGGGGAGGATGTCTTTTGCCATGTTTGGAATTCTTTCACAAACGTGGAGACAAACATTTAAAGAGTTTAGGGGCTGCTTTTTATTTTTGCCAGAATGTTACAACAAAAAGTTGTTCCGAAAACAGCACAGCTTTTTACAACGCTCATCTGTTTCTGTTTTTAAAAAAGTAATCTTTTGCTCAAATGAAGATATACAGGGATTAATTAATTAAATTTAGCATTTATATCATCTTAAAATGTACAGATTGCACTTTAAAAAATTATATGAGAATTCCGTTAAATCAAGTGGAATAAATGTTTGCTGTTAATAAATTTCACATTTTACCCTTGGCATAACATGATCAGTTACACACTATAGTGAAGTGGTTGATACCCGACTCCCAAAAGGATTACCGGGCGTACTTTGGTCCTGGCTTTTCTTTTGTGGGAGGGGAAATAGTAAAAAAATGTACAGATGGAAGGAAATTTCAGGTATCAGATATCCAACAAAGCCTTATGAACTCATACAACAATGCTTCCTGGGTAAAGCAGTTTTATTTTCTGAGATTTTTTTAAGGAAATTTTTACCTATATAATGTTGAATTCTCATGATAAAATGTAAGCCCTATTTGCCTTAATATATCTATAAATAGCAGCATGTTTTACTCAACCCATTTTCTCATTGAAACACACCTAACTACAGATAGCCATAAGTGTGCTTACCTTCTCTTCAGAACCTCTATATGCGTGATTCCTGCTGCCCTGAAGGTCCCTCATTGCCTTTTCAAAAAATGTTTACTTTATATTTGTATAGTTGATTTACAATGCAGTGTTAGTTTCAGGTATACAGGAAAGTGATTCAGTTATACATGTATCTATTCTTTTTCAGATTCTTTTCCCATATAGGTTATTATATTGAGTAGAGTTCCCTGAGCTATACAGTAGGTCTTTGTAGATTATCTATTTTATATACAGTAGTTTGTATGTGTTAATCCCAAACTCCTAATTTTCCCTACCCCACACCTTTCCCCTTTGGTAACCATAAATTTGTTTTCTAAGTCTGTGAGTCTGTTCCTGTTTTATAAATAATTTAATTTGTATCATTTTTTAGATTCCACATATAAGTGATGTCATATGATATTTGTCTTTGTCCGACTTTCTTCACTGAGTATGATAATCTCTAGGTCCATCCATGTTGCTGCAAAAGGCATTATTTCATTCTTTTTTATGGCTGAGTAATATTCCATATAATATTCCAATACAAAATGCCACATCTTTATCCATTCATCTGTTGATGGACATTTAGGTTTCTTCCATGTCCTGGCTACTGTAAATTGTGCTGCAGTGAACAATGCTGTGCATGTATCTTTTTTTTTTTTTTTTTGTGGTACGCGGGCCTCTCCCGTTGCGGAGCACAGGCTCCGGACGCGCAGGCCCAGCGGCCATGGCTCACAGGCCCAGCCACTCCGTGGCACATGGGATCTTCCCTGACCGGGGCACGAACCCGCGTCCCCTTCATCGGCAGGCGGCCTCTCAACCACTGCGCCACCAGGGAAGCCCGCATGTATCTTTTTGAAGCATGGTTTTCTCAGGGTATATGCCCAGGAGTGGGATTGCTGGGTCGTATGGTAGTTCTATTTTCAGTTTTTTTGAGGAGCCTCCATACTGTTCTCTATAGTGGCTGCACCAATTTACATTCCCACCAACAGTGCAGGAGGGTTCCCTTTTCTCCACATCCTCTCCAGCATTTATTGTTTGTAGACTTTTTGTCAGAAAGTTTTCTTCCTCTCTGAAGCCGTGTTCTCCCCTGCACACTCAGGCACAGAGCTGTGCTTTCTTAATCATTTCTACCTGCATCGATAGTACCTACCATGTGGAACACTAACTAATTTCATGTCACCCTTGTCTCTTCTCTCAGTTAGAGAGTGACTCCCTGGAAGGCAGGCCTTTCTTACTCACCTGAATATCCCCTGTGCCAAATATAGCATCTGTTTAGCACATGGAATAGAGTAAAAGCTCAGTAAATATTTAACATAACAGTGAATGATCAAGCCATAAGCTAAGACACCTCCAAACTGCTTAGGTAAGACTCACTTACGAGAACATTTATACCTAATGACCTTCCCAGAGTAAAGCTGCATTTCAGACATGAACTATGTCATCTGTGCTCTAGGAAGCTCACTCCCAGTCATTCTCAAAAGTGAAAATGGCCTTTGGCTTTTCCTTCTACTCTGACTCATTAAGCAGGAAGTAAATGTAGGCAATGAAGTATTAGTTTTGTTTTTAAAATCTACTCTCTGGCTGACCATATTGGAACTTCTGCTTGAATAACATCTCTCAGGTATCCAGACTCACATAGATTCTGTCCATACATTTCATGATTAATGAGAATTCTGTACATATTGAATGAATAGTGTTTGGGGGTCACTTAGCGTCTTTTAAGTAGAGAAGATGCCAAACCTTTCTCCTGCATGTAGCTCGATGCAGCGATAAATGACTTGGAGCCTCACCATGCTGTGAGCCCTCTGAGGCTCCTCAGCTCCCCTTCCAGCATTGACATAGGTTGCATGGACTTAATGAAATTTTTTAAGAGAAGCGTCGTTACTTGCTTTTCATCACAAGATGTTCGAGTTTTTGATGCTAGGTGTCTTGACAAAGATCAGCTTTTCATGTGCATAGTAGGAAATTAAACGAGACATTCACCACCTTTGAGTTTCTCAGAACCACCGTTTGGTGCCAAAGTTGCTCATATTCTTAAATGAATTACATTCCAAATGCTGAAAAGTAATGGGTTCCCTGGAGACCAGAGGGGGAAATTGCAAGTTTCTCCATGAACTCCCCAGGGACACTTCCCTTGACCGCAGTCAGCATGAAATTGACTGATCACAGAAAGTCAGGTATTTCACTTCTTATCTGGGTACTTTTACCCATTTCCCTGGGGCCCTTACCAATCTGGCTAAGTCTCCTTTCTGTCAGGGGTGGCCTGGGCTCAAGGAACCCAGACACCGCTGTGATCCTGTGACTTTTCTCAACTCAAGGACCAGTGTGGAAACTCCACTAAGTTTCTCCTTTGAATATCCTATAGGGTCAATTTCCCATCTGCCAGCATCTATCAGAAGAGCGCCCTGTTAAAGGCTGATCAACTCTATTACCCAACTCTGCACCTAAAATATGGCATGTAGAATACATGTAAAAGAGACAAATACTGGTAATTAAAGTCTCGCGTTTCCCCATGGTCTCTCCATGATACTTTCTAGTGCCCCCGGCAGTGCAGAATGAATGATATCTTCTCAGGATGCATCCTTCTCTCCTGAGCACCTCCCTGGTTGTTCTGTGGACTTGGCATAAAATATGCTGTTGCAAAGGTTTTTTTCCCCAGTCATTTTCTCTTTCTCTGATTCATGGCATCCATAGTTCTCGTTATTTTTATGTTCGTTGACAAATCTTCAAAGATTTTCTCCTGCACTGGTTGATGGATCTGACTTCTATATAGGGTAGCATTAGCGTTGAAACAAAATCCTCAGAGCAGACATCTCTCTTCCTCATCTCTCCCGTCCCTGCACACTTAGAGGCTACCAGTTTTGGTCCGTTTCTGCCCACCTCCGTGACCCCGAGCTGTGAGAACCGTCTCGTTCAGAGCTCAGCCCCTGTACTGGGTGACGGGGGTCAGCAGTCTAGATGCAGGTAAGCCATGCCTTTATCCGGAGTTTGGTACCACACCCAGACAGCTTCCATTTACTCACCAGACACTCTAGAAGCTATTCTCAAAGTAGCGATGTCTCCTGGCCACCACTCATTCCCAGGGAAATTTGCCCAAACTACTCCTATAGAGGCATTCCTTAAGAGCAGAAGCCCAGTGAGGATAAGCCCACAGCCAAGCCATGTACATTTGCAAATTTCTTTGCGTCTAAGCCTGTGCAGGTCTTTCTCCTGCAGAGGACCAATTATTTCTGCAGAAGAGTAACTCTGATCTCATTTTTTTTCACGCTCGTCTTTTAAAAGTTTTCCTTCCCTTTCAAAATATTTTTCTATATTTCTATATAATATTCATTCAGACAAAGGCCTTGAAGAGACAGGCCTTGTCCTCCACGCACCTCCTGTGGCGGTCAGTGCTCTGCTGGCAATGAGCCTCGTGATTGATGACAATGACACTCAGCTCATGTGGAATTGAGACGGTTGTCCCAGTTTGTTGCTTAGAAGCATTTTTCTCCCAAAACCAGATCATTTTTAAGTTTCAGAATAAACATTACCAGGTCAACAGGGACAATCATAACTTTCCTGGGTGATTTTCAAACATTTCTGCATGTACAGTGCTTATGTACTTTTCTCATTGTTTACATGTGAATTGCCAGAGATAATTTTCGAGAGGCAGTGAAAAGTAAGAGTGTTTGCATTTAAATTTGATGCCTATCATTTATATTTGGTGATACTCTGAAAATTTTCTGAGTTTGCATCTTCTTGTAATCATTCGGCTCAAATCTAATGCTAGAATAACTTTCTGTTCACAATAGAAACAAGAAAGGTGTTTTCTCCTTCATAGCCTGGTACCTGAGTTTATCAAATATCCCAACTTCAACCGAATATGCGTTCTCCCTAATCTACCCCCATGAACCCATGCATGTGTCACAGTAGATGGTGGCTGTGTTAGTTTCCTGAGGCTGCTGTAACAATGGTCACAAACTTGATGGCTTAGAAGAACAGAAATGTATTCTATCACCGACTGGAGGCCAGGAGTCCAAAATCAGTATTTTGGAGCTGAGGTCACAGTGTCACAAGGTTATACCCCTTCCAGAGGCTCTAGGGAGCCTCTCTTCCTTGCTGCTTCTAGCTTCCGGCAGCTGTGGGCAATCTCTGCTTCCACGTTCACAGCACTGTCTCCTTCTGCCTCTCTCTTACGTGGTAGCATTAAGGACCTACCTGGATAATCCAGGATCATGTCTACATCTCAAGTTCCTTAATCACATCTGCAAAGACCCCTTTTCCAAATAACCCAACACTGACAGGTCCAAGCGGTTAGGACCTGATATCTTTGGGGAACATTATTCAGCCTACTACAGAGGTGTAAAGAAAGAGAGTGAAAAGTAAGAGAGGAGATTTACAAAAACCTCTCTGGGACGTGGAAAGCCCTGATTTTATTGCTGCCGGATTTTGTAACATAGGAGACAATGCCTGTGATTCTGGCAGCAACCGTTCTGGCATCAACAGAAGAGATTTCAGATCCACACACCAAACACGAGAAGCCTCAAAACAGCCATCAGCTGGCGTGGGCACCTCTCATACGGATGGCAGCAGGCATAATTAGACCAGGCATTGGCGATGGTTCCTCGTTTGCAGGACAGTACAATGACAAAGGCATAATTGGTAGATACTGGTGGCATAGCTTCCAATTCAAACATCTGAATCAAGAGCAGTCATTATGAGAGCAATTCAAAGGGAGTGAGGAAAAATAGCAGATGCGAAACAGAAAATGGGAGAACTAGCTTGAGGAGTACCAGAGACCTTTCGAAGACGCCTATTCTAAGGAGGAAGTTCCACAATTATTTGAAAGGATCTTGCAGGAACCCAGAATGCCAGCAGCATAAAGAAGAGCCTCCCACAAAATACTATGTGTGTACCATGTTTGCCCCCTAGGCTGGCTTGGTTTGGGAAACACAAGTGATATAACTATAGTTCCGCTCCTGTGTTTCCATATAGTTTATGATCGGCACTTTATGTAACTTCATTCTTGGGCTTTCTTTGTGGTCCATACACATTCATGCTATCTTTAGCACCAATAACGTAGATTAACTCACTGTGCTGTCAGGCTCTAAATCAAAGTTTCCCAGTGGGCAACCGGTTGCCTTGGTGCCAACCCCATGTGTAAGGATGCTCAGATATTTGATTTTCTCAGAAGGCATTTTGAGATTCCTCTATGAGTTGTCAGTGTGCGCTGCATTCAGCTAGTCCACTGCCATGTGCTGGGGTCCCTGCAAATCTCCCCACACTGCAGGGTCTGTCCTTTCTTGTTCATCCTGGGCACCTGTGACTCTCTGGACCGTGACAGAGTCCCTAGTGACTCGGTTCTTTGTTCCTGAAGAGCTCATGAATAATGCCTCAAGATTCCAGAATAAACATTGTCTTTTCCTTACATTTTAAGATCTTTCCTGAAGCAGAATACGAAATCCAATCCAAGAGTGAGATCATTATGCTTGGATTTTCATCCCCAAGACCTTGCATATAACAGGTGCTCAAAAATGTTTCTAAAAAGAAAGAATTAACTATATATGATTAGGCGCATTGCTGATCAATGAGCGAGGCTCTGGAATGGGAAAATCCGAAATTCAGTCTTTAGTTCCCCCAAAGATAGAAATATTTGACACCATGGGCAACATTTTTGAAATGTTTACTCTCAACCCTCATCATAACTATATTGTAGATGATAACATATACTGCCTCACACAAACTGCTAAGTAATCCTTTGTAAATCTCTTTTTCTTAATGGGGAAATGCCTCTCTCTCTCTTTTTTTTTTTCCTCTCTCACTGAAGCTGGTGCCAAGAAAAACAGATCAAATGTGACTGGTTAAGAATGAAGGTGGGTAGCCAAGAGTAGAATACTAAAACCAAACTGGGAACTAATATGGAGAGGTATGGCAAGGGGCCAGCTCCTCAGAGAGGAGAAATAGAAATACGAGTGAGCTAACGTGAAAGGCAGAACTAGGGTCCAGATTGGAAGGAGAGAACAGAGTAGCTGGGATCACAGTGGGACTGAGATTGGAGCTAAGGAATTCCGGTGGCATGGTCTTATGACATTCATGTTTCTTCTTCACCAAGAAGGCAGAACTGCGTTGGTCGGTGAAGCATTCCTGGTTGTAAAGCTGAGGTGCCCATAGCCAACTTGTGATGTTACCCAGTTCCTGCTTATGTATGACTACATGATTCGACCACAGTAAAAATAAGCTACCACCACTTAGCAAAAGGGACCATCTGATAAAATCTTTCCCTAGAGGATGCTGGACCCACGTAAAACCATGCTCCATCATCCCACCCCCATCTCATAGTAACAACCCCCTCCCAAAAAAAAAAAACATAGTTGGGTAAAATCAAATGTGTTTTGGGTTTTTTTTCTTCCCCTAAAAGAAAAGTAGGTAGCTTTAGGCTTATCTGCTCAATGGGAAGAATCTGGGTTAATGACATAAGTCATAGAGCAGTATCAACTCAGCACCTGTATCACATGCCCCTCAACACAAAGCAACTGCCTATGTGGAAAAGTCTCCAAGTGTCCACAGCTTTATTTTATCAACATAACACAGTGTATCCCTGAAGTGCATTCTAAACCGGGTCCTGACATGGCTGGTGGGAAGAGTCTTTGACTTCCCCAAGCTTGTAGGGGCAATTAGGCTAAATGGCGCTCGAAGAATAATCTATTGATGTAGACAATACTACAGTATTAAATGATCCTCTTAAACATTTTATATTTTGTAGATACCTGCTCTAGATGAAAAATCTCTTACATGTTTGCATAAAAATTATATTCAATATACTTTAAACATTGAAACTACTCACGTTACCATAGGAATGCTTTCCTTCAAAATGTTTGCTTTGGACCATTGTTTCACAATGCTCATGATATTGGCATGTAAAGTTAAAATCACAGTTGTCTGTTGTAAAAACAACAGCTAAGGTTTGAATCTGAAGCCAGTCAGTGTAAATCATATAGCTCTCTGTGATGCAGGTATTATGTTCCCTTACAGAGCCACTTGGACTGCCACTGCCATTCAATGTGAAACACACCCAGACCAAGGCAGCCATGCATACCGGCAGAGGGTCATGGCAGGGTGTTAAGTGGAATCCCCAGCAACGCAAGGCAATCAGGCATCAAGCCAGGGATTTCCTTGTAGTCCACCTATGGAGGACACCTCACCCTAGTGCATTGAAAGTTAATGTGTTTTTGATTTCAATATTCTTTAACCTCTGCAGATACCATTCTGCCTGACCTGGAAATCTCGGAAGTCTTAAAAGAAAAGAAAAACCTAGCAAAGTAGCAGCTGACTCTAGGCTTCTTGAACTGTACTTATCGCCCTGACATAGATTAATAATTTGAGACTAGACACCATACATTTTTCATATATTCTGTAATAATGTCAAAAGTTGTTTTATGTATTTTATTTCTGTGGATTCTCTGATGGCCAAATGCTACACTACTGAACTTAGTTGTCTCCTCTTACTAAGGAAAGTCTATTCCATTCGGCATCCAAAACTCTCTTCCAAACTGCTCCGCCCTCTCTATGCTCACCTCTCACTACAATCCCAAATGTGCTTGAACTTCTAGGAACACACACAATCCCAGTCCTAACTCAGAAGGCTTTCGTCAGCCTATGATGCCTTTCTGTATCTCACTAACAAATTTCAATTCAATTAGACACACATGTATTGATCCTCAAGCCCATTATGGTGCATGGCTCATAGGTAGTACACATTTGTGTTTGTAAATAAATGACGAGATGACCACGTACCAATGTTTTCTTAAGTGCCCCATGACACAGAAGGAGACAAAGGATATGATCTTTAACCTTGAGGAACTCACAAGCTAGACAATGAGACAATAATGTAAACCACTAACGATTAAAAACGCATGAAATAAGTTTCATCATCATGAAGGTGATACCTGAAGCTAGCCTGAAATTTCACAAAGAGTACTGCTGGGAGTTCAGAAAAAGGCTTTTTGAGAAGGAGACATTTTATTTCTGGGCTTGGATATTTAAACGTAGGAAAAGGCATACCTGGCTTCAGGAAAACTCTGAGCCGTGCTTTAAGATGTGAAAATGTGGAGCAGGTACTGAGAGCGTCCAAGAGCTGTTTGATTGCAGCTCCACCTCAAACGTCACGGCAAACGCCGCTTCGTCACAAAGCTTCGCCTCCATCCACACCCACTCCCTGTCATCCTTCCTACGACGCCCGAGCTTAACGTTTATTTGGAGGTGAGCTGTACTCATCAGGTTAGGCAGGTTGAACCGCAGTAACACCAGCCTGAACTCCCTTTGGCTTCACGCAACAAAGATTCACTTCTTGCTTAGGCTGCAAGGCTACCTTGGGAGACCAGCCACACAGAATCTTTACCGGCTCCACTCTGACATTCCCCAGCGGACCCTCTGCGTTGTCCATCTACAAACAAAGAAAGATTGTGGAAGCGACAGGACTTGTGGTGACACACATGACTTCTACACACGTTCTATGACTGTGACAACCACACAGCCTCCAGAGATGTCCAGGGACTGAGAAGTGCAGTGTTCCTGTACACAAAGGAGGAACCTGGATGTGCACACACAGTACTGTGTCTGCCACACTGAGTACACACTTAAAAAGCTCACACTGGTGACATCCCTAGTGTATGTGACACCAGAGCAGGGCACTTCCTAATGTCTCCTCCTTGATAGCACATGGATTATTATGAATTATTTCTAATTATAATCAAGAAATGATTGATATTTGATATAATGGCCAGAAAGGAAATGCAGAGTGATTTTTGTCTCTTATAGTATTTCATATAGATGTTATAATTATGCCAGGAAACGTAATAAATGTGTTTATTTAATCATAATACCAAAAAAGGGAAAGAGGCACAACTGCTTCTGTAATAGTTTCTATATCTCCCCAACAGATTTAAAGTTGGATCCTTTGGATATAATAATGATATAATAATGTTGGGCAAATAATTATCCAGTAGCTAATAAATGGATTTTAATAAAACTAAGATGTTTGCAAAAGGTACAATTTAGGCGGCTACTAAATAACACTACTGATGAAGCCTTTCATTTTCTTAATTGCTTCTTTAGTATCACAATAAATAGGAAAGATACATTTAAATTTTCAAGATAATTTCATGAAAACTTTTCATCCATGCACTAAAAGTTGAACTTCCCAAACAAAAATACACACCGTGCTATGAACAGCTGTTTCACCGTTTTTTTGTAAGCAGAGATAAAAACTCTTGAGTGGTGACAGAAACGAAATGAAGCAGCTCAAGTCCTGCTTTTCGCTCTTTATAGTCACTATGATAACATCATTTATTTCAAATCTATTGCTTAAACGTAGAAACAGGCAGTACTGTTTGGGGACAGGAGCTGTGCCCAACTTGGGCCCAGAGGATTTCAAACCATTTCAAACTGAACTCTTGAAACACAAGCACGGAGCTGAGTCCTGGGATGGCAGGAATTGACCAGGGGATGGTGAATCGTTTAATGTGATTTTCAAGTAGACAACTGTGTTTATTAAAGGATAGCTAATAATTCTGCTAATTTAAAGGATACATGTTCAGAATAAAAACTCAACCCTAGTCATGGCATTGTTTAGAACTTAGACCAACAGAAGCTATTTGTTGTTTTTTTTTTTAATCACTGACATTGTTTAGAATTGCCTGACAAGGGTGTTAACAAAAAGCGGACTGACTTTTGGTTGGTATTATTATTGCTTCCTAACTCTCTACAGACAATGACAGTGTCTCAGCTCTTTACAGTCCCCAGGAAGTGCTGCTTCCACGGTCCTGCCTTTGGTCTGTCACTGCTTCACAATATTACAATGTCCTTACCTATCAATATATTGGGAATCTGAAATGATGTCAAAGGATTATTTTTTACTTGTCTTGAATCAGGAAGAATAAGAGTCCAGAGTGCTCAGCACGTATGTGGATGAGTCCAAACCCAAGGCATAGAGTATGTAACCAAAGATAATTCTCAGTTCCAGCTGTGTGGACCATGTGTACCAGTGTAGTGTGATCCAAATTCTAGGAGCTAACTGAAAAATAACCATCCAGCAAAACCCTGGATAGTTACTCAAAAGCCAACCAAAGATGTAGCCCTTTGAGTAAAGCCAATTCACAAGTTCACTAACAATGTTTTTATTAAGATGCATATCTGATGCTCTTAGGTACTAGGGCTACGATGGTCAGCCAAGACCGGGTCTCTTGTCCTCATTGACCATATAGTCTAACGGAGGAGAAAGCCAATGCATCGTGCAAGAGTGAACATAGAGCTTGTAAGACGTGCAGTGAAGGAAAAAATAAAGGGTCTAAAGGAAGCCTTTCCAGGATGTGAAATTTAACCTTTAATTTCAAGAACAAAGAGAAGTTAGCCAGTCAAGGAGTGGGAAAACCAACCACTCCAGGTGTTTATGAAGAAGATAATTCTGAAAAGGGCTCAGTACCCGAAGAACTGAAGCAAGCGCAGCATGGGTTTAGCATCTGGCCTGAGTGGGAAAATGTGTGAGACATACAGCCGTAGAGTTAGGTGGAGGAAGACTTTAGAGTATCTATCAGAATGGTACGGTATTTAGGTTTGATCCTAAGTATCACGGATGTCATTGAAGCGTTTGACATGAACAAGGAATGTGACCAAATGCATATTGTTCTTACTGTAGATAAATCAGGTTGTTACTGGAGCCTGGGTTGAATAGGGTCAGGGGAACAGTAGGAGGACATTATAAGAGTGGGTGTGAGGAAGAAAGGAGGCCAAGAATGACTCCTAGCTTTCTGGCAAAAACAAACAAACAAAACACACACACACACACACACACACACACACAAATACAGGTGCCAAGTACAGGGTCAGGGAGTCCTAGAAGAGGGAAAAATGTGTGTGGGAGTAGAAAGTGAAGGGCTTTGTTTTCGTTCTATTAAGATTGGAGATTTCTCTGAGACTTCCCACACAAATCTCCAGTCAGTTGTAAATAAAAATCTAGGCTAGGAACAAGGTTCTGAGCTAGAATTAAATATTCCAGGTATATTAGTAAGTGGAATGATTTTACTAGAAAAGGTACAGCAACTGGTTGTCATAAGAAAGAACAATGTATATTTTAGAATTCTGATTAGCACCTTTTCTATTTAAGATACAGTATATGGCAAATAATTTTTGCAGCAAGAATTCTTTTTCTCAGAATCAATAAATACTTTAAAACAAATAAAAGACATTTATGTTAGAGCATTTCAAGTGAATTTCAAAAATTAAAAAAAACATTGATTTTCCTACAAAATTTTATTTTATATATGCCACTTATAACTTTTTACCTATATTTTAACACAACTACATACACAATCAAATTTAAGAAGGACTACCCCCCAAATAAGAGGAAAAACCAATGAGAGCTCTCAAGAACATAAAAAAGAATAACAATGAATGCAAAAGAGAATGAATTACTAGTCAAGTAGTAGTTATATTACCCAAAAACTAAAACCTTTTGGAATCTTGATTTTTGTACCAGCCTTGTCCGCATAATATTATGAAAATCTACATATTTAAGAACAAGATCCAAATATTTAAATTATAAGAAGATATTCAGTCTATGCCTAAAAAAATGGAATTTTCAAATATCATTTAAAAAATCAAGACAAGAGACTTCCCTGGTAGTCCAGTGGTTGACTCCATGCTTCCACTGCAGGGGGGCAGGGGTTCAGTCCCTGGTAGGGGAACTAAGATCTCACATGTCGCGCGGCAAAGGCCAAAATAAAGAAGTAATAAATAAATAAATAACAAAAGGAAGATATTACATATAGGTATATATATGTCAATTATATTTGTATTAATAATTTATATATTAAATAATAAAACGATTAAGTCCGAAGATAAATTGTCCTTCCTAACATGAGTATCTGAAAATATTATGAGCCATAGCTTAGTATTTCTAGGTCTCTTACTGTTTAATATTTCTGTTTGATCGTTTGGTCATGCTCATCCAAGAGCGTATTTTGTAACTTCTTGAAATATTAACACAGTTTATATTGATTGACAAAATCCACTATTTAAAATTATGCAAGATGGCCACCAAGTCTGTAAACAAAAGTAGATTAACTTGATAAGTGGTCATTAATATTATATTACTTTACAAGGTATATTCAATAAGTTGTCTTATTAGAAAATGCATAATTTTCTGTTCTATTCAAAATTTTAATGAGCATGGTATATTGATAGAGTAGTTCTAACAATTCATGAAAATGCATCTGATACGTTGCTTCAGATAATTTTTCTGTCTAGTTTTCAGTGAATAAACGTGCTTCTGGCATATTTCACTAGAAGCAAGCAGAGGAACTCTAATCTGTAAAATGAACCTATCAATCTACAGAAAGAAATTAATGCATTTGTTCCAAGGCACTAGGACCCTGCTGTATATATTATCACTGCCACAAAATATTTTAAGGTTTTAGGTTATTATTAATTATTAAGGTAACATTTGTAACCTCTAACTGCTTAGATCAGTTTTGAGAAGCCCAGGGGGGTATGCAAAGGCTTTCTAGGGGCACACAAGCATGGTGCAGTTAAGAGATCATCCCAAGTTTGTACCTATCATAGCTGCTATTCTTAAAACTACTCTGAGGACTCTTGAAGTGTTGGTCCCATTCTGGTTTTCCTTTCTCATTTCTTTTATAACTGTTCTTTCTGTTGACAGAGGAGTGGCATACTTTCATCTATAATGGGTGTTATGCTCTTTTGTGCTTCCACTCGTCACCACGAGAAGAGGACGACCAGGCTAGTGCACTGATCCAAAGAGATGGACAGAGCCCAGTGGAGCAGAGCCTGCCAGGTGTCCCAGAGCCTTTAAGGGAAGAAAGAAATTATCAAGAAAACCAAGGCAATTCCAGACCCTGAACCAATGCGCATTCAAATGTTCATGTCTGCCCGTTGGTCTAACAAAAATAAACAATAAAAAAATGTGTAGCATGGGCTGGTCCTAAGCACATAGCATTGAGATATCTCTTTTCTATTAAATGTTAATTGAATGAAAAATATTGAAAAAAATGTCCAAGCTATTTTTAACTGTCAGATAAATATAAATGCAATGAAAAATAAGTGCAAGAGGAATAAAAACGTGTGGGCTCTAGGATTATTAAAAATCAACAAGTAACCATTTTGTTAAGATCGTTTTAGTTTAATTATCTGATATTCTTGGTGCCTCACCGCTGAGAGATGACACTGATGTAACAGAGGTACACGTGTTTATGCTCTGGAGGAACAAAAATGGTCAAGAATCACTATAAAATCAAAGATTATATAAGGCTCACAACTGAGTTTCTAGTAGACAACCAATAACAGCTAATAGGAAATGAGTAGCTCCATGAAATCACCACTGAGGCAACTCTGCATGTGTTCCCTGATCCCTGAGGGTTATAAAAAACATAAGTGATCCTGGAGTTCATTTGTAATTAATGTTTCATTGCAACACAGCTATGCCCACTTGTTTATGTATTATTTGTGGCTTCTTTTCAATAACAGACAAGTTGAGTAATTGCCACAGGGACAGCATGGCCCACAGGGCCTAAAGTCTTTACTATTTGGCCCTTTACATAATACATTTGCCAACCCTTATTAAACTATAGTCATTCTAATATATATGCTTAAAAGCTATTCAAAAAACTAAACTTTGGTCAATGTCCTCCTATATACTATATAATTAAGAATATTTACACAGCTAGTGAATCTCTCTTTTGTACACTTCTAGCCTCAAAGCAGATTACCAAGTAAAAGTTTAACCCTCTAACAAAACTATTGGCCTATGGAGTGTCAGTTGAATGTCCCTTAATGGGTCTCTAAAATAATGTGCACTGTCACATGTTTACAACTGAACCAACACATAAATCTTACAACGTTCTGTCCAAACGGGACGGAGAGAAAGTCATGAATGTGTCATGAATCACTCTTAGATCCCATCAGCAAATATGTACCGCTTTGTATGCCCCGGGTCCATGGAATCAAGGTTGAGTTAAAGCTATTTTTTGTTGTTGTTGTTCTCATGAAGAATAAGCTCTGAGAGGGAAGGCTGGTATTGTCTACCTCACCTAGTTAAGTCTGAAGTTACAACTGCGAAGTGATGCAGTGGAGAAGTGTGTGGTGCTTTAAGAACCGTTGTGAGAAGCAACCATCATGTAGCACCGTGAATCTGGTGAAAGGGAGAGTTAGAGTAGAGTTCAATCCAGAAGCCACCATCGAGCAGGGATGAGGGCTATGCACGTAAGCAGAGCAGAGAGCAAAGCTCAGGAACCCACAAGAATAAAGAAGGTAGCAAGAGCAGGCACCAATATAAAAGGCTTAAAGCATTTTCTCTATATCCTAGGAAAACCTCCTGGTAGCATCGCTGCAAAATACAGGCGAGCAACCTTCAATGCTGCTCTCCCGACAGCCGTGGGTACCACAGAGCACTAAGTGTAGATGAGTTGTTTGCAGCATTGTTATTTCCATTAAAAATAACTTAATCTGAAGTAGAAATATTTTAAAAATCCAATGAAATTAAAAATGAAATAAAATATAAACCTCTGAAAAAATAATTTTATTGAGATATAATTGACAAATAACATGATACTAGTTTCAGGTGTCCAGCATAATGATTCAGTACTTGTATCTATTGCAAAATGATCACCACAGTAAGTCTAGTTAACATTCAGGAAAAAAAAAATACTTTTAAAAGTGCTCTATATTAACAATATTCGAGGTGTTACAGGTGGCGTGATGTAAGAGAAAACACACCCCTTTTTAGGCTGGTGGCCTCTGCTTTAAAAGGCAAACTGGGGCTTCCCTGGTGGCGCAGTGGCTGAGAGTCTGCCTGCCGATGCAGGGGACACGGGTTCGTGCCCCGGTCCGGGAAGATCCCACATGCCGCGGAGCGGCTGGGCCCGTGAGCCATGGCCGCTGAGCCTGCGCGTCCGGAGCCTGTGCTCCGCAACGGGAGAGGCCACAACAGTGAGAGGCCCGCGTATCACAAAAAAAAAAAAAAAAAGGCAAACTGATTTCCATATACTTGCACATCTAGGTACCAGGAGCTCAAGGACCATATCTGAGGTGGCTCGGTGCTCAGGAAGGTGCCAGCCACATGGTAGGCGCTTGGGAGATACGGTTCAATGGACAAGTTATTTGCACCAGTTCTTAATGAGCAGGAAATTCCAGAGCCAATATTCAAACCCAAGTCAGTTCACAACCAATCTAAAGTGAAAATAGCTACCCTACCTATTTTTCTGTGATGGAAAATAGAATTGAATCATGCCTGGCTGGTCCAATTCCTGGGGCTGTACTAGGACCAAAGAAGACGTTATTATGTGAGAATGTGTTTTGTAAAATATGATCCACTGGAAAAATATAAGTAATTGAAAAATGGAGCTGTAATAAATGTGTATCACTCCTTTCAAAGTCAGAGTCAATACTGTCTAGGAATAGAGAATTGGAAAAGAGACCCATCTTAAAGCAGAACTTTTACCTTTGTAAAGGGAGATTCTGAAATCTCTAGCATATGATTTCTTAAATGTTCAGTGCTGTGTATTTAGTTTCTTAGATAATGACATTGTTATTTTAATGTAAACCCAGGAGAGCATTATATATTATTCAACACGGATCCCAACAAACTCTTCAAATTACTTTTTCCCCAACCTATTCAAGCACCCTGAAAAGAAGAATATGATTTGTATTTTGGAAACTTTAAAGTGATTTTTTTTTTTTTTTTTGTCTTTGCTGTAAGGTAAAAATAGCCACCAATTTCCTGGGGTCAGTCTTGATCAACAGATATCTGACCTCTGAGAGCACCACAAATGGTGGAAATTATTTCTGAGTCATCCTCCCTATTTTCTCTAAAAGTCTTTCTGCTTGAGGCTCTAGCCAGTGCAGAGAGAATAAGGCCGATGCTTTGAAAGAAATATCTGATCAGATGTGAAGGAAGTGCCTCAACTTCTTCATCTAAAGCCACATAATACCTTTTTTCTTATTCTTTCTGGGTTTATAACTCTTAATTAGCCAATGATATAGAATTTGGATATTAAAGAATTTGAAACACTTATATGCAGCCGGAAAAAAAAAAGAGAAAACCCTATAAACTATAGATTCAATGTTTAACTTTAGAGTTAAGATTCGAATACACAATTTCATGCTGGTTTGGGGGCTACAGCTTCAGCTGGGCATTATCAGGTGATATAGACCACATCTCATGTTACTACTAGATCCACATCACATCATTTCAAACTTTAACGTACACAAATAATCATGCACCTTGTTAACCGGAGCTATGGATTCTGTACATCTGGAGTAGCACCCAAGAGTCTGAATCTCTAAGAAGGCCAGAGATCTGATGATGTTGGTCCACAGACCACACTTCTAGAAGCAAAAACCCATATCAAGCCTCCATTCATTTCCACCTCTTAGACCTGAAATTAGCTCTCCAGTCTGGCTCCGTCTCAGCTTCTCTCTAATTGCCATATTACACCAATAAGATCGATGACAATGCTGTTGTCCAAATTGGCCTGGAGTTAATAGAACATTTGGAGGGCGTTTTTTTAACAAATTTTCTGTATTTTCATTATGCTCCACTTTACTAATTTGTATCACAAGTCATACTTTCAAAAATGCAATTATAAAACAACTATCTGACAGAAATCCTATGAAAATGGCCCAGTTGCCTATTCTTACCAAAGAAGAGCAGTTGTAGAGTTGTCATTTTTGACATCGTAAACGCCAAAAGTTGACTCTTGCTATCTCAACAAAATGAATCGACTTACTGGAAAGACGTAGGGTAATCAAAGAATTGGTGTGATTTGGGGCCAGGTGGGAGGAAGCCCAGGTGAGGGCTCAGGCTGGTCCTTGGCTGGCAGCTTCTATCAGGGCAGTGTCTCTGAATTCTACTGTGTCCCTTAATCTTTGTTGTTGTAGCTCAAGACTCAGAATCCTAGTACCAAGCTTCTGATTGGCAGGGTTCAGGTCAAGTGCCTATTCCCTCCTCCCCAACCGAGATCAGATGAAACTTGGCCCCAACATGAAAGGTCAGAGTGGGGAGCAGACCCAGGAAGCTGATTTCCAGCTGAGAACAGAAAACAGGGGTTCCTCCATCAAGGGAGCAGGGCTGCCAGGTGAAGGGTGTAAGTTTAGACACTCAGAGGTAGAAAAAGCAACAAATGTTGCTATGCGCAGGTAATCAAGTGCTCTATTAAAGTGTGCCACGTGGTCATACAATTGTCATTAAACAAATACCTCAGAAAACACACAATGTCAAAAAATTGTAGACACCTGCTTAAATTTGATAGGAGGCATGTTTTCATGGTTAAAGGAAACCAACTTATGTAAGACCTTTAATTAGCTGCTTTTATTTTGCAACAATTACAGGACACAAATGCTACATTTTCTTCTGAGATGTGGTCTCGGAAGAAACAATTATTCTATTGATGCTGGGATGTGGGTGCACGGTTTCTTCTTTAATAGCACTTTCTACTTCAAATCTGTTAAATGAACATTTCTTTTTCTCTTTTTAGTGAATATCAAAGAAAAGAAAAAGAAAAAGGCGGTTAAGTCAGAAAATCCTACAATCTCTATAATACAGAGATACCATTTGTACACGCACAGCAAACAGTAGCATCACTTTTGTTTAGAAGAAATAAAAATTGAGTATATATTTGTATTGTCAGTAGTTTTCTCCTTAAACAGAAACACTTCGGTTGTCTTTACCATGTCTGGTTATTTAAATTATTTTTAATGTGGCAAAGGCCTTGGAATTAATCAACCCCATCTGCATACACAAAAGACATGACACAGGGAACAAAAAACGTCTGAGGACGAATCTAGGCTTCCTTTCACAGGCAATAGGGGAAATTAGTGTCATCACTAGGTTGAAGACATAAAGAGATTCAAAATTAAAAATCCTTTGAACGCTTCCAACAAGATTCCTATAATCAGCTGAAAGATAAGTAATGATCAAAGCCCTTTAAAACAGTATTGTTCACTCCATTAGAACTGTTTAAATGTACCCTACTATTCACCAGAAATTACACAAGATTACTGCAGAAGCTATGCTATTGTTTCAGCTAGGCACCCAGATGTTTTAAGGATGGCTACGCCCACCAGCATAAGGTTAAAAGCCAAGATACAAAAACAGCTGCAGTTATAAACCTTAATTACCAAGAACATCCCACCACATAGGTACCCAACTGCCCTGACAAATTGATTTATCCTGAGCAGAGTGGGCTGGAGTTGATGTTCGGGGATTGGGAAGGCAGACTAGTAGAACGGCAAGTTCATTTCTACATGGGATCACGTTTTGTCTAATTCTCCAAACAAACCCTTCCAGAGCCCTCACTAACTTTGTATCTGGGGAACGTTAACCTCCTAAAGATTCCTTTTTCATTCAGTCCATGTTATCCCAGCTCCAGTATTATGGGTGAAAAGAGATAAGCACGTTTCTAAACACCTCATTACCACTGTTATTTTATGCAATCGCCCGGGGATATTCCAGCAGTGCCACATCGGGACCTGAGAACATTCCTAGGCAGGAGACCAGAGTAATGAACGTTTGACAGATTTACTGACTCTTTTACTCTTCCTCCCCGATGTACTGTGAGATTTAATAACAATATTGTTATTGCTTTTACTGATAACAATTTGGAGAGGACATCTTCTGTCTCCATCTTTAAACACTTTGGAGGTTTCACATGACACTGCGGATCACTAGCTGAAGATGACGAAAGAATTAGCAGGACTTTAGAAACGGATTTTTACCAGCCATTTGGAAAACATAGAGCAATTTCAGTTTTATGTTCCAGGCAATATCGCTTTAAATGTCACAGACAACACTGAGAGAGGGAGATGTTACAAGCGGAGGATAACCTCTGAAGCTGTGTGAACAGAATCAAAATCGAGTAGGTATGGGTTAAAATATGGTGCATGTAGTGTCAAATTTTAAACTTCTGCCCAGTTCTGAATGTTTAGCCCTAGATTTTTTCACCTTCCCACGCTGTCTTCAACTCCCAAATATCATATCATAGGTGAAGCAAGGATAAAATGAACATAATCATTATCCTTAAAGAATGCTGAAACTTGAAAATGTTAGGAAAATTTGGAGAAGTGTAATTCCACTGGGTTTGCCTTAGAATCTTGGGAATGGCTTGAAGAGGCTGTAACATCTTTATATTTAATAATCAAATAGCAGTAATCACTGTCTTCAGCCATGACTTCTGGGAGTCATCCTTTCCCCATCCTCACATATGAATTCTAGGGAAATCGCAGGGCGACAGCTTCGATTTTTTGTATTGTAAGACAGTGATTCCCGAATGCAAGTTGCGTCAAAATTACCATCAGGAGTTGTTAATGCTAATAACCACAATAATCATAATAATCATAGTTACATTTACTGAGCACCCACTAAGTTCTTCACTAACCACTTCTGAAGCATAATCTCTTCCAAAGACTCAAATGTTTCAGAAAATCAGAATCTCTAGAGGTGACGCCCTGGCACCTCTCAGATGATTTCATTAATACTGTGGTTTGAAAAAAAAAAAAAACAACAACAAAACCTGTGAAAAAATGCCGTTACTCTCCAACTACATTCCCAAACTCTAGGGGTGAATACTTATTGGTGAATAGAGGGTTTAAGATGCCTCCGGGAAAACCTGGCCCACCCTCTCCCAAATCCACAGGAGGTTTTAAGTAAGTCATGGAGGAGATCTTTGGAAGTCTTTAATTTTTTCCCAGTATGACCCTGGACTTGCACACTTCTCTGTCATTAGGCTGTATTTCCAAGTTCCTTGGAAACTTTTGAGATGCATTGGCCCATGTTACATCTGGTACCATGCTGATCCAAAATGGACCTTGTGATTAGCATCCCTGTTCTGTGCAAAGACTCCAGGGTGTTTATCACTTATTTGTGGAGTTCTTTGCACTAAGTGAGGAGTGAGCTTTGGATGAAGATCTGTAGACTCTAAGTTCCTGGCAAAGCACATCTTAAAATTAATTTGAGAAACCATGATCCTCCAGGCCTTCACATATACTGGTCCTTCCATTTGGAAGAATTTTCCATCAGTCCAGGCCCTTTCAGCTGGTGAAATCTGAATCATTTTTTTCTGGTCCTTAAATCCTCTTAATATATTTTATAAATGAAATGTAAAATAGGCAGAGGAGCCAGAATGGACTATGACTTAACCAAGGGCAGGCACTGATTTTATTTATTTTCGTAGCACCTGTATCGAGCAAGCTGCTTCTTGCTTTTAAGCACAAGGTAGAACTTCAAAATATGCTTATTGAATGCATGAACAGAGCTTTCAAGAGTAATATAACATTTTAGACTACAGAAAAGTACAAAAGTTGCTTTTGTGGGTACATTTCATTGAGAAATTTGGATTCTTTAAAGCAAAATTTTTGCAGCTATCAAAGTCTATTTTTTTAAATACAGCATATGGAACTTCATTATATTTGAGTGATCTAATATCTAATTTGAAGAAAGAAATGGTCCATGAGTTGACTCTGGTAAGCTATAGATAACTCATGATACAAAATGTGTGCTCTCCATGAACGCCTTCATCAACTAGACCCTGAAAGAATACATACAGAAAATGAGCAGGTTTGTTCAGTTGAATTGCTCTTTCCATGAAGATCACAGGTCATTTCTAGTCTTTTGTTCACTAAATATTCCAACAACTTTGAACAAGAATTAAGTGAGCAACTTTGATATGCACCCTAAATAGTGTAAAGACACCTAATCAAAGACCTTTCACATAGCATACTAAATAATCGGGCAAAAAACCACCATGGTAAAGCTGCAATTCTTTGGAGTAGAAGGCTCCTACATGAAATTGATGTGAGATGTAGAGAGTTAACCAAAACCGACTTTTTAAAGTCACTTTTAACTGGATAATATTGCCAAAACCTAAAGGGACTTCTAGTTTGCATGAAGTAAGTAGTACGCTTCATTGAAAGTGAGTTAAAGTGTTTTCAGTATTTGCACTACATGACAAGCTATAGGCAATGCAGACAGGGCTGGGTTTTATCATATGCTCCTCACATTAGGCCTTAAAATTTTGATTTTGACTCTTTAAATATACACTTAAGATAGCTTCACGATAGAAGAAAAAGGCATGTAAAAATCTGTTGAATGCATGCTCTATCAGAATGATTGCTACTGGCTGGGTATTTTCTCCATTATTCCGTTTTAAATTAACCATGTCAAACTCCTGCCTCCTAGCCATTTGGCAGGGGTAGCCTAATGAGATTAAAAAAAAAAAAAAAAAAGAAGGAAACAAGAAAGAGAGAGAAAGAGCTAATGGGTTAGATTGCTTTGCTTTGGTAGACCTGAACTGAAAATGCTCTTTTCAATACAGATTTGTTTTAATGAGCACCGCGCCAACCCGCCCTTATTCATCTTCATGTGAACCTTACATTTGAATATATCAAATATCAGCATTGGCAGTGCAATTTGCACGCCCACTTTTGAAAGGCAAACTCTTCTGTTTGCGACAACGTTCAAATTGCCACACAAGCACTGTGTTCACAGTTACAGATAAGGTAATCTGAATTTTTTCCTCTATAACACATCGTGGAAAAAAATAAGGAAGAAGATAATGAGAGTTTGATCCCAGAATGAGGTCATCATTTGATTCCTAGGGTCCAAATCCAACCACACCTAGGTATAGCCAACTCCGTCCCATACCTTACGTTCGCATGCAATCTTTTTTTACTCAGTTTTCTAAGGAACAAGAAACATCTGTCTTTTTCAGTCTCTTCACAGCATCCAACTCCATGGACAGATGTTTTCAAAACCACGTTGTCTGTGAACATTTAAAGGAATACTGTATTTGCATAAACTCTGGGAATTCCAAGCTTTGTGCTTTCCATACTGTTTTAGTTTTTTAAATCAATATTTTTTTGTTCTGTACCCATCATTTTGTTTTACTTCTCATAAAGCAGACATTGTGTGCACACATCTGTTAAATCTGGGCTGCATATATTACAATTCTGTTCTTCCAGAAACAGGAAGGATTAATTACCACAGACCGGCTCTAGAAGCACCCCCGTGTTTCTTAACACACAAAATTAATTCAGAGTTGACAAAACTCTTTCAGACACAGCCTGCTTCCTGCTGATGACGCTTTATTAGCATATTCTTCCCAGAAAAAAAATGCCTCCTAGACCCTTTTTACCTCTCCTCTGAGTTCAATTTGTACAGCACTGAGTGACAGGCAGCAAAATGGCTTGAATATATCGAAGGCAAGTTGCCAAAATCCTCCCGATAGAAACACTTTGGAGCCTTTGTTCTGAGCCCATTAAAGTCACAGAAGGTCCATGTACTGTAGACAGTGTGGGGCAGGCAGGATGTTCTCAGTAAGACAAAACAGCAGGTGATAAATGACATTAAATAACAGTGAGAATTTACCACAGACTAAATTAACTACTGGAGTGAAATGTTCTCAGCTCTAAGGCTATATTAACACTGAATTTATAATTAGGCGATTATCATTCTTTTTAGTGTTTGAGGAGTCTATATGTAAACATGATGAAGACAGCTCCATTTGACTCTGGAGACACAGGGCTGGAAGTGTTTCGAAGAATGCTGGAGGATAATTCTTCTTTCAGTCCTTATAAAGTCAATTGTAAAAATAAGTGCTTGGAAGTGAATTAGATTGTTGGATATCTTCACACACACACAAACACACACACACACACACACACACTAGAGATCTGCAACCTCAGAAAACAGACTGCCAGCAAATGAAACCCTTCAAAATACACCTTGTTGATGTTCTTGAAATTAATCAGAACTTGATTACTGGCAAGAGAATTGTTTTCAGGTACACATTAATCTGTGGTTTTCTTTTTCCATTAGAGGCAATACCCTTTAAAATACTCAATTTCTATTCTAAATCATAAGGAATTCCTTTATGGCCTTTGCCATGTTTGTGGCCTTAGAAGAGCATTTCACTTTGGTTTTACCCTCAAGTCGCTAAGAATCTAAAGAAATGCAATAGAATTTTTCCAAAAAAATGTGTCAGGGAAAGAAAATGAACTGCTAAATTCTCCCCAAATCGTCACATAGCAATAGCTTTGTCAAATACCCTTCAAGGAAATATTAATAAAAATAGAAAATGGCAACAATCTTTAAACTTCTTAAAATCATTTTTCTTTGCACATTATTTTTCTCTCCCAGACCCATGCTTACGTCCGATGAATAGTATTTCAGTTTTCTGCCCATCCAACCCCATCCTGAAGGGGGAATAAGTTCCTAATGATGCCAGGAACACATATGGGCCCTTGGTAGAATTCTCACTGTGTAACATCTTGTGCACTTTCCATGAGGATATCTTTTAAGCTAGAACACTTCATTTTTGGCAACCAAGCTCTGTATGTCTAGACACATAGTGCTTGGTTACAATTGTATTTCCATAATAAACTAGTATCCATTCATTCATAACTTTCTCAAAAAATTCTCCTTTTGGGCTTTAAACACTCCAGGCTTAGCTTTAGCCAAAAGGTGAATATTTAGAAAGTTTCTGCTAAATCCATTTTATCAGATATTGACTTCTATGACTCAGAAAATCATTTTCCATATGTCCACAAGAATTATTACCCCCCAAAATAACCCACGAGGAGCTGACTTTTATAATTTAAAGTTTTGAAAGTGACTAGTCCTTTGAGAAACAAGCTCAAAAGTTGGAATGAAAGATTCAAATTTAAAACCAAAATTTTTCTCTCTATGTACATATTCCACTAAAGCATAAACACATGCACACACAATTCCAATTTTTCAATTCTTTTGGAATTGGATGCACTTATATGTGCATCCCTTTCCTCTTATTGTTTTTGTCTAGAAAAAAATTATTAGCAGAATCCTAACTAAATATTAGAAGTTAAAGGCTAGTTTATAACTTCCATAGTGGAGAAAATGTAACATTTTCTAACATGGCTGTACTTTGTGATAGCATGTTGTATCCAGACAGCCTTGGGCCCATGCGCTGCTTTGCATACAATACCTCTCTGTGTGGATGATTTTTTAATCTGTACTAATTTGATTTTCCCCTTTTTCTTTTTTGACATAATCTAGAAAGATCATAAATATAACACATGTATGAAATAACTGAATATAGCACTGGGGCCAATTTACTCATTCCAATCCATTTCGTCTCTTAAAATTCTCTCTGCCTCTCCTGGGCACCCAGGGTTCTGAGCTTCTCAAGAGACTCTCTCTTATAATCAGTTCATTAATGAGCACTAAATTAGTGACAGTCCATCAGCCCTTCCAAACTTGTTTTTATTTAAAAGAATATTCAATAAAGCAAAAGTAACTCAAGGTAAACAAGAAAACTGATAGTAGAATTTAAAATACTTGACACCTTGACAATGGTGATATTTTGTTCAAAGTGATTTCAGGGCAAACCCTTTATAAATTGCTTATTTAACCTCTCTGCCTCAATACCCTCATCCATTGAATAGCAAAAACATCAGCATCTACCTATTTGGGTAATTGTGAAAGTTAAGATTGTGGGGTAGACATCACTTAGAAGAGTTCTGATTAAAAATGTTCTCAGCAAATATCAGTTATCATTAATGGTCTAATCATTATTGTGATTATCAAAGAAGAGTAAAAAGAGCCCTGAAGCTGTCATTTCTGGGCCTAAATCCAGTACTAGCAAAGATCATAGAAGAATTTTTCCCACTTTTTAGTTAATGATAATTTTTATATCTAGATATATGTATTAATTCCATGAGTCGGGTAAGATGTTTAGTGACACAGACAGAATTCCTTTTCAATCTTAATAAAATAGATATTAATCACCAATACGTATCAGTGACTACAAATGGCCACATACTGTACATGAACGGCAAGTCGGAGGTGATTTCACTGTGATCGCCCGTTATGACCCAAAACAACTTGCCCTTGGAGAGTGTGCTGGAGAAACAGGGTGACATCACTAATCCACCCCACAACTCATATCATCCACTCTAGCAAGCAATTTTCAATCTCTTCAAAGTTATATATTCTTAAATCAAAGACTATAAAATATCCATCTGAAAAATTAGTTGATGTATGCTTTCAGTATTTAAATTACCAGGTAAATAATTTCTACATTGTTGTTTTTTTACCTATAAAGCCATAAACAACATGAACTTAGATGACTTTTAGCAACTTTGTAACTGTTGCCAGAACTAAAACAAACAAACAAAAAAACCCCAAAACAAAAAGAAAAACACTCACAAATGTCAAAAAAAAATTAGTTTAATGATATTAAGAGGATCTGGTTAATTTTGATTATTTTTTTAAGTTTGACAAAATATGACAAAGACACTACATAGATGTTTTTGGTGTTATCAGAATAGAAAAGAAACACCATCTAAGCTATTTTATAGCAAGTTCATAAATGATAAAGCATTTTATAATGACTCATAAGATTGTAAAGCATGTTAAACAGTCAGAACTTCACTGAAGGGTAGTAATTAACACAGTTACCGGTATCATGCAGTCTAAATGCAGTGAAATTTCAAAAGAACAACAACAAAGAAAAGATATTAAAAGCCTTTCTTATAAAATTCAGAGGCCTTCTAACCTCTTTTCAGTATGTTTTTCTTTTTTTACTTTTATTACTAGTGGCAAATTCTGTGTCTCTGATTAAACTTAAAATATAATTTAGCAAAAATTATGCATAAAAGGCATACACCTGTTATCTTGTAAGATCAGTAATGACTCCATATTTCAATGACTAACATTTTCATAACACCTACCAGCTTCTGAAGCATTTCCATACTCAAGAAATCACTTCATTGTCTTGTCATAATGTATAATGGAAGAGAATCTGAAGCTGTACACCTGAAACTAACACAATATTTTAAATCAATTACAGTTAAATGAATAAAATTAAAATTTTTAAAAATTTTTTTTAAAAAAGAAATCACTTCATTATCATAAGAACCCTGTGATAAATTCATTAATGCCTTTTCATTTTTTTTTTTACAACTGAGGTTAAATGACTTACCCAAACTCCTGCTTCTAGAAATTACCATAAACAAGAGTCAGACCCACATCTTCAGCTCACAAATTCCACGATATCACACTACCTATCTGTACCTTTATTTTAAGGTGTAAATAGTAATTCCAGTCTAAATTAGTCTTAAAATCCATCCATGGGATTTCACAATGTGCCAGGCAGAGCTGTGCAGTTTATGTTCATTATTTTAATTAATATTCTAAACAGCAACACAAGATACAAGTTTATTTGTGGCATCTTACGGATAAGAAATTTCTCAAGATTATAAAGCTAATACCAGTACTGGGATTCTACGTACTTAGTCACGATCTTTGGAGAATTACTTTAAACTGGTTTAAACATTCTTTGTGGGCCTTCATGGAAAATGCTTCTACTAAATTCTTGAAGTGGAGGAGATGTGTCAACTGTACTTTACTGACTGCTGAGCACATGGTGTTTGTAGGCACTATGAAGTTTATCTTCTAGATTCACATGGTCAAAGATCCTAGTCAAGTGAGAAGTTAGTATGGGGGGTTAAGAAATCCAAAGAGGAAATAGAGTGACCTTGTAGATTTAACAGAATACGTAAATGAGGCTCCACAGGAGTGTGAAGCTATACAGATAGAACCTGCAAGAAGAGGCCAGTGCAGCAAAGTCACTGGGAATGATGCCACAAGAACTCATTAAACTCTCCTCAATGAGGGAATTATTCTGTAAGTATCTGATGGTGAGTGACACGTGTGAGGGGGCACAAAATATAGGATAGGTTAAGGAGAACAATTCTATGCATGGAGACCAAATCAAATGGGATCGTGAAGAAAGAATGAGGAATGAATGAATGGATGAGACTTTTTAAAAATGGGATATCTCAGTCAGAAATAAGGCAAGGGCATGGATGTACTTGGAATCGAGTCATGCTAAGTACTGAGAAATAAAACTGAGTCTTTTGCGGTCATTCATCCCTTCTGGATTGTATCATGCATAAGAGCCGGATTAGCTGAAAGGCTGGAAGCAGAAAGACATTTCATTAATCTAAATATATTAGCTAGCCAGGGTCTAGACGAGGACTTTATGGATAAGAAAGGAAAGAAAAGGGTAATTTCACAAAACAGAACTTGGAATGGCCGTAACAGATAAGAAGCATCAAATTTAAACCCATTTGCATTTGGGGAAAAGTGCAATAAATTTTAATAATAAATAAAAGCCATAGCGGCTCATTCAAATCATTTGGCCGCATGCCTCCCTTGTGGAGATGATACAAAAAGTAAGATGAATGAAATTTGACCTTATTTCTATTACTGTGGCAGAAAGCTATTATTTTACTTGCTGTGATTATGATCAACTTAATTTCCAAGAGGAAAGAGATAAAAAGACAAAAAGGATTTTACCAAATCTGTTCACAATGCTGAAGGATTGAGATATTGATTTTTAATTTGAAAGTTAACTCTGCATTCTACAAGCTGTATCTGTAGCATATTGCCTGCCTGGATAAATAGTACTTAGTATGTAAGTCATTTCTAAGAGCTGGTTTTAGTGTTTAGGCTAATAATTCTAAGGCATTTCAAAATTGTATTTAGGTTATGAATTTTGTAGCCCTCCCTTTTAATTTTTTACCATTCAGATTAGCATTTTTATGTCTTAGGGCTTTTTAATACTTGCATCTTAGACCCCAGACTCCAGGCCCTGGCCCTTGGTCTCAAGGTCAGCTTGTATCACACACCATCTTTCACCAGCTATGCTGTGCATATAAAGCTCCTTGCCATTTTCTCGTCCTGACCTTGGTTCTCTGAACTTAAATCTTTCAACTTATTATACGACTGCATGAGAACGTGTTAAATATTCATATGTGTGGTCTTTTGCTGAAGACAGCTCTGTTCTTCATGGTCTTCAGTGAAGCTGAGGTATGCAGTTCTGCCCCAGGAGTTTTGGGGCACCTCTGCTGAACATGCAGGGGGCTCCAGGTCTTCTGGCCCAAATGTTTTCTTTCTTGAGGCCCAGAAAACACTGTGGAATTCCCTCCTGTAACTTCTACTTTCCTCCTAGGAATCTCACAAAATTGCAGAGGGAATAATTCAATCACTATCATCTAAATTAAAGACAGTAAAACCAAATACCAAAACAAATGGGCAATAATACACATTTTATATAAACTTGACAAGAGCATGAAGGCCTTTGCATTGATCAGGAAACAACACCCCCCCGCACACAAACACACACGCACTGATGACATAGAATGTTAAGATGTGTCTACTTTCAATCTGCAAAAAGAGAGGAGAGGTAAGCGAATAGGAGACATGTCAGAATTACATGTTTTTCTTGAAAACTAACAGATAAAAATGTGTTCCCCAAAAGGACACTCACTGGACTACAAACTGAGAAATGTGTTAAACTGCAAAGAAAATGCAAAACAGCGTTCGTCAAATGATTTGTCTCTGTATCAAATTTTATCATCTTAAAATTGTTACCGATACTTTACACATAACAATGCTTATTTTTCATTGTACATCCAAGAAAAGTACCCAAATGTTGTTTGTGCTGATGTTGGTTCCTTAATCTTCAATTCTGTATTAAATATTTTTAAAAATGACGTTGGATCAAAACTCAGCAAGGAGTTTTAGGATCCATTTTGTACGTTGCATTATTAAGTCCTTAGAAACATATTGTATGGTGAATAGTATTATTTTCAGCTTAACCTGAGAAACAAAATCTAAAGGAAGTCAAAATGCTTGGCCAAGGTCATGCAGTGATCAGGATCGTGGTGGATGCTGGGAGAACACTGGATTCCTGGACTCCTGTGTCCACATTCACCTACAGGGACTGGCACTAGATGCAGGCTGGCTTCACTCCCGGCCCTCACTGGAGAGCTTGGGGGACAGGACCAGACATGCAGGATCAGCCTTTATTGGACTCTCCACCATGGCTCCATGAAGGTACAGTCAAGTTTTTAAAAAAAATGTGATGAATTCAGTGCTGCCCAGAACTGTCAGGCATGTAGTGGAGAAATCTGAATAGTTGGAGGCACACACAGTAGGAGGCTGATATGGCCACAGAGCCAAAGCCTTCTTCTCCAGGATAACTTGTATTAGAAATAGCTCAGCTATCGAGATTTCTGATCTTCTGTGTCTGTCTCTCGACTGGCTGCAATTGGCCCTTGATAACTTCATCAAGCTGTTACACAAGCCCTGTAGGACCTACATTTGTGTTCCTTTTTACATGAGGAAAAAAATAGCTCTCTACTTATGCAAAGCACTCGCTTTTACATGCAACCAAAAGTAATCCTAACTGACACAAAGCACAAGAAGAAAAACATTCATTGGTGCTCTACTCTGAGTTGCAAATGATGACAGGAGAACATCCTTAAGTCCAGTAGACATTTGAATCGAGGGATGAAAAAAAGATGAAAGGATCAGGAGAGATCTCCAGACTGGAGATGTTTGCACAGCATCTTCACTGTATCTCAATATTTTGCTTACCAAGAAACACTTGATGGACATGCATTAGTGCTCTTTTCAATCTCAACTTCAGAACCTTGGGGGATAAATACTACCTTAGTCTCCCTTAACAGCTTACTGTCAAATGTTATGCAATTGGATATATTTATTTTTCAACATTAAAAACTGAAAATAGGAATTTTCATGTAGTCGGAGATTTTATGCCAACTGACTTTAAAAAGCAACATTATATATTATAATTTCTATTAAAATTTTATGTATTCGAATTTTAAGGTTTAAAGGTAGAGGGATGGATAAAGTAGTATCACGAGGAAAGAGAATTTTGCCCACTGAACATGACTCATCCCTAGAATAACTGAGAGATTCAAGCAAATAGGTTTTGTAAGATTTAAGCTTTTGACCTTTCTCAAAACTTAATCTGCTTCTATACATGATTCTTAGCCCTGGGTCATTTCAAATGTAACCCCTGTTTCAAAAATCTCCATTTGTTTTTTCTTTTTTTTTTTTTTTAAACATTGCTAGAGTATTTAAACTAGCTTTCAGCATTGTTCCTGTTTAGTGGCTCCTTCTAGACATGACTAAAAACACCCAGAACTAGAAGCTATTCCATTAAAATAAATGCATTTTTCTAAATGACGACCAATGAACCATAACAGAATAGAACCTCCCCTCTCTGGAAGTGATCAGACAGGTTCAAAAAGAATATTTGATGGTGTGCCAGGCCAGCACATTGCTGCGATTATAAACACAAGGCCCACACCCGAAAGAGCCAGACTTTTCTTCTCTATTATAGACCAGCTGCCTCCCATAGTGAGCCTGAGTTAGCTCAAGATCAAAAGTCTCAGCTCCTTCTATGTGGGTTCTGGGACATTTCACAGTAGTGCAGGACCTGGGTAGAAGCATTAACAAAATGATTTGGGACCATGTCAAGAAGAAAGTGAGACCTAGGGCCATGTTTTCCAGTATCACTAAACCTTTTCTTATACTACACTGAGCTGTCCATTTAGAAATCTGTGTTGAACACAAGCTGCCTGCTTTATAATTCATTCAAACATCCATCCGTGGAGCAAATACCTATTGAGAAAATGTAATCAAGTTGTTACACGAAGCTGTGTATCCTGCTTCTGATGCTAATATTATGTTTTGTTGTTTGTTCAAACAACTTTTCTTCCCCTAAACACCTTCAAATACCTGTTTTGTATTTGTGTAGCGCATCTAGAGTGAAGGAAGTGTGTATTTATTCCATTCTATTTCACGTTTCATGTATCAGTTCTTTAAACACTTAAACTGTATATTCTGCTATTGTATATATTTTAGAACAACAAACAAAGCCTTAATTTCTTTTGTATGAGCTATCAAGCCAAAGCACCATGTTTATTTTATGGTGCAGGGATATAATATATATATTTACTGCAATAATAGAACCTCGGTTGGAATGGAATTTCAAGGTAATCCAGATGAAAGTCCTATTTTGCAACACATCAAAAAGCAGCGCTTTCAACTGCAAGATGGATAACAGAATTCCTGGAGAGCTACTCACTGTGCTGCACTGACACCTGCACCTGGTGGTTCTCCCTCTGCCCTCAAGGGCCACAGAAAAGCCTAAATGTTCTTTCACATAACAGCCCTGAAAGGCTGAGAAAATAGTTCCCTCCACACCTGCCAATCTGTCTCCACCCTAGTCTCAAGCGATTTGTCTCCTGTTCAAGATAAACCTCCGTTCTTTCAGAGGATCCTCATAGGCCATGCTCTTCTCACCCATCTTTACCCTTCTCCTCTGGATGTGTCTTTTTTTGTCTATGTTCCTCTTAAAGAGTGGACACGAGTTGTAGGTGTGATGTGTCAATTCGGCTCCCTGTTCCTCCCAAGGTTGGCATCACTCACATTCGCATTCTTGGCTGAGCCTTCAGCCAATTAATACTGCAGATCTTTCTTGTAAAGGCTGCTCTGCACCCTCTAAAACCCATCTATCATGGGAGCTTATCTTTCGGACTTAGTGTGGGCTTTTATAATTCCATTATACTTCACATCCTCAGGCTTTCTTTTAACCTTTTCAAGAGCATCTCAGTTTCTGAAATGTTTCAGTGGGAGTCTGATCATTTCATGACTCTGTTCAAAAAACTTCAAAAAATACCTAGAAATCCACCCGATTAAGGTGAACTATTCCTAGCCCAGGATTTAATTCCCTCCTACCAGTCCCTCACTGGACTTTCCAGTCTCATTTCCTGATCAGAAGTTGCACCTGTGTGGCCAGGGATACCCACCCAGCCCCCAACAAAAGAGAAAACAATCTAAGTCACACGTTTTCTGTAGTGAATCAGGGACTACATTATCTACCAAGACAGCTCCTGAATTGGTACGAGGCAAAGGAGGTAGCATTTGGGAAAGCTCGTTTACAAAAATTAAGCTTTAAGGAATAAGGTAACTGTTTTCCCAGGCAAACTGATCTACTTCCTGTAAAATGTTTTTCAGCCTTCATGCTTTGGGATATACACTATTAATTATCACTGTATTTAAAGGTTTTTTTTTTTTAAATCACACTTCAAATTGTTGAAATACCTTTGATCTTGAATTATCCACCTCTGTGAAATTCCTCCTGTGTCCTCCTTCACTAAAATCTCATCACATTTTATTTCCTTCATGCAAAAGGAACTTACTGTAGAGTGGATTTCTATGCTTTGTTTTTTTCCTTTCATCTTATATCTCAACCCCCAAACTATAAGATTCTTGAAAATTGTTTGTTTCATGCTCATTTTTAACATCAATATCAACTAGCACAAGCTGCTGCATGATTATTAGTTATATTGAGTTAAATCAGTGCTTCTTTCATCTTACAGTTTCTCATACGCCAAATCTATCAGAAATCGATGTTTATGAAGAAGTCAAAGGAATGCTCTTCTATTTTGTAAATCATTCTAGAAATGATGGAGTTCTTATCTTGAATCATTCTTTGAAATTTGAAATGGGAACAAAAGAGAGAGAGAAAGTCATATTGTATCATGAGTGTTCCGGGGCAAAATAACGACCAGGAAGGTAAATGACGAAAGACGTGCAGTCCCAACAGGACAACAGCACTATGTGTTTCCCGGATTTTTAAGAAGCAGAAGCAAATCAACCTGCATCTTGGGTATCTGATTCCCTCTTTGAACTTAATTTGAGTCATGACATTGCATGATGCACAAGGCCATCTTTCACTGGCTCTAAGCCAGATCAATCAGTGCATCCCTATCAGAACCGTTTCCATGATCCAGGAAGATGGAAAGCAGAACTGAGGACCATTAAATTCCATTTGGCTATTTCCATATTGTATGAAAGCGCAGATAAAGCCTATGTCCAGATTTACTTAAATTACAGTATGATGTCTTCTCTCTCTTCTGGCATGTCACTCAGTGTAGTCAGTTTCTTATATTGCTATGTGTGTAAGTTATAAATTCATGAACTTCAATATTTGTGTTTACATATGTAATTCACTTGTACCAAATTAGTAATATGGGAAAAATACTGATACTTAATCTCAATGCCCCCTTGAGAATTTCAGGTAATCAGAACAAGGCCTCAGGACATTTATTTACCTAATGGACCCGAGGTAACATGAATTAAATATTAAAGAATAGAAAAGAGATGGAAAATAGGAAAGTTTGCAACAAGTGAGGAATCAACCTAAATGAATAGGACAAAGGGAAAGTAGTGAGATTATATGTGATATGAGAGTCTTATTGTTTATTTATGTCATCTGAAATATCAGAGTCACATAGACATGCATTCCACTGACATTCTTTACAACAGCATGAATAAGCTGCATGAATAATAGATGGCAACACATCAACAAGAACAACATCCTGGTAAATGAGTAAGGCCGAGACAACAGCGAGACCTTAATGGTCTAATGTACCTATCATTCCATCTCTTCAGTGGCAAGTTCTCTCTCTCTCTTTTCAATTTTTCTCTTTTCCTGAAATGTGTTTTTGCCTTATTAGCAAGAGCTTTATCCTTCATGTATTATTTTCCTACAAAATGATCTTTAGGTTCAATTCAAAAATATTACAAACGTGTGTTAGATGTATATTGATTGCATCACTTGTGCAACTCACCAAAATCAAAGTGTTAATGTTACAGAAGCTTGATTGAACCAAGCAGGATTTTCATATTTTCTTTAAAGTGGATACATGGAAATAATGTAATATGTAAAGTTATTTTATGATTCAATATCTATTTTAAGTCTGACAATGTTTAATCAAAATTGATTAAAATGTGAAATTAGACATCTTAAAACATTACTAAAAATCAAAAAGTATCTTTCGTTTTATGTTAACCTTGACAATTTTTAAATTATTGTCCTTTCATAGATTTCTGTAATTCAGTTAGAAATGCTGTACAAATATCTATATGAAGAATCATCATGATAAATTTTTTTCCCAAAGATTTTATTTCCCCAACAGTTTATTTCTAAAAAGACTGTTAAAGATTAACCATTGAGGAGTACTTGTAAACTAAGAGAGGGGGAAAGTAACATTAACACATTGGTAACAAATATTTAGTTTACAGTATTGTTTAAAAATATTTGAAATAGCTTTGAGCAAACATAAAGTTCATTTATATTCTAGAATATTCATTTAAGCTATTTCTATGTTAAAATATCAATTCTATAATTTTTCTAGTCTGACAAATCAGTGCACCGATTTCCGGGCATAGGTTTGAAATAAAATATGAGATTGACTACTGTAAATACCGGTTTGAGAAAAAAAACACAAAAATGTCTACTTTCAAAACAAATTTTATTCTAACATGTACTGTATTTTACATCTACTTAGAAAACTTCTAGTATAAAGGAAACTCTTGTGTATTTTAGGACTCAGACCATATCTATAAATCTATAACTTAAATGAACAGAAAAAAGAAAATCACTCTATTCAATATCATGAAATTTGTATATTTAGTTAGCCTTCAAATATAAACCTGTAAATACTTATTAAAAAATAAATATTCTAATTCAGCACTGATCACACCCATATGCATATAAATACATTAATTGTTTTTAGGTTTAGCCAAAAGTATCATAAAATAAATAAATCTTACATAAGTATGAGTTAAAATCTCTAGGGCATTGTTTATGGCACCAGAAACCTGGTGAATACAATTAAAAACGTAAGTCAATATGATATAATTTAGACATGAATATTTTCTTTTGCCACTGATTATCTTATGAAGGAAAGCAGAAAGTTATGAGTCTTATAATTATTGTAGTAAGTACATTATACCAAAGATGAATTTTGATTTCATAAAACATCTTCCTGGAAAGTACTTGATCCATCTAGGTGCAAAGTAGAATGGTAACAAATATACTGTTGGCCTTACAGTTATTCAGGGATTTAGATTAATAGAAATTTATATGGGAAACTATTAAATGAAATTAATCTAAAAAGTAAGTCATAGGACATCCCTGGCCCATTGATATTTGCATGCATTGTCTTCTGTCCTACTCAGAACCATGGCTTCCTGGAATAAAACTTACTTCTGGGCAGAGTTTCTACTAGACTGCTAGCCAAGCATGAGAATGGAAGCAACACTGAGTACATGTTTCTTCTTGTTGTAGATATTTATACTGGGAGTAAGCCCCACTATTTACAGTGTATATTTGTGATTTCCACCTGGTCTGATCCCTCTGAGTTAACAATATTATTAGACTTTGTTTTTATTTTTTTTCTTAGAAGTCGTGAACCCTGCTGTCTCACAGAAGGGTAGGAGTCACAGTCTAAGTCTTCTTGAATTCAGTATTATCCATAGCCGTGAATTCAGTATGATCCATAGCAGTGACTATACGTTAAAATAACTTGGGATGATCTGCATTTTAAATATTAATGCCAGGAGAATCTGGTTCAATTGGTCTGGGAATGGTAGTAGTTAATCAGTACGCTGTTAAAGGTCCTCAAGTGAAACAAATTTCCGCCAGAGTTGAAACCACCAGCATATACAATTCCCAGCACACACAGATGACATAGAAAAGTGATTAGTTATGAAAAAAATAGTCAAAAGAAAATCACCTTAAAGAATCAGAGAAAATAGCTGTCACCAAAATGTATCTCCTGCAAGAAACAGGAGAAAATTTGAAAATTGCCTTTAAGATCTTTCTTGACAAGATTCTATAACCAATTGCATCTATTAAACAATGGTTTACCTTCAAATAAGTAGAGTGGATAAATCTACAAAATACACCAAGGTATTGGAACAGTATAATTATTGTTGTTGTTTTCAAAAGTTCAACAATAAGGCATTATGTTTAAATTTATAAAAAGATGATTAATATTGAGAGATATTTTTATTTACATATTGAGAAAATGTTATGAATGCAGAAATATTTTAAAAACTTAAGATAAAGGAAAAGTTTAAGGAGCAAGGAATAAATGAACGTATACTAAATACTCGAACTTCAAATAATAATCCATCTATATTTTTAAAGATAATTTCATAGTACAGTTATTATTATCCAGATTGCCTTGGAGATTGAAGATGAAGAAAAGGATACATAGTACTGACTTGTGATAAAATTATCTGGCTGTATCTAGATATTTGTCACTTTTCCTCTTTTTGTCGGCCAATCCTCCCAGGCTGCTTCCCGCTTTTGCACAAGACTTTGTGCTATGTGGAGTATCTCTCTACATTTTCCTTTACAAAAATCAAAGTGTGCAGTCCCTTCTTTCCTTAAGCCCCTTGGCATTCAAAATGAAATCATGTCCCAAAGTCACCACCAAGAATTTTGAATATTACCAACAATATAATACCACCAAGAACTTTGAAACTTGAGTGGATGGTGTAAAGATAAAAGTTTAATATTTGCATCTAAGGTTTTAATAGTCCAGTAAATGATGTACTAGGAAGGCTGAATCCAGGGGTGGCTTTCTCTGAATTCTCTAAATCTTTTCATATACCTCCATTTCATTGATCAGTTTTCAATTTTTTCCTTTCAATGGCTTAAGCTTTAAAAGTTTAAGCTTTAAACTTTTCTTTTTCACTTGGGGTCCTTGAGTGGAAGCACAATTAAAGCATTTTTATTAACATAAGCAGAAAAATAAGTCAGGATAACAATAGGAAACTTATAAATGTGTTCTTTTCCAGAACTGTTTTAGCAGCCTTAGCATATAAGGGGATTACCTAAAACAGAGAAAACAATTCTCATCTCACTTTCTACTTACCCAATTTTCATTGTCTCTAGACCTGGAACTTAGAGCCAAGCCTAAAATAGGAGTCAACTATACTCAGAAAAAAATGACATAGGAATAGAATTGTTAAACATTTATATCAGAGATATTTGTGAGACTTTTCATAGAAATGAATTCTGAGGGTGCTCAAATAACCAGGAAATATTACTCAGGGTGGGTGAATATTTCCAAGTGGACGCTTACCCAAAGATTCTGGAAAGAATAGGTTATTTTGAGCAGTTGGACATGTTTCTACTTGTTTAATAAGCATGTTGGCTAAAAAATTGGGATTAGGCTCAGTGGAAACCTATGAGAATATGATGCCAAAAATCCATTGGATTTAAGGTAGGGAGGATACAAAAACTTTGGAATATGGATGTCTGTCAAGATTATGACTTGCCTAACCATTCACTAGGTTGCTTTGGGTATGGATATGGTGTATGGATAGGTACTCTATAAATGGGAAATACGTATGCATATGTGTGTTCATATTCATACTTGCAATGTGGTAACCTAGAAAATGACTGTTATACTCCCTGGCACAAAGTGTACAAGAAAGCAAAGGGTGTATCGTGTAGTCAGGCACTAGCCTAGTCATTTTCACATGTATTACATACTTTACTGCTCATTACAACCATGAGAGATAGAATTTATTGCCCCCGTTTTCCAGATCAATACATTGAGCTTAGGGAATTCAGGTAATTTGCCCGAGCTGACATAGCTAATAACTGGAAGGTGTGAAATCTAAGCCAGCATCTGTTAATTCCAAAGCTCCTGCACTTCCGGGATAACACACTGCCAGTCTGGGTATTCATTATCCTGCTAGCCAAACACTGAAAGTTTCTTTTAACTGAGGAAGAGTTACTATTCCATGCCTTAAATTGCCAGACACAATGAAATTTTAAAGCCAAATTAAATAGAATAGTCTCACGCATTCTCCTGAGTTCCCTGCAGCAAAGACTTAGTGAAATGTCAAGGTTGTAGCCGGGCAATCTTAACTGAAATGTACTTCTCTTCCTGGATGAAGTTAGCAAAACCCAAAACACGTGGTAATGTAAAATCTGTAAGCCCATTCCTAAAGTTTTTAATTAATCTGTACATTACTATAGTTTTCAAAAAGACTATTTCTTTGTGGTTCACAGGGAAAAAACGTTAAGCTGGTAGCACTAACAGTTTAAAATAAATTTCATGAATGGATAATACCAAGATACTATAACCATGACTTATTACCAACTTTAAATCCTGAGATTAATAGATATTTCTAAATAGGACGGTTTTTCAGAATTTTATTGCAGAGTTTTCAAAGTCTATATCCTTTTTTAAGAGAATATATCAAAAATACATTTTTGCATCTGTGACATGTTTTGTGGCCTCAATTTTATATACTCAAAGTGATGTTCTTACCAAATACACCTAGAACATCAAGATAGTTGGCATAATATTGCTGTTATAGATTATTATCAGATTCATCTCTGCTCTAAAGATTTTTCAACGAATGTTGTGTACAAATGCCTCAGTAATAGAATTTCTAGAACCACTAGAAGAATAAAAGAGAATTTAGTAAATTTTCAATGAATGAAAACATAAGCCATTCTTTTTCTCTGAAAAAGAATTACTGAGATGCTTTGATACCCTTATTAGGTAACTTTCTCTCCTTGAGTCTTTGTCTGGAAAATTCTCTCTGGGGTCTGAAGATACTCAGGGTAATGTGGTGGGAATTAGTACGACAGTTCATTTTATTCGTCAAATACATATTGTCAGGCACTGTGTTCAGTCCTGGGGTGACAATGGTAAGCAAAAAGCAGACATGGCCTCTATCCTAATGGAATATACAATGTATGGCTAGGAATTCCACACGAGTTGGGACATCCTACTATAGCTTTTTTCTATGAATTAAAAAAAAAAAATCCCAGGTAATACTGATAAGCGATTAGCCACACCATTTGTACAAAGAATCGTGCTAGACCATGGCACGAGCTCTCCAGAGATAATGTCTTTAGAGATGGCCTCTGTAAGCCTTGGAAGACAGTGGGAGCCAATGAGGCTCGCAGTATACAAATCATGGGAGTGTGGGTTGCTTGGGACATTAACACCTCTTCATGTGGGCATGCTTCCTCAAGCCACCACCCCTCCGAAAATATTTGGTGAGAACTGCCCTGAGGTTTGGAAGAAAGTCAACAGCCCTTGATTCTGGACAGAGCTATTATTCTAGTGAGTGAATGGAATAGGCCAAAAAAAAAAAAAAAATCACTTCATTTTCTCCTTGACAACTATTCAGGGCCTCAGGGCTGGCTCGTCCATACCTTCAGTATCCTGCAGCAAGCTCAAGTTCAGTCTTCACAAACTGAAACTCTCGAGCTAATAAAGACCTCGTTCCACGGGCAGTATTGGGTAAGACAGACATTACCCGTTTGGAATTCTAGTTGGGAGAGGCCGGAGAAGGTGAAGGACTCAGCCTCACATCAGAGGGCATGCCTCTACCTTAACTGGCTTAAGTACAGGAGGAATAGAAAGCTGATACTGCCGGATGAAGCGTTCACTGTTTCATTCGCTCAGAAACCCACTTCAAAGGTTTGTTATGTGTAATGATGCGTCACTCTGTTGATAGATGAGCATGAATTCCTTATACTATGAGATGATGTGTGGAGGTCAGTCACCTCACTAATAAGCAGAGAGACTCTCCATCCCATAGATCTTTTTTTTAAACTGAAGTGTAGTTAATTTATAATGTTGTGTTCATTTCAAGTGTACAGCACAATGAAGAGATGCAGTTATGTATATAAATGAATATAGACATATATATTCTTTTTCAGATTGTTTTCCATTATAGGCTCATCCCATAGATATTAAGTTGGTTTTCTTGATAACGACACACATATCAATACTTCTTTTTTCTGTGTGAAAATATTATAAGTTGTTAATTTTGGTGATGAAAGTTAAGGAAAGGTAAAATATTCTATGAAAGTATTGCTTTGGTGGCTGAAAACAGACATTTAGATTTAATAAAGGAGCATCATACCTTGTATTTATGAAATCATCCAGTATCTAAAGGGATCACTTTGAATCTTTAATTACATTTTATTGCATTTATGAAGTAAATTAAATGCAATAATATTATTCACAAATTCGGTGATTTACAAAGTACATATACATTTTATAAATATCCAGGATCTTCTGTACAGATTCTTTATAAAAGTGCAAGCACATTACTTTATTTGTAATTATGATTCTTCTAAAGTATTTTCTGTTAACTAAAAGGAAAATCAATTGAATAATGATATAAGCCATAATGGAACAGGAAAGAAGTCAGTGGGATATTAAAACTTCCTAGGCCTCTCTGTGGTCTTAAATATTCCTTTGATTTCCATAAAAAGTCTTTAAAATTTGGTAGCCAGGCGATGTGCAAAAAAGAAGAGATTGGCCTCACTCAGTATGCCTGGAAAGCTCCATATGCAAATTGCAGTTCACAGGAGACAATCCACAAATTACACTTTTGACTTTATATCAGAATTCCATTTTGTTTTCCTGTTTGTATCACATTTGCTCTCTTATCTCACAACTGGTTTTTGGCACCCAATTCAAGCCAGACGTTTTCAGCACCCTCCTCATTTAACACGTATTTCCCTGATCTCCAACCAAATGCACCCCTTCCCAGCACGGGGCTATGACATTTCGTAAGGGAACTCTGAGTAATTAAAAGATGTAACGAATATGGCTTTGCTAGAAGTTTATCAGTTGACAGTTTTATAAACAAAAGGGTGAGTCACTATTCAAAGGAAAGTTTAGCATCACTTCCTTGCCTTTTTCGTTATTTGGCTTCAGCAACTTAAAACTCTCTCTCTCTCTCTCTCTCTCTCTCTCTCTGTGAGTGGGGCTCTATATAGGAAGTACATTCAGGGACTGAGTTTGTAGATATTAACATCATGTGTAAGTGGATTCCTCATATGAGAACCAACACAGTCCCTCTTTAAACAAACTAGGGGAATGACTACTTCCACAGATTCTTTCTGTCTGGTCAGGAAAATGTCTGGAGATAAAACTACTGTGAGATAATTCTTTCTATGATAAGCATATGGATGACAGCTTAACAGTGCTTTGAGAAAGGACAGATATGCATCTCTGTTAAGCAGATATATGACATTGATATTTTTATCAGCCATTTCCTTTAGTATTTTACTCAAAATGCACTCAGCTGTTAACTTTCTAGCCAGAAAAACATTCAAATGAATAGATAATCCTCAGGCACTTGAAGCCCACTTTAGCCACTGAACTACAAGTGGCTTACCACTGACCCAAGTTTCTGGGGTCTAATCCGAGGGATTTTGTACACCATCAGTTTTTTTTTTTTCTGGAGGGAAAAAATAATTAAAGTACAGCAACTTGGCCCATGATGCATAATTAACAAATTCTATTTTTAAATTAATAAACTCTACCATCCCTCCCAGTTCAGTGATTAAAGTCAACCAACTCAGCTCCTTGCACAACAACGCGGACCACTGGCTTAAGACTTTATTTACAGGGTAAAGAGCAGATATAGGCCACAATGAACAGCCCTCAGTCCTGAACGCTGTGGGAAGGGAAGCTGGAAAGATGAGGATAACAATGCCTTGCGGAAGAAGGAAGAGAATTCAGATTAGATGGAAACCAGTGGGGTTTTTGCTGAGGATGACTGGCATTTGTGAAGCTTTCCCATACAGCATCATATTTAATCAGTAATCTATTATCTACAGATTTTAGGTGGAGACGTTTTACACATTATAAAAAATATATATATATACATTTATACTTACATGTATCTTGTATACATATATATATAGAATATACATGCATAACAATATACATATTTTGTAATGTGTTAATATTATATAGTATAATATGTATATTGGTCAATAGGGTATGGTAAGTAAATTTCAGTCACATTTCAAGCTTAAAAAAGTTTGAGTAAGTGCAATCACAACAGTAAATTCTCTCTGTTCCCTTCCACAAGTTTCTCTTGGCCTTTGAGTGTGTAGCTCCAGAGCTAATAATCCATTAAGCCATATCTGTGGCTACCAAAAGGAGTTTGGAAATCAGGATGGTGCCATTGCTATCACAATCCATGGACTTAGAAACACAGCTGTCTCCACTGGGCACAATTCTCAAAGATGTGAGCACACATTACTCCCCTAATCATGAGGACAGAGCAGAGCTGTGTGCTAAGTTTTGTGAACTGACAGCAGCTATACATAAACCAGCCACATGCTCCACAAGGAGGCTAGGACCAGCACGTAGCTATAGATATAGGTACAGGTATATACATAGGTATGGCTGTGGATGGATATAGATACAGATGTATAACTACAAATACAGATATAGATATGGAAGACAGAGAGAGGGAGTCCCCAAAGTAACCACATACTTTTTCCCTTTTGTTTTACACAAGGTCATGTCTTGAGAATTTTAGAATCCTGGGGTTCATTTTCTCATTAAGAATATAATCATTCATACCTGAAGCCAGAACTGCCTTATATCAAACATTATGTGTTCATTCAACACATAGTTTTTGACTGACTACTGCAATATAGGTAGAAAATAAATTGAGGCTATGATACAGATACATTAAAAAAAGCCTGGCCCTTGGGCTTCCCTGGTGGCGCAGTGGTTGAGAGTCCGCCTGCCGATGCAGGGCCCACGGGTTCGTGTCCCCCTCCGGGAGGATCCCACGTGCCGCAGAGCGGTTGGGCCGTGAGCCATGGCCGCTGGGCCTGCGCGTCCGGAGCCTGTGCTGCGCAACGGGAGAGGCCACAACAGTGAAAGGCCCGCGTACCGCAACACAAAAAACAAAAACAAAAGCAACAACAAAAAGAGTCTGGCCCCTGCCTTCAAGGGGTTTGAGGTGGAAAAAGGTAATTTAGCATACGTGCCGTTCCTCAATCAATATAACCGCTGAAATGCAATCTGACCAGTAAGAATGATATCAGCACCCAAATATTCCCCTTTTCTCACTGTGGGAAGGGTATTCCTAATTAAATATAGAACTATGGCTCATTATTGAAACAGATCTAAAATATTACTGCAAGTATAATAATATAATCAAGAGGTCTAAATTACCGGCATTCTAGGGAACTAGAAAACCCTAAAACAGTTTAAACATTATTGTTGTTAAAACACTGAGGCATACCTTGGCCTTGGGGGATTAGTTATATTCAGTAGTGTCAAGAGCAATAAAATCCCCTTAAGGTAAAACGAACAAATATTAACTATACCATCAAACTTTTTCTTTAGTGCAGTGGTATTATAATGAATTGCAATCTTCATTTTACACCTTGCGTGATGTCAGAGGACCAAAGTTAAGAATGCACTCGCCTCGTCAGTTGTCCTCAGAAGTCCCACATTCTTGGCTATGACACACAGAACGAATGTTTCCCCAGAGGTCAAAGTGATCTGATGGCTCGAGTCATCTGAAAGGTTTTGTGGATGACGGCACCAATTTTAGAAGATCTCATGTATTACAACGATGCAGGAGAAAGATGCTTGTTGGCACCAAGTTTGGCTGTTTCCCTGCTATCTGTACAAACACAATTCAGTGATTTGGGGCTAAAAGGAAAAGGAGGCAGAGAGAGGGGAAGTAGGTTTGGGGACGTGTGAAGACGAGAATTACACGTGGAGAGAAACTGCCACCAGTATGTGTATGGTCCACTATTCTACTCTAACTCTGACACCTCCCTCCCCACAATCACCACCACCTTATTGCACAGTCTTCCAAAAAGACCTGTTGCTAATAGTTAATATGTACATTATTACCTTGCTTCTCCTCTGAAAGCAACTGGGAATTTCACCTTAAGAAGGTTTTGGAACTCAAGACTTCTCTTGGTATGTAAAGCAGCTAAATGCGTTTTGCAGTACAATTCCACAAAACTACGGTATGTCTGGACTTGCTTATACAATTACTTATGAGAAAGTATGGTGATATAGGGAAGAGATGAAGGGATTATTCCAGAAATCATTATGCTTTTGTTAATAGGCTTATTTTCACGACCTTCACTTTAATTGTTCACTCCTCTGCCCTTTCCCAGGAACATTTGCACCAACTTTAAGAGCAGTAATTACCATGTCTGTCATACCAAAAATACACAGCAAATGAAAGGCATGGAGGCACACACCCTCCAAAAGTGATCCAAAGAAACTGGCTGAATTTCTAACAAAGCACAGTGCACAATCACATCACGATGCCAGTAGAGCGGCGCGCGCACACACATTCCACGGTAAATTCTTAAGTCATTCCACAGTCCTGTTGAACAGACTTAAAATGGTGTTGAACAAAAGCCATTCTGCTGCACTCATTTGCAAAAGATATAATTAGCTGTTCTTTCAGTTTCCCGGATAAAGATGGCACATATGAAAAATAATAGGCTGTCAATACCCTAAAGGGTTAGCTGTATGAACTCAACAAAGGCAGCAACAGCTTATTTTCCCCCTAATATCTGTGATATTTTAGGATCCCTTATGACATGAAAGCATATGTTTAAAATGCAATAGTGAGTGTATTTCTATTTTATTTATTTATATCTTTAGGTCCTCAAATTCTTCTAATCACAATGTTTTAAAAAAAATCATGACCAATAGTAAGTTTACAAAGCAGAATAACATAGGAGAGTAGCTCTAAAAATTAGTTATCAGGGTGAATTTTGACCCACAAAATGTATGTTAACCAATTACTTTCATTTTGGGGCTTCAAAATAAATCATTAATCAATAAGCATCTGTTGAGGAAATACTAGGCTTCAGTCATTGCTTTCGTGTAATTTTGGAAGAAAAAAACGAAAAGAGGAAAATAGGTTAATCACAAGTTCTACATTGCACCAAAGTTAATGTGGAACGTATTAAATTGTTATACAATTTCTGCCTATCTAACTACCTGGAAATTTATCAATACTAAGTGATCCATACCAGATTTTGGACCACCTCTGGCTTAAAGATGTTATGAAATCTTTGCCCCCCAAATCACAAGTAGTTGGGGAAAAAACCCTCAGGAGGTCTTGCATCCATTGTCAGGGAGAACCTTTACCTGTGAGGCCACTAGCAACAGCAGGTTAAGAATGACAACCTTAATTATGAGAGACACAACACAGTTACGGTTCCATTTGGATCCACTGAAACTCAGGTAATAGACAAGATATATTTACTTCTCCATCTTTTATGATAATAACTGCCAACAAAGAAGAGCAGACAAGCTGACAGTCACAATTGGTAACAGAAGCTCATATTCTGCAGTGAAATTGTAGTCTTTTACTTTCAAACACGATTTCTGTTAAAATTTCTGCTTCCCAGGACAGGTGGCTCCTGGGATTGGGCCCCCATGTTGGCAGGATGCACTAAGGACTGTAAAAGGTGAGACACTGGTAAGTATTATAAACTGGGCGGAAGATGGGGAGGACCCTTCTAATGGCACTTTGTCAGGAAGCCAACTCCTTTCTGCTTAAGAGGTAATGTGTGCTTATGAGCCAATAAATTATCCCTCCCACCATTCAGGTACTTAAGAAGACAACCTAAGAGGCCACCAAACCTCCTCGACAGAGCAGGGAATAGCTTTTAGAGGAAATGACCATGCAAGACTAAGATATTTCATCAAGAAAATGAAGGCAGATGTGAGCTCAAAGCTGGGTTGCTCCAGCAGCACTGCCTAGACTCTCAGCCTCACAAGATCTCCTGTATCCCCAAGAGACAAGGCTGGCCAGATCAAGAGTCCAGAAGAACATGTGTGGGGAAGACTGTCATGATGTATATAGAGTACAGGGCATGCTAGAGAAGATTCTAGAGAGAAAATACGTATCTACAGATGAGCATATCTATTGAAGCCCTAATAGAAAATGATGGGGAAAAATCCAAGAGACAATGAGAAAGACTCTATCATGTAGAGAAAATTTTAGTAGGACCACTGAAAGCAACTCAGATGGAGTACTATAGAGCAGCCGTTGTGGAAGTATAGTGCACTGATCCGTGGATGCCTCTGAGACACGTTTAGGGGGTCTGCAAGGTCAACTCTATTTTCATCATAATAATATGAAGACACTCATTTGCTTTTCTCCCTGCTGTGTTGACATTTGCATGATTGGAGCAAAAATAATAGTGGACGCAACTGCCCAGGAGCACAGATCTAGGTGCAGGAGCTACTGGAATAGTTGACACTGAAGTCGTCAACACTGTGCATCCTTCGCAGACGAATGCACAAAACACAGTGCTCCCAAGAAGGTCCTAAACAAAGCAGTGAAAAGGTTAACTGTACTGAGTTTCAACCCTTGAGTACACGTCTTTTCCATAGCCTATGTGACAAATCAAGCACTTTGGCTGCATACCCAAGGGGAATGTTTGACTCCCAAGAAGAGAACTCATGCAGTTGTTTCAGTTGCAAAGTTAACTGGCTGCTCCTTTCGGGAAATTTCATTTTTTGCTTGAAAGAACAAGTGATAAACTGTGGTTATTTGGAAAAGGGTATTTGATAGACATCTTCTCAAGAACAAATGAAAAGTTGAGTCTTACATTAAAGAAAACATCTGACAGTATGTATTGCCCATGATGAAATGTGAGCCTCCACGTGAAAAGCAGAATTTTGGAAAACGTGTGTCTGCCACCACCAGCTTGGCAGACTCTCAATGCTTAAAGGTCCGTTTGAGATCAGCAGTGATCTTCTTGTGATTCTATGATGAAATGAGTCAACATGTGGAAATCTATAAAATTCAGTGAACAGACATTTTCCAAATGACCAATGTAGGACGCTACAAAACCATTCATCAGTAAAAGATCTATTCAAAGTAAGAACGGCCCATCAACTGTAATGTAACTTTATAAAAAGTTGGTTGATATGGTTTCAGGTTCCACTTTGCAACATTAGACAAGTTAGCACTTGTTGAGTTTTGATTCAGTACCAAAAAAGAATATTCACTATTATCAGAAAAGGTAATTTAAATACTCTGCCATTTTACATATCTCTAGAAGGCAAGATTTTTCTCCATATTCTTCAACCAAAACAAAAGATTACAGTAGGTTAACCGCAGAAGCCAATTAAGCCAGATATTAAACTATTTTCAAAAATGTAAAATAAAACACTAACGTGTTTTAGGAAAATATTTTAGTAAACATCTGATTTATATTAAACTATAATGGGTTTCTTATTATTACTATACTTAGATTAATGAATATTTTTAAAACTTTTCTCAGCTTTATTTCTAGTATAGTTAACATTAATAGATGTGTCTTATAAAAGCCAAAGCTCTTTAGGACCCTCAGTAATTTTTAAGAGTATAAAGGATCCTGAAATAAAAATGTTGAGGACAAGTGTTTTCTAGAAAAATCTTATCTCTTTCTTTGAACTCAGGACCGTGTCCAGCACAGTAGGCACTCAAGAAATATTTAATAAATGAAGTAATTAAACGTAGGTTCAGTTTTCTCTAATAGACAACTGTTAGTATCTTTTAACAAGAACAGATTTTTAATAACTATTTTTACACTTATATATACCTATATTTAGTTGTCTGTTCAGTTAATTCAATGAGTCTTTCCAACACTTTTTTATTGAGATGTATTTCACACAACGTAAAATTCCCCATTTTCAAGTGCACTCTAATGTTACTTTAGTATAGTCACTGTGTCGTCCAACCATCACCACTATCTAAATCTAGAATATTTTCATCACCCCAAAAAAGAAACCCTGTATCTATGAGCAGTTAAGCCCAATTCTCCTCTTCCTCTAGTCCCTGGCAACCACTAATCTACTTCCTGTTTCTGTGGATTTGCCTTATTGCAGACATTTTACAATACATGGTCTTTTGCATCTGATTTCTTTCACTTAGCATATTTTTTAGTTTCATCCATGTGGTAACATGAAACAGTACTTCATTCCTTTTTATACTGAATAATGTTCCATTGTATGGAGATATCATATTTGTTTATCCATTCATCAGGTAGTGGACATTTTTTCCTACTTGCTATTATGAGTATGCTGCTATGAATATTCATATACATTTTTTTGTTTGAACGTATGTTTTCTCTTCTCTCAGGCATTTATGTAAGAGTGGAATTGCTGGGTCATATGGTAACACTATCTTTAACTTTTTGAAGAACTAACAAAATGATTTGCACAGTTGCTGCGCCATATTACATTCTCACTAGCAGTGTATGAGGATTCCAGTTCCTCCATATCTTCACCAGTCTTTGTTACTGTTTTTTATTATAACCATCCTAGTAGCTGTGAAGTGGTTTCTCATTGTGGTTTTAATTTGCATTCCCTCATGATTAACGACGTTGTGCATCTTTTCATGTGCTTGTGGCCATTTGTATATCTTCTTTGGAGAGTAATCTATTCAAATACTCGGCCCAGTTTTTAACTGGGTTGTCTTTCTGGATTGCTGAGTTGTAGGAGTTCTCCATATATTCTGGATGTTGGATGCTTATCAAATATAAGTTTGCAAATATTATCTCCCATTCTGTTGGTTGTCTTTCACTTTCTTATAGTGTCCTTCGAAGCACAAAAGTTTTTAGTTTTAATGGAGACACCTATTTTTCTTTTGTTGCTTGTGCTCTTGGTGTCATATCTAAGAACCCACTGCCTAATCCAAAGACACACAGATTTTCACCTATGTCTTCTTCTAAGAGCTTTACTCCTTGAGTTCCTACATTTAGGTCTTTGATACATTTTGGGTTAACTTTTTTTTTTTTGTGGTACGCAGGCCTCTCACTGGTGTGGCCTCTCCCGTTGCGGAGCACAGGCTTCGGATGAGCAGGCTCAGCGGCCATGGCTCACGGGCCCAGCCGCAGATCTTCCCAGACCGGGGCACGAACCCGTGTTCCCTGCATCGGCAGGCGGACTCTCAACCACTGCGCCACCAGGGAAGCCCTTGGGTTAACTTTTGTGTATGGTATGAAGTGAGATAAGGTTCTATTTTTATTATTTCGTAGGTGGATATACATCAAGTGTTTTAATTTTAATGTTTACTCATTATTGTTCCCTTGTCATGGGATGAATGATGCCAGAAAAGCTGTCTGTGGTGCCTATTTTTGTCTGCTAAGCACATTTCTCCTTTTCTTTATTTTTCTCTGATAGATTCTGTCCTTTTCTCTCAGTCTGCCACCTAGGGAACATTTTAGGGTTCCCATGGTTGTGGTCCTATTGAGATAACCTGTACAAAAGAAATGAAAGGTCGCTTAAGCCTACATCCTCTGTCATTAAAAATGAGGCGTAGGGCTTCCCTGGTGGCACAGTGGTTGAGAGTCTGCCTGCCAATTCAGGGGACGCGGGTTCGTGCCCCGGTCCGGGAAGATCTCACATGCCGCGGAGCGGCTGGACCCGTGAGCCATGGCCGCTGAGCCTGCACGTCCGGAGCCTGTGCTCCGCAACGGGAGAGGCCACAACGGTGAGAGGCCCGCGTACCGCAAAAAAAAACCCAAAAACAAACAAACAAACAAAAACCTGGCGTAGTATTTTTTAGGGTATCTGGCTATGAGCCATTTATAGGGTGACCTGAACATGGTCCAGCTTTTAGGCAATCAGAAGGATCTCCATCTGGCCCAGCCTTTAGCTGTAGCAATTCTGCTTCTTAGCCTCTGTAACCAACTACACCAATAATGATGCCCAAAGAAACTGTAGGGTATTCATAGAACTTGTAAAAACTTGAAGAACCAAATCCTAAATTCAGACACAGACCTCATAAAAATGGCTTCTCTTATAAAGTAGATTTTTAAGAAGTACAAGTGTCATAGTAAAGAAACAGATGTGGCCTACCAAAGTACTGGCTTACCTTTCACTTTATGCTAGAGGCATATATAAAAATCCAGTGCTGCATTAGGAACACTTGATAGGAAAAGTGGATATAATCAATCTGGTTGATAACAGACCTTTTCACCATTTTCTCCGAAGGAAAAAGAAAATAACCCAGATCTGATACCACATCTGCTTATTAAATTTTAATCTGGAAAGAGAAAGTCATGTTCTAAGCTAGTGAAGGAGCCTTTGAGCTCATCTAGTCCAGATGAATAGTGTAAAACCCAGAGGAACAATGTGACTTATCCAAGAGCACATGACTGGTGACTTGCATTGACAGGTCAATAGTAAGTTGAGATGGAGAGCTAGAATAAGAACCTGTTTTGTTCTCACTTCCAGATAATATGCTTTCAACTGCATGACCACCTCCTATAGTTACAGGCCCAGTCGATTTTTCTGCCTTTTTTCCCGCCTCCTTATCACAAGTCTCTTGTCTAAGAAGAAAGGCAAGAAAAGCAGCTACAATTTTTTTGGAAACACACTGTTAAACTGAGTCTCATTTTGCAAGATTGCAGATTTCTTTTGAATCAAAAATTATAGTTTCTAAAAATGGCTATGAGTAAATTGTGCATATGATTTTTTGTATCATGTAATATTTTGAAAAACTAAAGGGAATGGAATCCAATGTCTATACCCAAACTCCATGGCTTTTACAAAAGCAGTTTGATCATAATTATTAATTCAAAAGATATTTATGAAGTGCTTAATATCTGAGAATATTTATATTTTTACAATGTTTTACAGAGTTAAACAGGCATTCAGTTTAGTAAAGCCAAGCAAAAATCATTGAGGGTATTGTAGATTGCTATGGGTACAAGATATGTATATGACATACAAATTGAATAGATTTATTGGATCATTAACTGACCTATGGTTAATAAAAATATTATTAAAAATAATACTTTAAGGATAATGCATAATAAAATAGACTTTGTTTTTACTCATGGCATTACTTTCTATTGCTAATGAAATAAAACCCAGTCAAAAAGCTTTAAAATATAGTTTATATAATTTTGCTTAAAGAGGCAACAGAGCTTAGAACTTAGAGTGATATTAAATTACATTTTCAGGTCTGCAGAATATCTTTCTAAAATTAATACTAGGACAGTATATAGGAAGTTCACATTTTATATGAAGTCTGCATCAAGACCTGGAATTATTCTAAATTCAGAAGCTAAGACAAATTCTGACAAAGGATTGCCAATATCACCATTTATCTGCTGAAATGATGTCATCCAGCATCAATAGCCCCATTTTGTAGTTCACCTGGTCCACAAGCTAAAGAATTATGCAAATCTCAACACATTTTTAACTTGAGAGAATTGCATTACTGTGTATATTGGAAATAGCCTGAAAATCTATTAATTTTTATCACACTATTTGAAATGCGTGTATGTAAGTCCACGTGTAATGTGACCTCACCTTAAACTGACAACAACATTTTAAGTTATGATCAATGGGAGAAATGGTACCATTCCTAGTATTAAGAAATGGCCAGAGGCACATTGCAGCTATACGTCATCATTTGGGAGGGGCCTCCTGGGAAACATCTTAATGTGGTAGCTTTTTTCCAAGGGATGGCTTTCAGCTTTTCAGGTTAAAAATTCTACATGTTATGGATAACCCATATGTCAGTTTCTTGGTGGACACTCCGAAAAAGCTCACAGGAGAAAGATGTCTACGCCATAATGAAAATACGTTTGCTTACAATGAGAAGTCAGTATGCCAAGAAGACAAACTCATTACATCAGACGGTCATTTCAGCTTTTCTGCATTTAAATATCTATTTGGTAGATATTTAATGTGGTAAATATTTATTATTTTGGTAAAATATTTATTATTTGGCAATCCACAATTAATTCATATGTTAAACAGATGTCAAATATCTACCTTGCCTAATTCACAATACTTTGTAAAGGTAAAAAAAAAAAAAAGTCATTAAAATATGCATACTCTTTGAAAAAAAGATATTAAACTAAACAGGAAAAGAAGGGTTCTATATTGGAAATTAAAGACGTTTTATGAAGAGAAAGAGACTTACCTGTCCCTATATGAAATTTACTTTGAGTATTTCCTTCTATTCCGTGATATTCAAGTTTTTTATCTTAAGTTTTTTAGTTCAAGATATTATTAAGATGAACTAGTATTTTCATTATCATATATCACTACTGACAACAGATTAAAAAATTCAGATCTATGAATCATTTTAGATTTTAGCAAATCTATATGTAGTACCTACAGAATCCTTTGACGGATAACTCAGAACAATATTTGACCAAACTTACAGTATTTTTCAGGCAAAATTTGTAAGTGAAAATAATTCAATCTATTGATTAGTAGACTAGGTAGGTGCTTTCAAGATAAGACTGAGAGGGGAGTAAACCCACTTTGCTATCCAGTGGAAACCAATGGAAAAGGTTATTTTCTGGGGGCAGAGGAGCATAGTGGTTAATAGAAAATACATGGGAGACAAACAGACCTGGGTTTGAATCTTGCATCTGACTTTGTACCAGGTGATCTGGGAAAGTCACTTCATATTTTCTTTATCTTTATCTTTCTTTCTTTATCTTTATAGGTGCTATCTTTATTTCACTTATTTTGGGGGGTTTTTTTGTGACATTTTTTGAATTGAAGCATAACATAACGTATAGCAAAGCACATAGACTGCAGTCATGCAATCACCACATAGACTGAGAAATAGTGTCCAACACCCCAGGATTCCTTATGCCCCTGCCCTGTCAATACCCTGTAACCACGCCTACGAGTCCTGTCACCATTACATAGTTTTTCCTGTTCTTAAACGTCACTTGAATGCTTGCTTAATGTTTCTAGTTCTGCTCATCACACTTGATCTTCTCAGTGATATTAGATATCCTGATGCCAAACAACAAAATCCCCTACCTCCTCTTTCCTTCTGACCATGTCTCCTCTCTTTTCACACATTCCTTTCTTTTGTCCACACCTCATTTTGAAAAATGCAGAGGTCCACTTCTCCCTGCCGTCCTTCCCCTCACCCTCCTCTTGTCTTCTGTCTAGCGCCCTCCTTTCTTCTCTCCTCTCTCCCTTTTTCCCCTTCATATTCTCTCAGATTTGCTTCTTTCCCCGCCATCCTTAGTCTCAGCCAAGGAAGAACTATTCATTTCTCTTCTCCCCTATGAAATCTTGGAGTCAGCTGGGGTGACCCCGCTCACACACCCCCTTGTTAGCAGTTACCACCTGCTGTGGATTCAGTTTAATCAACACGTTACCATCTCTTGTACTCACTCACTTTTTAAAAATTTACTGTTGCTGCCAAAATTGGTTCAGGCTCTTTGACTCACCTGCTTCCACATTCAATCCATTCCCCATAGGAAGTCAAAATGAACTTTCTAGAATGTATAGCCAATCACCTAATTCTTTACCTTAAAACCTTCCAGTAGGTCTCCATTACATTAAAGAAATCAAATTCTCTCTCCTTAGATATACAGATGATCTTCCTCCCAGATCACTTCTCTAATATCTTATAGGTTTGTTTCTTGAATTGGATGTTCTACCTCCTTCATGCTTCACATACTTGTTCATCCTGCTGTTGCCTCTCTGTTCTGGAAAACACTCACCTTCTTGTCTGCAAGGATTATACCTTCATTTATCCTTTGAGATTCATTTCATCTGTTCTATGAAATCATTTTTTGTCCACCTAAGTATAATTGACCATTTCCTTCTTAGTGTCTCTATCGTACCTCTGTGTTTCTGTCCTAACAGCTTATTCCAATTATTTTATGTTCTAATATCCTTAAGGGTAAAAAACGTATCACATATAACTCTCTTTCTATAGGGCTAGCATAATGTTGGCATATAATGCATACAAATACATTTTAATTAACAAGAACATGTTTTTTTTAAAAACTTAGTTAACAAGAGTAACTGAACTCTTACTTTGTGCATAGCATCCTACTAGACGTTAAAGAAAGCTGTAACTAACTAGTTCCCTTCCCCAGGATCTCACAATCCATAGACAGTTAAAGAAACACACTCAAACAACTCCAATATAAGGCACAGAGTTTGTCTGCAGTCATAGAGGTATAAATAACAAAGAAATGTAAGAACACCAAAGCGGAAGATGAGTTTAAATCTGACTGGAGGGTACAATTACAACGTAGACCACATAAATGATATAGTGCTAGTAAAACTGGGGGTACCTTAAGGGAAGGTTATGAAATACTTTAAGAACCATTTTGAGAATTTGGATTTTATTACACATGTAGCAGAGCCATCAAAGACAGGATAAGCAGGAGACCAAGTTAGGAGACTGTGCACTTAAGACCGATGTTGAAGTGTTTATTAGTGGGCACTCTGTGACACAACGTGCTAAGTGTTATGGAAGATGCAAGCATCAACTATTTTTTTTTGTCTTCACTAAAGAGCTTAAAGATCTCTTGATAGAGAAAGACTTGTAACTAACACAGAAGGCATCGAGATCCTAAGAGAAGCACAAATATGGTAGTCCAGAAATACTTTTTTCTGCTAGAATTTACGCTCCCTGAGGAAAAAGCCTGGTCTGTCTTGCTCTCCAATACATCCCATTTTATGGAATATGCATGTGCTTGTCTCGTGAAAGTGGATGTACTGAGGAAGGTTTGCAGGATTAGAAAATGGCTTCTTGGAGGTAGCAACATTTACATTGAGCTTTGACAAAAGTTAAGGCCTTGCTTTGATGACCAGTAACCACTTTCTTCTTTTCTGGCAAGAACTCTGAGTTTCCTTGAGGGGAAATTACTCTTGTATCCTGGGCTCGCTTGTGGAAGCTGCCAAGCCAGATGGTTGTCCTGACCTGGACAAACAGGGTCACCAGGGTCTCTTTCTCAGCATCTGACCCTTAACTGGAAGGACACATGGGAGGAAAACACACATGCAGCTGCTTTATCCTTGGGGAGGGACCTAAACGAGACGAGATGAGGTTCTGTACAAGGATGCCCAGGGCTACTCTTTCTCCTGTCCTTTCTGAGTCTGGCTCTGTAGCTGTGTCTTTGATTCTCTAAGCTACCCCTCATACCTAACTTCTTTGCTTAAATCAGGCAGGCACAGTTGATTTCTTTTATTAGTAGCTAAAGAACACAAACTGATGCAATAGTTAACATACCAAGAATTTTGGTTTCTGTTGTTGTATTTACGTAATTAAATATGACAACATAGACCACGTTGTAACTAATTTTATAGACTATGTCTCAGTTGGCTAAGTACCAGGGCGTCTTGGGGAAAACACACTCACATAGTTTTCTGTCAACCAACTCATAGATAACTGAGTTCTAGGAAGTCTTTACACAATTTTGGTGTGGAATGCTAGACAATTCACCAAGCTTTTCTGAAACTTAGTTTCATAAAAGTTGACACTCTTTACTTGCCTAATATATGACTTGTTATCTGATCATTAGCATGAGTCTAGTTATGTTCTTTATTCAAACTACATTGAGTAAGGGAATGATTATAATGGCTTTGCCAGTGTTCTTGGGATGTGCTGACATGGAATATAGCCCCTTTAAGCCATGCTTCACATGTGCCCATTTAGGTTGTGTAGAGAAAGAGGGAGGGTTTGTGAGAAATTCATTTATTGACCAAGTGCCCTTCACTGATGAGTAGAGAAAGAAGTTACCTGTAAAAGAACACATTCCTGGGCTTCCCTGGTGGCACAGTGGTTGAGAGTCCGCCTGCCAATGCAGGGGACGCGGGTTCGTGCCCCGGTCCGGGAACATCCCACATGCCGCGGAGCGGCTGGGCCCGTGAGCCATGGCTGCTGAGCCTGCGCGTCTGGAGCCTGTGCTCCGCAGCGGGAGAGGCCACGGCAGTGAGAGGCCCGCGTACCGCAAAAAAAAAAAACAAAAAAAAAACACATTCCTTTTTTTCTCTCCTTTAATACTTCTGTTTGTTCTGGTATGCTTTTAAATAAAATATTAAAAACCTTCAAAGGAATAAAAGCAGGTGGATTAGGTGATCGAATAAAGAATGTGTTAGTCTATAACAGGAGTGGACCTCAGATTTCAGAAGTGAAAGACCACTGCACAGGGATCCAGGAGCCCAGTTTCCACATAAATATTCTGTTGGTCTTCATGTTTTCCATCTGGAAAATAAAAACTAATAACCATATGATTTTAATAAAAAGATTACCTGGGTCAGGGTAGGGAATTTCCAAGTACCCACTCAGTTGATTCTTGGGAGTGGATAGAATGACTGGGATCCCACAGATGGTTTATCAGACTACTTTCCATCTGCCCTGCCTCTCTTTCATCCTACATAAGAAGGAAATGATGTTTATGAATATATTTCTATATTTATAAATTGATTATGAGACCATCAAAAATTATTTTTTGGAGTCAATCAAATTGTGTGTTTGCACACTCATTTTTTAGTTCTCTAGAGAAGCTTATGGCCATAATGTTGAAAATAATTTAGTTATTTTTCCCTTATCAAGTACAAAACATAAATCTTCCATAATCATCAGGGGATCACCCTATATTTAAAGACTTTAAAGAAGGGAATTTTTTTAAAATGTGGTTTTTTTTTTTGTGGTACATGGGCCTCTCACTGTTGTGGCCTCTCCCGTTGCGGAGCACAGGCTCCAGACGTGAAGGCTCAGCGGCCATGGCTCACGGGCCCAGCCGCTCCGCGGCATGAGGGATCTTCCCGGACCGGGGTACGAACCCGTGTCCCCTGTATCGGCACGCTGACTCTCAACCACTGAGCCACCAGGGAAGCCCTTAAATGTATTTTTTTAAGTCTTTATTGAATTTGTTACAATATTGCTTCTGTTTTATGTTTTGGCTTTTTGGCCACGTGGCATGCGGGATCTTAGTTCCCCCACCAGGGATTGAACCTGCACTCCCTGCATTGGAAGGTGAAGTATTAATCACTGGACCGCCAGGGAAGTCCCTAAAGAAGGGAATCTTTAAGAAGAAGATCCCTCAGACGAAAGAGTCACTGTCAAAATAAATTTTTATATGTATTCCAAAGCCCTTGTGCTTTAGCCAAAGCCTGTATCTTCTTGCTATAATATTCCTAAGTAAAAAGTTCATATCATTTGTGGAATAACATAAGAAAATAATTTTTCCCCTCTGAATTTAAATAATTCTAGAGTTAATTAGTAACTCAGGAAGTAAAATAAACAACAATAGATCAGGTTCCTTAAAGTCGAATTTTACATATATCCCACCTATACATAAAAACTTGTTCATTTTGGCTGATATTAAATATAAACATAAATTATATTGGATTTTGTACACAGAATTGAATTCCTGTCTTGGTCACTTATTAAGAAATCTCAAATAAATGGCCTAACCTTTCTGAATCCCACATCTCTCATTTATAAAGTAGGGATAGTAATAACTACACCACAGGTTTGTGGTCTGGCTTAAATGAGGTAATATGTGTAATAATATGGCAAACTGCTCTCTAAATAGCTGTTGTTATTATTATGGACAGAATGTAGAACTTGATGTCAAGAGCGAGGAATATCTCTCAGCAGCTGACCAGAATGATCAGTGATGATTTGAAATTAAAATTGTAGCATGTTCATTGAACAATTATATAAACTATGAACAAATGAAATCATTATGGACACACTCATATCATACTATAAAATGCAATCATATGGCAGGAATCTATGAATATAAGTGCTCGAAAATAAAACCATCAGTATATGTATTTTAGTTAAGGCACAGTGGATACTGCATAAGTAAGCAATATTTCTTTAAGTAGAATTTGAAACTCACAACTTGGCAGGCATTGTTGAATCAAGGCCTTTCCACTTCTGATAAACAGTAATGCAACAATTACTCATTTTTATTTTCTTTAAAATAAATTCTTCTATTAAGGACTTGTAAAAAATATGATTGTAAGTTATAACTTACACTCAGGAGTTAAAAAATAAAATAGAAGAGCCATCAGCTTAAACGGCAAAGTCATATTTCTGTTTTTAATGTTTTAAATTTTAATGACTTTTTTTGTGACTACAGAACTTCAGAAGAGGAGCTTGCTTTTAATGCCATTTGAGATATGGTGAGGCTAGCTCTAAGTAGTATATTATACTGTTTTATTTAAATACTATTGGAACATAGGATAGAATTGGATAATAAGGAAACATAAATGTGTTGTTAAAATTCTATGTGAGTAGAAATAGATCAAGTGATTTTTGAAAGACGTGTTCACATGACAAAACAATATGTATCCTTATTATATTTTGGGAGTGAAAGCACTATGTCTCTACAGATAGAGAATCACGCCACACAAAAAAGCACCATATTAGACCATTTTTTGGAAGAAACTTTGAAAATAACTATGAAAAATAAGTTTGAAAGCTCTTCTGAAATTTTCAAGGGTAATTTTAAAGAAATGTAAGAGGAATTGAAATCAGGCATAAAACAACCCAGGGTACCAGTCAACAGTTTCTCATTTTCTTTGGTGTTTTGTTTTTTCCAGAAGTGTTTCTGCTACTTGTAAGATTGCCACTTTAACAATGAAAACAGGATGGACTTTTTCATCCCTGACAGTCAGCTCATATTGAAATTTCTCCTAAACATGTTGATACTAGATTACTAAGTCTTGTAAGTATCAGATTGTAATTTCATAGTCATCAATTAAATTCAATAGTGTACTTTGTCACCAAAACTAATGACAATTTATATGAGATGATGAATCTGAAAAAATATTACGGAAAGCTTAAAAACAGGAAACAATTTTTGCCGCTGTCCTATGGTAAAATATGTCAAAACACTATGATTTACCACTGTCATATAGTAACATGTTTCAAAATGGTGTGATAAGTATTAGTATAAAAATAGATCAATCATTACATGTAGCTTGCTGTGAAGTGCTTTCCCAAACCTGTTGGTACAAAAAGGGATAAAGAATGAAAATGCCCTTGCACTATGTGTTTTGCATAAGAGGCACTAAACAAACGTCAGATCTTTTTCTCCTCCCCAGAGAATTAGCAGAACTAAACAACTTAGGACAAGTTAACGTATTTATATAACCCTCAATCTATCCATAATTTTGATGTTCCTGGGGGAGACCCCTCCCTCCCTCCCTCCTTCTCTCTGTATGTTTTGTGTGTGATTCTCATTATTTGGAAGACCCTGCAAATTTTATATTTCTATTATTAATTGCAAAGACTGCTTTCTTCTGTTAGTTGAAACAAATATTGTTTACTGAGCACCAATAATTTATCATTACTTGTCTAAGGTTTAAATGTACAAAGACACAAAATGGAAGAAACCCCTGATGGGAGGCACTTCTAATGGTAAAACACTTGGATGAGGATTATTTCAGGACAATGTGTTAAGTGCTAGGGGAAGGATAGTGCCAGGTGTTAACCTTTTATTTCAGTATATGTATCTATCTTTGCCAAACTAATTCAAACACTTTTGTGTCATGCTGTATTACCATCACTTATTCCTTCATGGAGATAGCAGAGCTAGTTTTCTCAGAAAGATACTTCTGATACTTATAGCCTTTATATGATACAATACAGATATTCCTCAAGTTATCTATTTATTGGGTTACGTCCCAATAAATCTGTCCTAAGTTAAAAAGAGCTTAAGTTGAAAATGCACTTAATACATGTAACCTATCTAAACTTCATGGTTGATCCCAGCCTACCTTAAACGTGTTCAGAACATTTACATTAGCCTACAGTTGGGCAAAATCATCTAATGCAAAGTCTATTTTATATAAAGTGTTGAACATCTCATGTAATTTATCGACTAGCGTACTGAAAGTGAAAAACAGAATGGCTGGCTGGGTGCAGAGTGGTTACCAGCGTATTGGTTGTCGACCCTCGTGATCGTGGGGCAGACGGGGAGCTGTGGTTCACTGCCATTGCCCAGCATCACAAGAGAGGATGGGACCACATATCACTAGCCCAGGAAAAGATCGAAATTCAAAATTTGAAGTGCAGTTTCCACTGAATTCGTATCGCTTTTGCACCATCATAAAGTCAAAAGATAAGTTGAACCACCTTAAGTTAGGGACTCTCTGGACTTAGAACACAAATTATGTACCATATAATCAATAATTCCTATAATGTAATGTACATATATTTTAAATTCATTTGTAATGCATATTCTTACAGAGTTTTGGCACTTTACACAATGCATTGACTTTATGAGTAAGTTACTTAACAAAGCAAATTATGCATTTTCATCACCTCATATATTGAGTGGGCGTGTGTGTATATCTTTTTTGAAAGACATGCAAAATGTTGAAAGAGTTGTCAATTAAGTTTATTTATAATATTTTTCATGACTTTTCCCGTCTGCTATTAAATCTATAATAACATGTAGTATATACACTTCATGTTTTAATGACATCGGCAGATGTAAGCATTTAGTAAACTGAATTTAGAAAACCAGTGAGATAAATATTAAAATACAAATACTCATTCATTTCAATTATTTGAAGCCCCACAGTTTGAAAATGTTGACAGCGAAAAATGGCCTTTGCCCTGAAGTATGGGAAAAGAGTGATATATTTGCATAAAGTTTCTAGATTCTGTAGAAACTGAAGACACTTTACAAGGTTTTCTAGGGTCAAGTGTTAAATAAAACAAATGTAAAGCAACAGACACAGTTGGAGTTTTGTCCAGTCAGTGGTGGATAAGCTATCATTTCATCATTTAGTCCTAAAGGAATAGTTGTAAAAACAAGAAGCATAGCTCATTTTCTTGTAAAAAGCTAACTGTTCTATCAAGGAAGGTCAGACAATTTTCACCCCAAAGAGTATCTGTTTAGCACAATGCAGTTAAATATATAGCATGTGTACATGAGGCTCACTCACCACCCGTCTTCAGTCTCCTCACAAAATAAGCCAAGAAGCTATCAGTTTAAGATGTATATGAGAGTTAGAAATAAAAAAAAAATGACTGCACTAATCAAAAACATAGTGGCTGTATATTTCACTCCTATGCTATTGTTTGTGTTTGACATATGAAGCCATTAAACACAATTTCGAAGGCAGAGCAAGGCATCAAGCAATTAGAATATGGGTATAGCACTTGCACAGTTATTTGTTTTTCTCATGACTAAGACATCAGAATGCCTTCCAAATATCCCTAGAACACCAGTGCTCCCTGATATTAGCATTGGGTGGGTTTCTCTAGGTTACCTCTTCCTCCTGAAATGGGAAAATTACTTGCTTTTTCCCTTACTCGTTAGATATATAAGAATTATAACTTTTTGGAGTTTAGAGATAAACATCTGAATTCTGCCGCATTCACGCGTGGGGCCAGAGGTGTCACTGCAATAGACAAAGTCCCCATTTCCTTCTCTGTGTAAGGTAAATCATATCTACTTCATGGGGCTGCTGTAAGATTGACTGAACTATCAATAATATGTATGAAACATTTTGGGCAATGTCTGGCAAATTGAGTGCTATCGTTATTATAAAATTGTTCTGGTTAGAGTGTCCGCTCATCACTTGCAGTTATTAGAGCACTTCCATGGGGTACAAGACATTTAGATTTAAAAGGATCCTCCTCTAGAACAGGGGCCCGCAAACTATGGCCCGTGGGCACCATCTGTCCTTATCGGGCCTGTGAGATAAGATTGATTTTAAATTTTTAAATAGTTGGGGAAAAAACAAACAAAAGAATAGAATTTCATGACAGGTGAACATTATATGAAATTCTAATTTTATATGTCTATAAATATGTATCCATAAATAAGTATATATAATATATAAATAAACAGTGTCCACAAATAATTTATTGAAACAGCGCCCTTCATTGGTTCGCTATTGCCCGTGGATTCTTTCATGAGACCTTATGGTCCACAAAGCTGATACTATTTACATCTGGCCGTTTCAGAACAAGTTTGCCCCAGAAAGACTGTGAGACGTTTGAATTACCTGAGGCAATTCTGTAAACTTTCTGTGAAAAGTGAGGTTTGAATTAAGTGATTCCTCAGAGACCTTCTGACCTGGTACTAAAAGGAGGGTTTTCAGGGCCATAAACTAGGTGATCTCTTTCCTTGCTTACTGAGCTCTGTGATCTTGGAGAAAGTCTTTATTTCTCTGTCATTCTTTTTCATGCCTAGCTACCTTAAACGAGTATTTTAAAAATTGAATGTTATTATAATGTGAAAAACTCTTAGGCCAGTGACTGACATGCAGTTGGTGCTGAATAAAAGTCATGGTAGGTAGAGTACAAAATACTATCCCATAGAAACATGGAATATTACAACTGGAAGGAATATGACCTTCGTATTTTCTACATCAGGTATAAAAAAATTCCAGACAGCTGACAAGTCTCAGAAGGAGAACTGGGAATGAAGACTACCAGCTCGTAATATAGTAGTAGTCATTTTGAGTGATGTGTTTACTATCCTTCTTCAATTCACTGATACTGAACCCTACAATGGAAATGAAAGGAAGAATTTATAGTCTTTTTGAATGGCAGGGTTTGCCCTGTATCTTTAGTGGAACAAGAGGACTGTGCAAGAATCAGAAAGTTTAGGATATTTAGAAATTTTAGTACTGGCATTCTGACTTCCCAGAAGAAAATTCTATGAAGTTACAGGTTTAGCCCATGTTTAGTCCACTCCTATTAGAAGCTTTCATGGTTGGAGCTTTTCTCTTGATTTTTATATACAAGAGGAAAATGCCAAAATAGTATGGTACTATTAAAATTGTTGGTAAGGTTTGGTAATATTAACATAATTTTAACAATGTGACGTTCTGTAATTTTTACTGTGTGATCTAGAGACCATCAGATTATTTCAAATATTCTGAAACTATAATAAAACAAACTATTCAATTGCTTATAGCAAGGCTAAGTTCAAAATTAAGGAAACATAAGTGTCAGTTATTCACAAAATATAATTAGTCAGAATGGGACGTTCATTCCATCCTCTGTGAGTTCATTGTATCTTTATGTTTTCAATATAATAAATGATCATTACACAGCATTCAACACATGCCTATATAATAAACGTGCTAAAGTAAATAAATTATGATATTAAATTTATTTTGTTTTTAGATTAAGGATAAAATTATGTTTTTCACAACAGAATTTGGTTTAGTCAATATATCTGTGAGAAACTAATTTCATTAAATGCTTGGTGAAAATTTAATCATCATGGCTGTTTTTAAAGTGGCTTTTGTGAATTGATCAAAACGAAAATTCATGGGAGGAAGTTAAGTTTTAAATCAACATAATATGCTAACTAGAAAATTCTGTATATTTTCTATTATGTACTGTGTGTATTTTAACTGGGTGCACTGATTCTAAAGACAGTTATGAGTGAAGAGGAAGAATCCAAAGAGCAATATGAAAGTATGAACAATCAAATATAATAACTATTTATTAATGAGATTTATCAAAAGGTTTTAGCAAGATTGAACTTCCAATAGTACAGAACTTGGAACAGTAAAATATTTTCCTCAGTTGTACACAACTTTTAATCTTACTCTATGCCAATGCATATTGGCACTTTATTTCCTCATTTTTAACCACTTACATTTTAACTGAAAGTATTATTCTTGATTTTAGAGTTCAGTGGTTTATTTTTATCTCTTAGCAAAGAGGCTTGGGTTTGAATCCCATCACCTTGGTAAAATCATATCCTGGGATTTTCTAAGGAAAATATCATTCTGGACGTTTTCGTGAATTTAATTTGGAGCCACCTGCTGAGTTCTCAGTAGAATATTTGATAATTTAGAAACCATTTCTCCAATTTTTTTAATACAATCAGGAAGAGAAGAGGAAACTTTATTATACGGTCTCTTTCTCATTCTTCTCCCATAACAAATAGATCTAGAATGAGTCTTGGGGGTAAATATCTGAAAGAAATGCTAGAATTTAAGACAGTATATTAAAAACATAAGTCTAGCAGAATTTCTTTGTCAAGTTTATCCTATAGGCTCTGAGGTTAAGAAAAAATATCAAATAAATAAAGGTATACATCATATTTTTGTAAGGAAAATGATATCCTCGGTGGGTACATTTTGACAAATTTGTTAAACTAAGTATATTTATCCAAGATCCAAGGACTCTTACTTTCCCCTAACCTAAGCTCATTACACTAATTTCAGTTGTGCTTTGTTATAAGAATTCTCAAGATACATAAAACTGAGCTACTCTAAAAGATCAGGATGGGATGAAAATCAGTGTCTTTATGAGGCAAAAGGATGGCTTAATCATTGGCAAGGATCTCACATGTGCTTTTTATATTACAGTTTCCCTCATTCTTCATGTGTCACTCCAAAAATTTTATGAGAATATTACTTATACTATCCAAACACATCCTCCAGTCCAGATATAAATTTTCACAGGTTGACCATATACTTAGAAGTTCTTCCATTGATCCCTGAGCATGTCTCCATATGCTTAGCAGATTTGCTCCTTTACTGGGGAGAATAATGTATCCACTGCTGAAAACTTCTTGTTCCCTATTCAATGTGTATTTGGTTTGCCTCTCTCCCCCCACTGTGCATACAGATTATTCTGCTGCTAATGCCTGACGTGCTGTCGGAGGAGCTGAAGTAAGACATGATACATGAGACAGAAGAGAAGATATACCTGGGAAGGAGAGCTTCCAGGACAACTTAGAAAATAAACTTGAAACAAATCCCGCAACGATCTTGGAATCACACGCTGTGAATGTCTGGTGGAACTATTGTGTGTTTGCTCTGTCTCCATAAATTTACTGCAAATACAAAATTTACTGGAAACTAAGAAGCAATGTGATTTTGAGCCCCCCCTTTACCTATTCCAATTTTTTGATTGTTTCAATTGTCTTATTTTACTTCAGTACTTTCAATAGCCAACTGAAGCCAAATTACTCAGTTTTGCAAATTTGTTCTATGTTTCCAAGCTATCTTTGGATTTGGGGATTAGAGTTGAAAACTAACTAAGAAAAAAAGGCAAAAATACATTTTTTAAAACTACCAATCATATATTAACTGAATTGACTTCAAGACGCACTTAACAGCCAGTTTTGAATTAAGTATAGTGATACAAACAAAAATTAATAACAATTTGCTGATTTCAGGGCCTCAGAATTCACCTGAATCAAACTGAACACAAAATGTAAATACAGTAAATAGAGTGTGATTCGTCTTTCAGCTAAGCATCTTTTCCCTGTCCTTAGTAAATACCTGGGTCGAATACTACATACTTTAACCAGTGCCTAGTTGGATCATTGTTACATAGTTGCTTTCCTAGCCTCAGTTTAGTTCTATTTAGTGGCCTCTTCATGCTCAAATATGATGTTCCGGAACCATCTTTGGTATTTGGCCGTAAGACATGCTGTTTCATTTATAAAATCTCACTCCAGCCAGATGTTTAATATAGATTAGGAACATCCATCATATTTTGAAAATTCCTTGCAGTGAGCTAGACAAGAAATCTGTGTACTCAAAACTAATGTAAGCATGAAGTAAGATAATGTACTTTGCTTTAGCATTCATACCTATTCTGGGTCAATCAAGATATGCCAACATTTGAGGAAGCAACACATGAGCATTTGAATAAACATAATGCTTTCAATTTGCCGCATCATATAATGCGAAAATGATGCAATTACATGTCCATTCTCTGAAGACTTTCAAAAGTATCATCAGTTATTCATATAGACACTAAATGTTTTTAAGCTCCATCATCATCTGAGCTAGTCTTCCCCTCGACCTTCTATATCAATTCAACCATCAAAATTATATTTACTGTGCTTTCAAAACAAAACTCATAGATAACCCTTCTCCTCTGAGGAAGAAATCTCTACAGGAGTTTTCTGAAGCATCCTTCCATCTAGATCCCTGCACTAATGATGTAAAAAAAAAATTCTGAAAGAATATTTATTGATTTGGCTGCACTGGGTCTTAGTTGCAGCAGGCGGGATCTTTAATTGTGGCATGCAGGCTCCCAGTTGCGGCATGTGGGATCTAGTTCCCTGACCAGGGATCGAACCTGGGCCCTTGCACTGGGAGCACGGAGTCTTAACCGCTGGACCGCCAGGGAAGTCCCCCTACACTAATGATCTTAAACTCCAACAGCCTCCTGTTTCTGGGAGCTGAGCAGTGGGCCCAGCCTTAGTTGTAACAGCGCGGAGCTTACAGGCCCTGTGAAGGTGGCGGTAAACACCCACCTCCTGCTAATCATTACCACGTGCAATTGTAGAGTCTGCTTTACCAGGTCTTTGCAATTTCAAAAGAGTGCAAACTTTTTTGTTGGTGGTGTCATTTCATTACTTTTTTGGGGTCAAACATTTTATGGGCTGGTTCATCTCCGGAAACGATGGCTACCAGCTTGATCTCTAGCTCCAACTGCCTCAGATGGACATTCCCCTCTTCTCTGTGTCTGATAGAAAAGGATGCCTGATTGATGCTTGGAAAGACTTCTCATTATCCTTGAGATCAAATCCAGCCCTGCTAGCCCGGGCTCCAAGGCTTTCTGATACCCTCTGATACAAAATCATCTTCCATTCCCAGCAGTCAAGCCAAACTTCTCAATACCAGATGAGACTGCCTCATGTTTTTTTCACCTCTGTTTTCCTTATTCTTTCTATTTTTCCTATAATAGCCCTCCTCCCTCTGACTTCTCAGTTCAGCTGCTTCTTACCTTTGCTTTTAATATCAGCCCAAAGCTTGTCCAATCTAAAATTTCTCTGACCCTTCTGACCCTCTTCCTCCCTCCTTCCTTGAAATCCCTTCACCATTTTTTCCGTACCATATTCACTCGACATCATTTAGAAGAATGACAGAATTCATAAATTCAAATGGAATTTGGGCAGACACAGTGTAGTCCAACCCTTTCACTTTACACTGGTCCAGACACGAGAACAGGCTTGTCTAATACAGAAAGTTAATGATAGAGAAAGGACTCCAATCGTGATTATAATTGGTTTTTCCATTTATCTTGTCTTGTCAATGGTATTCGAAACTCCTCAAAGACAAAACCATGCTCTGTACTTCTTTTAAATCCACATGATGACAATACCAAAGGCAAGTTGCTGTGAAAAACTTTTAAAAACTCTGAGAAGCTGAAGAATTCTTAGGATTTTGCCTCCAATTGAAGCATGGACATTCAATCAGAGACAAAGGATGGAGCTGTTCTCTACAGAGGGGTCAAATAGCGATGATCTGCGAGACAAAGTCAATGTTGACTTTGCTGCCGTTTCCCATCTCAACTGGGTCCAACATGCTTTTGCATAGCCCTCCCTCTGCATAGCAGACAGCTGAGCCCAGGTGCCTATAAGTTTCGATCATGTACTTAGGAGAGTAAGTGATGCTGCAGTGCTGCCCTAGGCTACTGTGATTACTTCGCAAGTGTGGCTAAGGTCGGACTGAGTTATTTCCTATCACTTTACGTGGCTATAGTGGATATTTCATCTGGAAAACTAACCACTTTTATGGTTAAATGTGGATTTGTTAATGCAAATCATAACTGTTTACTAAGCATTCTAGTAACTGTGATAAATTTGAGTATCATAGTTTTATATGTATCGCATTTAATTAGTGTGTGTATGCACAAAGGAGATCACGATGATACACTTTATTGAACTTGCGGATTTGTTTAACGCTCCAATTCCTTGACCCTTTCAGACGTTGTTTCTCAGTACAACTATGAGTAAATTCATGAAGCCTGTTTTAAATATTATGTCCCCAAGTATTATATAAACACTGTAATACCTGTCTTGGTTATATGAAACATGCTTTTCTTCCTTCATGCTTTCTGAGAACAATACAGAAAGAAAAAATGGATATAGACTTTAGAACTAGTCAGGCCTGAGTCTGAATCCCAAATCCACAATTTACCTGTCTCTACAAATTACAATCTCCCAACTATGTTACAAGAAACTGTTTCCCTAGTACACACTGTATATAACACTAGTATCAAAATAATGATTGAAAACATTAGTCAGTTGCCCTCCCCGTTTGCCTTCAGCGTTTTTCAAAACATACTATAACTTTACTGCCGCTGTCTGTAATGTGGAAATAGGCTCATTTTCTCTATCAAAAACAAAACAGGGGAATTATAGCTAGAGTGACTTAGATTAGATAATGGAAAGGACTTCCTGGATGCTTATACCCATCATCCCCAAGGTCATTGAAGTAGGGGCTTTCATGCCCCTGATGGGAATTAGTGAGAAAGACACAATTAACTTAAAAAGATTCCATTCTCTGGGATGATATAAACAAAACTGTGTGCCTTACTTTTTCTACTTCTGTCCTAAGGCCCAGCTACATTTTAAAGGAGCCCTGTCATTAAATGATGACACATAATATAGTTCTAAAAAGCACGAGATTGGGAGTAACATATACACACTACTATATAAAATAAACAACAAAGTCCTACCGTATAGCACAGGGAGCTATATTTGATATCCTGTAATAAACCATAAGGGAAAAGAATATGAAAAAAGAACGTGTATATATATGTATAACTGAATCACTTTGCTGTATACCTGAAACTAACACAACATTGTAAATAAACCACACTTCAATTTAAAAAAAAGCGCAAGATGAAATGGAAAACAACAAAATATAGAAGAATAGTCTTGTGATCTTGAAGTGAGCCTATAAAAAATGAAAAGGAGGAGTCAGATTCTGTTTCTGCAGCTCACATATCTTTTATTCTCTCTCCCATTCTCACATTAGGATTTAAAGTTTGAACATTATATTGTGCTCCACTCATAAGGACATGCAGGAAAATGGAACCCTGCACAAGGCCTCCCGCTCCTTTTGTTAATCTGACAAGGGCCACATGTTGGAGCTAACAGGCTATCCTGTTCTTATCTTCCAGAATTCACATGTCTCAGAAAACCAGCAGGCCGCAGAAAAACCACCTGGATGCCGGCCACATCTCAGGAGCTGAGCCAGGCTTTGGTTCCTGCCCTAGAATTTCCTAACTCGGGAGGAAAAATTCCACACTTAAGCCATGCTGTCACTTAGATGGGTTCCATTGTGATGGCCTATCTACAAACCAACATTTTCTGAATAGGTCCTTGTTCCATTTGGTGCTTTCCTGAGGCAGTTTTATCAGTGTTCTGATGTACAGTAACCTGATAAGCCTTTATTTAGCATCCATGTATCACTCCTTAACATTTAAGGAAGGCTGCCGGCAGCCAGGCCTTGCCCACTTGGGTAATGATAAAGTGTGCACCACTATTTGACGCAGATTAACCAGGTATCGTTTTGGCAACCTTAGGTCTCAAGATTTAGTAAGACTCTCTACAATAACGTCAGACTCTGGAGTACTGACTATTTATCTATGAGAAGGTTTGAACGCTTGTAAATTTAGGTATATGTGTAAGTTTATATCTCACACACACACAAAATCAGCGTTTGATAAAATTATGTTAGCTTAAATTATCTTTTTTTCCAATTTTTTAAAATTGAAATATAGTTGATTTACAATGTTGTGTTAAATCGATATGTCTTAATAAGAAAGATTTACTCCAGGACATAAGAGAAGTTAAATCTCCAAAAGTCAAGTTTTAAAAAAAAAAAAAAAAATCTTTTATAGTGACTTTGCCTCATACCTAAGCTATTTGCATTTTAAGTGTCTATAAATTAATGATGTTCTGAAGTGTTATGGTCAACATATTTTTGTGGTTCGGCAGATTAAGATCCGTGTCAAAAATGTTGAGAGACACAAACACTTTATTACTTGAAAATCATGGTATAAAATAAAAAGGTATCAGGTGAACACTGAAAACAGTTTTCTGATCCAAAATTTAATCTGAATCTTGTACCCCTGATGGAGCCTACGGAAGCCCATGAGGGTATTATCAGGATGTTCTTAGATTGCGAAACATCGTGAAACAGCTCACTGTAATCACATTTTGAGAGGTGCTCATTTTCATTCATTTAAGTTTGGTAATGGGCGGCATTCTACTTAGAAGAAATACCCTTCAAACTTGGCCTTGAAGGGTACGTGGTCACTTTCCAGGCTATAAGAGTGGATGGACACCCTGAGCAGAAGGTGCAGACAGGTCAAGCATGGAAGCTTTGAAGAGAAAAAATGTATTCAGAGAGCAGCCAAGGCTGCAGCTCATTGCTGAACAAGAGCCATGTTAGGACCTGAGAGTGCCAAAGCCACGGCCACATCCTCAGGCCCCTGTTGTGTCCTGTGAGGGAGCTTTTGACTTTATTTTGTTCATAGTGGAGAGTTTCACTCATTTGTAGTCAATCATTTTAAGCCGAAAATAAAACCAGTGTCACCTGGGAAGCTGTTTGAAACACAGATTCAAGCCCACCCTAGACCCACTGAGTGTGTAACTCTGGGGGCGGAGCCCCAGAACATTTTTTTATTAAGACCTTCAGGTGATTCTGATGCTTCCTGTGCTCGGGGTTGTTTAGCCAGAAACCTGAAAGCAAAACGACTAAAAACCTTGCCACAAGCTCCGATGTAGACCGACTCGCTACTCTAAGTACAAAGGCACGCGCGTGAATTCTCTCTGCGCGCCATGGACTGTGGCCGCTGAGTTGAAACTACCCTAACCTCGTATTTAAACGCTACTGGCCTTCCTAGGAGTTAGAAATAGTGATAATGTGTACGATACTTTAGGTTTGTCTGAAGAAGCTATGAGCTTAGGAAGGATAGATCTGGTAGTGGTGTTTCCCAGTAGAGGAGATATTGTCATTTTGTGCAGATCAAGACCTCATTTTCATTTTGCAGACCTAACGTGAGTAGTGAGAGAGGTTTAGTACACTTGGCCCTACCTTCTAAATTCTAACAGCATCTCAGAACTTGTTATACTCGACACAGGCATACATACATACAAATGCCTCAGGGGAGCTGGGGAGGGCAGGGGACAGCCAAGAGGCAATGGCGCTGCCCTGATGGAGAACAGAAACCCCTGGCGAGAGCACTGTGGAAGGGAGAGTCCACTGAGCTGGTCACAGGAGAGTTAGGGTATAATTTTCTGGCATAAACCCTTTGCGCCTTGTTGCTTCACTTGTGAAGTTTGGACTGGATGATCACTGTTAGCCAAGGACGCGGTGCCTTGCTTACGGCAGGGCGCAAAGTAGGATCTCAGTAAATCTTCACTAAAATGAACTGGACATGTGTACCATCCCATCTTGACTCAAAACCGTTCTGTTTAAAACAGATTACAGGGCTTCCCTGGTGGCGCAGTGGTTGAGAGTCCGCCTGCTGATGCAGGGGACACGGGTTCATGCCCCGGTCCGGGAACATCCCACATGCCGCGGAGCGGCTGGGCCCGTGAGCCATGGCTGCCGAGCCTGCGCGTCCGGAGCCTGTGCTCTGCAACGGGAGGGGCCACACAGTGAGAGGCCCGCGTACCGCAAAAAAACCCAAAAAACAAAAACAAAAAAACCCTGCTTCTTCATCGGAGATAATCTGGGAAGGCCTGAGTATTCTGTTCACGTGGTCAGGGGAAAAGCTCATTGTGATTGAAGCAAAACCCACTTTCCCATGGGTCTGACCTTACCTATGCCCTCGGAATGTAGCTGTTTCTTAAGCCAGATGGGTTATGGATAAGACTGGAGGTTAAAGGCTTATGAAAATTAAAACCCACCTGAAAGTCAACTGATGGTTCTATCGATTTTTATAGATTTCTCAGAGCAAAGGGAATTCACAAATAAAGGGATGCACCTCAGCACCCAATTACTAAAATAAGTCCATTCTGGCACTAAAATTTTGTGACTTTTATGTCAAGCATAAACATGTATAAGGTTGAATGAGTACAGGAGAAGGAGTTAGTATGTAAAAAGAGTGGGGATGTTTCTGCTTTCACGGATGATGTTGTGGCTTTGGAATAAAAGTGATTGAGAACTGCGTCCTCCCTCTCCACTCTGTGCAATCTGCTCCAAACCACTTTCTCTCCGTGATGGTTTCATCACGCTCAGTATGCGGGTAATTCCCCCACTCACGGATCCATCCTGTAGATAACCAGGCCCTCAACGTGTATTCAATGAGAATTCGTTTGGAAAGTTACAAATATTTCTATTTTTATGCAATTAATGTTTCCTCATGCTTACATTTCAACAAGGAACCTTTTTTTTTTTTTTTTTGCGGTACGCGGGCCTCTCACTGCTGCGGCCTCTCCTGTGGCGGAGCACAGGCTCCGGACGCGCAGGCTCAGCGGCCATGGCTCACGGGCCCAGCTGCTCCGCGGCATGTGGGATCTTCCCGGAGGGGGGCACGAACCCGTGTCCCCTGCATCGGCAGGCGGACTCTCGACCACTGCGCCACCAGGGAAGCCCTCAACAAGGAACATTTTAAGGACAGTATGGCAAAACCTCAAATCTTTTGAGAAGCTTCTTATTTTAGAAACACCAGAATATTCTGGCTGTTTAGCTCAACTCAATCTTGTGAAAAGAATTAAATCAACCCTGGCAAGTTGTAGACCTTAATTATAAGCATAACAGGAAAGACATTTGAGAGCGAATTGCATTGTAACAAGTCTTCAAGTATATATGTATATATATATATATATATATATATATATATATATATATATATGTTTACATGTTTGTGTGTTTATGTTTGAAAGCATGTGCATATGTGTGAAGGTGTGAGTATATTAAAACCAGAGGTGACCTCTATGTATATATATGTTGTGAAGCTAGGAATGAAAATTAAAAGAAAAATACATCATCTTAGAAAATATGTTTGTTCATAATTCACAGCCACAGCAACAATTAGGCTCTGGGTTTTGTTTCTTGGTTTTGTTTTTTTAAAGTGAAGTATAGTTGGTTTACAATATCGTGTTAGTTTCAGGTGTACAGCAAAGCGATTCAGATATCTATCTATCTATATATCTACTTTTTTTAGATTCTTTTCCATTATAGGCTATTAAAAGATATTAAGCAGAGTTCCCTGTACTATACAGTAAATCCTTGTTGTTTGTCTTTTTATATACAGTAGTTTGCATCTGCTAATGCCAAACTCCTAATTTATCCTCCCCCCACCCCTTTTCCCTTTGGTAACCATAAGTTTGCTTTCTATGTAAGTGAGTCTGTCTCTGTTCTGGTTTTGACACGTCAGAGGGTCAGGCAATGTCACTGTTTGAGTTAGAGCTTTAGAACCAAGACTGCATGCACTGTAGACTGAGCAATAAACATCCACAGAGAAGTTTCTAATTTTGGATTTTATATTAGTACCCAAGGCCTCATAAAGCTGTGGGAAAGAGAGATAATAAAAATAACATGGAACATTTAAGATTATATATTTCCCAGTTCTTACATATTTATATCATCCTAATTTTCCATCAACACTCTTGACTATACTTTTATAGAAGTTCTGGCATAAATGAAGCTTACAGATTCATTTAAGGAATACTGCATCTTTAGCTGAGAGCACCTTAGCATGAATTAGGTAGGACAAATACCCAGACTGGGTTCTACTAGCTAATGGCTCCAATTAACATAATTAATAAGAGAAGGGATTTAACAACCATAAGAAGTGAAACTTGTCAGGCTGGTTCTTGGACAGAAAGCTTCAGGTCATCTTTAGTAAAACTAGACAAGGAAACAATATCAAATTAAACCAAAGTATCCTTTTGTGTGTTGAAACTTTGCCTCTCCTTTAGTGTATACAAGTTATGGATTCATGGAGTTTCTTTCAAAGTCCCATGTTGCCTTCCATAATCATTTCCTCTAATTTCTTTAAAGGTGGAAAGCACTGTTTTTCTTGTTTTACTCAATTCAACACTTTACTGTTCGCTTTCACTTCTCTAGAAACCTTTTACATGTGTTTGGCTTATCCTCTCACTACTAATATAATTTCTTTGTGGAAAAATGTTGGGTAAGGCTTTTGTATCTACCACAGAAACTAAAGAGTACCTGATACATGGAGGATATATGGAAAATTAATGCTGTGAAGAAAAAAAATCTGTCACACCAGAATATACTCTGTATTCATTCCAGAAAGCTTGTTAATTATCACTTTGCCCATAATATTTTTATGTATATGCATACAGAAAACACAAGCTCTCAAATACACCTCAAATACAATGAGGTCAGTATCACAGGCAGACATAGGCTCCAACAATCTTTAGTGACATTTTTACAGCCTGCTTGAATGGGAGTGTTTGACTTGATAGACACTGATCTTGATCTACGTACGCAGCCATGCAATTGAGAGACAAAAACCTAAGATACGCTGACGACTCAAACTTGGTCAAAAACTATTATTTCGTAAGATTCATCTTATCAGAATAATTCTTTAGGGCCAAACAGTGGTAACATTCAAAATGGTTAAAATGTACTCTTGCTTCATCCCCCCCATTCTTGCATTCCTCTCCCGTCTTTTGAGGTCCTCTCCCCTCTGCTCCCCTACAACCCTTCTTATTACTCATAGCTCTCGGCTCTGGTATTGCTCCCAGGCACACTTTTCCTTTTATGCCAAAATAACTTCTCTCTCTGCAACCACTATCAACATTTCTATTTCCTTAATGGAAATTATATCAGATGTGTGGAGAAAAGTAATCTGATTTTTAAGCCATTTCATGTTAAAATGAAGGTGACTTTTCCATGGTGCTTATAATATACCAAGGGGTCCCATGCGTTTTAAAGGGGACATTGGTAGACTCCAATAAATCTCTACCTGGAAGAACTTCCTGAGGGAGGCAAAGCTATCTTGCTGCAGTGGAGACTTCTGGATTGTTTTTATTCTGCCCTGGGCAAGGGAACACCTGGTCAGGTGTAAATCTGACCTTGCAGCTGGGCCCTAATCCATTCAGCAGATGGTGAAATGGGTATAAATGCTCACTCTAAACTTGTTATATTTGTTCAAACTGTTTCATTCTTTTGAAAAACATAAAGCACTTAGAAATTCTTTTTAAGGAAGTCTGCATTTCTGTACATGCTGATTCTGACCACTTGAATGTCCCCTTCAGCTATTGAGATGGAGATTGTCTTTTAAGATGTTCAAGTGCCAACTCCTCTGACAAAATCCCCATAGATGAACTGAGCCAGAATTGATTAATTTCACTTAGAAATATGGAAAGGCAGCGTTCACATTTGTTATTGTCTACCTTGTATTATAATTTAAGTAAAACTACTTAAGCTCTTAAAGCCATCCTTTTGGTCAGCTATCGTTCCCTAACATTTGAAGGAATCCTAAAAACAAAAGAAAATAAAGCCTGTATTTTCTTTGTCATTAAATAACTATTTTTTGAATGTTTTCAAAAGTAACTATTTTTAATACTGAAAATGTATAAAATATATTTCTACCTCACAAAAAAAACTAACACAGCAAATGTTGGCCATAACGTTCTATGGCATGTACAAGAGTAGACAAAAACTCCAATGTTGCATAGTGTTTTCAGTTATATTAAAATTTCTAATCAAGCGTACAGTATTATCTGTCCTGTACTGTATTAAAAACAAAAAGTAGAGATCACTGAAAATTTTGATTTAGCTGTTATGAAACACACACCTTCTATGAAAAGTCTTCTGCATCCAGAATGAGGCCATTTTACCCATTAGTGGAAAATAAATCCATTTTGCCCTTTTTTTTTTTCGGTTCATTTTCATCTCAGTGAAATAATACAAATCTTGGCCCGCGGCATTTCCTGTGGCTTATTAACCAGCTGGACCTCAAGCCATCATGTCCTCTCGGGCAACCATTAGTTCCTAGGAAACACTCTTTGCCTTGATCATTATTGCATAATTAAGACAATTTTGTGTTCCTTTAATGTAATGTCAATTATTGAGGAGAAATGTAATACTCAAAAAAAGTGATGACATTGCTTTGTACAAAAAAGAAAAAAAGCAAGTGAGCAGTCCTAGGAGTTTTTTAATAACTGTCCTTCAAAAGAAAACCGACATCCAAAGTTAAGTTGCTAAAGATCTTATTTCAATATTCTTACTCGCAGATAATCTGGCAAAATGGATAAAGAATCCAACAAAGGAGACACCTGCCTTCAAATAAATTGTTACAGAATAGGCCCAGTCCTGTGGGCTGTAAGCAGCAGTGTTTGAATAGCATCCCCAAATTTAAGTAAGCAGCAAACCGAGCAGCCAAGAATATGTATTGAGCTCTTTTGGTTTTTTTTTTTTTTTTAAAAAAAAAAAAAAGACCCTTCTCTTCTCTTATCCCTTCTCTATTATAATCAATGGACTTATTTTGCATTAAAAAGATGAGAGAACAAAAGGGACCCTATTGACGCAGATGCACCATTCTACAACTTCGGCCATAAATCAGAGGAAGTCAAAGTGCAAGAAGCTGAAATACAGGTGATTTAATCAACTTTAAGAATATTCTGAAGGAAAGAAGGGATGAATTTCTAACACAGGAAATGCTTCTGTGAGTTCTCTTATTGTAACAGGTTCTGCTTAATGAAATAGGCAGGCCTCACACGGGCCAGAAGAGGTGGAATTGTCGAGTGAACTAAGAAAAAAAAAAAGAGGGAAAGAAAGCAACTGAAATGACTCTTTTACTTACAAAGGGAGGCAAAAACTTCAAATGAACAACCTTGTCAAGCTGTCATTTGACAAGGCAAGATCATCAGTGTAGAGAGTATAAATACTGTGTGTGTTTATGGTTAAAATTCAAGCTTCTGAGAATTTGCTTTGGGCCATTCTGTAACAAGAGATTCTGGAACAGTGCTCTAGTGACCACTCCCCTCCCAATATATAGAGCTAGTGAGATTTACATGGATTTTCTGCACTGGAGTAATTTTCTCAGTACTGGAACAGACAAGGTCACATCCTGAAGGGGTAGGGGGGTGGACAGGCCATTTCCAGGTGCATACTTATTTTGTCTGGTAGTTCAGTGTTATACACATATCAAGATCAGCTGCTGATCTTGTTGGAAATTTTAGCAAGCAAATTCCAAAAAATCTGTTAACAGATTGACAGAGGTCAAGTGAATCTGAGCCTCTCCAACTACTGTCAGTTCACTGTTGTCCCTTCAGCATCCTGTTTGTCTGTCTACCGTCTTCCAGAAAGTCAAATTCATTCATTTATGTTAGAGCCTGGCCACTGTGTGTTTGTATTTAAAGCTGTTGATAAAGCATCTAAAGCGATTTTGTTAGAAATCGGTGCAGTAAAACTGATTAAACATTCTTGAGTGGCTGTTTAACTTGTTATTGTAGCACAATACATTACGTGGCAGATCATAACCAATGTGTGTGAAATAAATAGACTGTGGTTTATTTTTAAGTATTTTTTGTTGACAGCCCATCTAAAATTGTTTTGGTGTTAATAAATATGCTGTGAAAAGGACTGGAGAGTTATAAATATTCATATGACTTTACACATTTATCTACTTTCCAAATTCACAAGTGTGTCCCTCAAAACGTGTGTGCCCAGTGAGTCAGCAAACCTAGCTCCAGGTGTGACAGTCACAAGGCTTTCCTGTGATTTCATCTCATCCAGTCAAGGCAGCTGGAGAGGATCATTCTGTTTGCCTTTGCCTGTTGGTCTCTTCCAACTATGACTATGAGTTCCGCAGGCAATTAGCTTTGTGCTCTTAAACTCTAAAATCATAACCTAAAATATACACAGCCTGTCTCTTAAGATAGCAGAATAAACTTCTGCAATCACATGCCCCTCATAATACCTGATTGGATATATCATCTTGACAGTACTTACTACTTGATTGAATCACAAATGCTTCTAATCACAATCTCACTTTCACATTTTAACCAGAATAGACAATGTGAAAGGTAACCTCCCTTGTCAACCCTACACAGTTTAAGCAAATGATATATAGATATCATAGACTGGGATTTTGGGATTAGCAGATGCTAACTATTATATATAGAATGGATAAACAAGGTCCTACCGCACAGCACAGGAAACTATATTCAATATTCTGTGATAAACCATAATGGAAAAGGATTTAAAAAAGAATGTATACATATGTATAACTGAATCACTTTGCTGTACAGCAAAGTAGAAATTAACACAACATTGTAAATCAACTACACTTCAATAAACTAAATTTTTAAAAAGTAAAGATAGTAGATATAGATATTGATAGCGCAATTTGGGTATATGTTTATAAATACTAATGTGAATTATAGATACCCGCATATGTTTTCTAGAGCTTATCTCTTTTTTTTTTTTCTTTTTATTCACTTCCAGAGGCTTACGTTGGCCTTTATCGAGGCCCCAAGTTATACCACCTTGTGCACCTGGCCCCCTCCTCTGAAACTTCTTGCTGCACTGTGTTGTCTGTTACTGGTGATTCCGTCATTCCTCCCCCTTGAATCTCAACCTATTCCAACAGCTTTCCTAGATCAGACACAAAGCTCATTGCAGTTTACATGGTCAGCTGTGTTTAAGAAATAGAAAACTAGAAATAGCAGGGATCACCATACCCCTCCAAAAGGACCGACTTGTACATATCATGACAGCCCCAGTGTCCCCAAATTGTTCCCTCATTATAACAAGTGAATCAGTCAAGACATAGAAACTTAAGAATCAGCCACCCTTAGAAAAAATGAATTGACAACCCTGAGGCTTTAAAAGTGGTGTTATCTCACATTCTTCTACTGAAATGTTGCCTTAAAATATTTACATATTTTAAAACATCTTTATTGGAGTATCATTGCTTTACAATGGTGTGCTAGTTTCTGCTGTATAACAAAGTGAATCAGCTATACATATACGTATATCCCCATATCCCCTCCCTCTTGAGTTTCCCTCCCTCCCACCCTCCCTATCCCACCCCTCCAGGCGGTCACAAAGCACCGAGCTGATCTCCCTGTGCTATGCAGCTGCTTCCCACTAGCCATCTATTTTATATTTGGTAGTGTATATGTGTCCAGGCCACTCTCTCACTTCGTCCCAGCTTTTAAAGCTAATTTTATGTGGAGGATGAAGAGGCATCCCTTTACCATTTATCTCCTAAATTTTGAGACTTGAAACTAAGTTCTCGATTGTATTCTCCCAAAAGCTTACTTGTGCGAAAGCTCTTGAGGTGAATAATAGGGAGAGCTTAAAATAAATTCCCACCAGGAAATGATTTTTAATGGAATTAAATGACATAGCATTTCCTATCTAAATGATGCACTGGTTCTATTTGAGCACAAAGAGAGAGCCCACCATTATGCATATTGATTAGACACTGCAGAAATTTTAGCAAAATTGGAGTTTATTAAAAAAATATATGTGAAATATTAGGAGTTAGAGTACATTTAAGTCAGATGTACTTTCCCTAAGATAAAAATGGCTGTTTCTTGCACCCCAAACACCATTTATTTTTGTTTTAGTGGTTATTGATTTCATCATCAGTGCTAGTCAGTTACATTACAGCTACAGCTGAGTTATGATAACTCATAAAAGAGCCAGAGTGGGAAGACAATGAGGTTTCCAGATATTCAGGGAGATGCTTTTCACTCAGCAAGACAGACAGTATTTTCTGGGTTTGGTGGCAACATTCTCTTTGGTATAAGTATTGACCTTCTGGTAATCCTAACCCAGTCTTGTTTATTAAGAAGGACAGGTATCATTTGTCATTTTGTATGCAGAGAGAAATAAAAGTTGCAGTTAAAAGCAGATCTCCTCAAACTGCAGTGTCATGGAGACTACTAAAAGTCTAACTCTCTGGCAGGGCTTCCCTGGTGGCACAGTGGTTGAGAGTCCGCCTGCCGATGCAGGGGACACGGGTTCGTGCCCCGGTCCAGGAAGATCCCACATGCCGCGGAGCGGCTGAGCCCGTGAGCCATGGCCGCTGAGCCTGCGCGTCCGGAGCCTGTGCTCCGCAACGGGAGAGGCCACAACAGTGAGAGGCTGGCGTACAGCAAAACAAAAACAAAAGTCTAACTCTCTGGCAGCCAACAGCATAAAATGATCTTTCAGTTTCTTCACTGGGTATATATTTGAGAGAGTGTCTTAGAGTCACATTACCATGCAGAGCTGTTGTTCAGCCTGCAGGCACTGGAGCAGGTTCTGACTGGGTAGTCTCCCATGCTGTTTGGTTACTGCCCCTCCTTGTACCAGGTAAATGCTTTGAAATACTTGTCTACCCTCTAAAAACACAATCAAGAAGTGACTGTCAAGCCCTCTCCCCAATGCCTGCTGCTGTCCTCTCTCTCCTGGACTCTTTTTTTTTTTTTTAATTGAACTAGTTGATTTACAATGTTGTATTTAATTTCTTCTGTACAGCAAAGTGACTCAGTTATATATATGTATATACATACATGCATATATATATATATATACACACACACATGCATATATATATATATATTTTTTCATATTCTTTTCCATTGTGGTTTATCACAGGATACTGAATATAGTTCCCTATGATGTATAATATCTCCTAGACTTTTTTTTTTTTTTTTTTTGCGGTACGCGGGCCTCTCATTGCTGTGGCCACTCCCCTTGCGGAGCACAGGCTCCGGACGCGCAGGCTCAGCGGCCATGGCTCACGGGCCCAGCCGCTCCACGGCACGTGGGATCCTCCCGGACCGGGGCACGAACCCGCGTCCCCTGCATCGCAGGCGGACTCTCAACCACTTCGCCACCAGGGAAGCCCTCTCCTAGACTTTTGAAAGTGCCTAATGTGCTAATGGCTTCCCAGTTCTTTGTGGATAAATTCCAGACTTCTTGCCTAATCCAGCCCCTGGCTTCTTGAGCATCACCTCAAACTGCTGTCCTTCACCCCCTCCTTTCTCCTCAAGTGTGAGTTCCTTTCCATTCCTTGAGTGGGTCCCACTCCTGGTCTTTTCCACTATGACCTCTCCTGGAATGCCCCCTACACCCTGCCCAGGTGGCCCCGTATCCTACAGATTTCCTTCAGCGCAATCAATAATTCTTCAGGAAGAGGGAAAATTTCCCTCATTTCTACTTTAAGCCAGTTTCATTGACTTAAGTCTCTTTCCTTCAGAATCTTCATCTAAACTTGAATCAAGTATACATCTACTAATGTGATCATTTTATTGATATTGTTTTCCCAGATGGGACTAGACATTTTACATGGAACCTATTCATATTGACGATCACTGTAAACACAGAGCCTGGGGAAGTTATTACATGGAATGGATGGATATTCAATCAATATATGTGCTATCAAAGAACAAGTGTTTGTCCTTATGAGGAAGCAGGGTTTTATAGCATGTTAACTAATTATATTTTTATATAGGAACTGACTTTTATCTTTGCAAACAAATTTTAACTTGTCACACTATGGTTGATTTCTTCCATTAAGCATATTAATTCTGGAATTCAGAAATACAGTGATTGGATTGATAAATAATCAATGAGTCATAAAGATTAACCAGGTATGCCAAAGCAGTATCCCTCCCTGGCCCCCACCCAAGAAAAATACATATATCAGGCTTTTTAGAAAACAGTTTTTCAAATTTAATTTTAAATTATCATTATGATCCTTCTAAAGGGCTAAAGAGAAATCCAAATATATGTGATATTTTCAAAGCTCCCATACTACAAGCTTAATGTTAGAGAATGTTAACCGTCTATTAAATGTTATTGGAACAGCAGAGTAATAACACTATGAAAGAATATGGTTTTTCTCCCTCTAAATTCTCAATGGAGTCCTAAATAAGTCACTTAAATAAAACTACAAAAATTAACTTACTTAACTATAAATGTCACATTAGCTATTGGGTATACATGAAGGTCTGCAGAAGAATGTAATATATTAAAGAAACATTGGGTTTTTAATTATTCAAATACTATGCAATAAATAAAATTGCAAAATTATTTTTTACTTTAGATTTTAGGACAAACCAGTAAAAGAGATTAGTCAGGGGTCTGCGTGACCCTGTATAGGTTAAATTTAGCCTGCTGTTTTTATATCAAAAATACAGTTCTGTAAGATCTGACAGACCTGAAGACATACACATTTAAATGGACAAGATCTTGCCGTTTGTTTAATCCTTGGTAAAGTTTCAAAGTATTGCTCTTTTGGATTAATTTTAAGTCTGAAGGATTCCATTCAAATCTTGAAATGTCTTTCGACATTATATTTGAAAACGTGCATGCATGTGCATTCATGAAGGGCAGAGACATGATGAATGTTCTCATTTGAGTTACAACCAAACACAGCATAGGCAGCTGCCGTGAGCTTTGTTATTACAATTTTGTCCTGACATACGAGTTGCAAAATGTTGAGAGCATTAAAAGCCTGCACCATCCAGTCTCCATCACATTCAGCTACGACTTTCCCCCTACAAATGACACAGGATAGCACATAAGATGATTCAGACTTATGCATCCTCAGCCATTACTGGATTACTTTCTAAAACCTTGATAGACTTTCCTGAGCATTTTTGAGACACTATCTGGTCAAAAACCCTATGCCCAGCACACTGTTCAGTTTCTCTTCCCGTACTCAGATATATTTCAAAAGAATGAACAAACATAAAGAGTCATGTTTTTAAAAAAATATCCTTTTCAAAGTTGAAAGAAATTTTTTATCTCAAAATGTCCTACTGAAATTATCAATGTAAAAATCTAAAGGCATATGATTCTTTAGACGGACATTAGACTTATTCTGTTTAGATAACTAAGTAAATCCCAGAAGCATCATCTCACCAGGGGTTCAAATCCTTTCTTCAATAAGTTGCACCCTCCCATCAAAAATCAATGTTTACCTCTCAAAGTCAGTAGGGGATTTTACTTTTTTTTTCTTTTTTTTTGCGGTACGCGGGCCTCTCACCGCCGTGGCCTCTCCCGTTGCAGAGCACAGGCTCTGGACGCGCAGGCTCAGCGGCCATGGCTCACGGGGCCCAGCCGCTCCACTGCATGTGGGATCCTCCCTAACCGGGGCACGAACCCGCGTGCTCTGCATAGGCAGGCGGACTCTCAACCACTGCGCCACCAGGGAAGCCCCAGTAGGGGGTTTTAATGTGAGCAGAACAGAGATTTTTTTATCCCTAAAAGTTTTCTTTACAAAGGGGGAAAAAAATGGTAGCTATTAATCAATACAAAATCCAACACCAAGAGAAGAAATGTATGCTCCCAGAAAGCAGTGTTTTGAGAACACCCATTTAATCTTTAGCAAGGAAAGAAAAGTACCTTCTCCTAGACGATCTTTCAGGCCCTCTGCATTTCTCGAACCTTATGGGGCCATAATCTCTTTTCCATAAATCCCAATTCCAGAAGGTCTTTATTCCTGGAATTATGTTACAGTCTCTTTAAAACCAGATTTGGAGAGTTGGTATATGAAAATTTTTCAATGAATCCTTAGCTAGCTTTAAATTTTACAAGTATAATTTTTCCTATCTTAGATATTTTATACACAAATGGAATTTATTTCCACACATTTGGCTGTCATATTTCTGTGCAGAATTACTACTGGTGTGAGTTTATGAGAAACATAGCATTAAAAAGGCTATTTATAAAATTTTCCTTTATGTGCTCATGAAGAAAAGGGTATTAAACAACCATATTGGCTTGTAACTCCAGACACTGTTTCCCCCGTCAACCTGGCTGTTCACACAGAGAACTAAGAACGAATTTTTAGTTTATTTAAAATTAGCCAGAGAATATTTGACACTTTAAATCAAATGACAAAATATTAATATAGATATACATATTAGTACATGGAAAGAGCCAATGAAATTTAGGGAGCCTTCATTATTAAAAAAGAAAAAAAGATTGACAGTAAACAGCAAATTTAATGAACTGTTGATATAATCTTGAACCATGTATATTAGTTTAACATGTGATACATTTTTTTTAGTGCAGCAATTACTATCTAATCTCTCTGGAACTTTAACAGTTCAGTCTAAATCACTTTACAATAAATAACATCTATTATTACACTGAAAAAAATTTGAATAATATGATTGAGAGGAATCTATTTGCCCATTTCAACATGATCCTTTTAAATGATTATTATGTAATCATTTCATTAATAATGAAATTTATAAAAATTTTACAAATATCAAAAAAAACCCTCCATTAATATGTCTGTTCATACTGCACAAAATGTTCAAATGTTTCTTTTATCAGTATGTTTTTTCTTGTTAAAAAATCCCTCCAAAATAGCCAATGTCTATTTTTTCACGCAACGAATATTGTTTAAGTACTAACTATATACCACAAAACATACTAGGAATGCCAACATTAAAAAAGACGCTAAGGTGCTATTTTTGACAAAAATTAAGTTAAAAAATAAAAATTATTCTGTTGAGTGCCATTGAGTTTATGAGGCAATAGTTGTATAAAGAAGTAATGAGAATATAAATTGATGCAAATGATTTTCATAGTATTTGCATAGCATTTGGAAATGCTATCCTATGTTTTTAATACGGAGTATGACTCAGCAACCTAATTTTAAAGACTCATCTTGCAGGAGTATGTAATATATCTGTGGGTAGAGAATATGGTAGATTGATACATGGACCAATAAATAGAAATATGGCTAATGCTCATTAAGGCATTCCTTGTCTTGGGGGAAAAATGTAAACATTAAATAACCACTGAGAGTAATTTACACATGGAAATACTATACAGTCATTGAAAGGAAAGAGTAAATCTGTATATATATATATACATATGTACATATACATATCACTATAGAGTAAATACCTCATCTGCACAGCGAGAGACGCCCCCTAAGAATAGACAAGCATTTAACACAATATATACCATTCATTACTTTCAGAGACAGATAATATTTGAATTAGTAATATTGAATTTGTTTTTTAAAATATTTCTCAACTTTAGGATAAGCACAGCTTCTGAGCAGAGACCAAGCTGACAGGGCTTCTAAGAAATGGACCGGTAGAACTTAAAGGGTCCTGAGTTTTTTTCAATGAAGCATGGCTTGAATTGCTCTTGAAGCATTTACAATGTACAATAAGACAATTTTGTTAAAACCTTTCCCTAAAATGAAAGGATACAAACTTTCTTTTATAATAAATAAGAGTGAATCTACTATCATGTATTAGTTGATTGACAAATAACAGTGGCCCCAAAATACAAATTATAAAAATTATTATTATTATTATATTGTTATTATTGTTGTTTTCTTCTCCCTCAAACTAACTTCCAATCATGTTGAGAAGTGTTTTCTGTTTGGCTTTGGAGTTGGCAACACAATATTAATATTTTCTTAATTTGTTTCTTTCTGAAGTGTTCTTATGCCCTTCTTCAACATTTTAATGTTTCTTATTCTTTTCTCAAGGGAAAATGTCTGTGGACTTTAAAAGTCAAGAACTACAGTTAAACATATTTTAAAATTTTCAGTTTTAATCATATTTTTTCACAGGTTTTTTTGACTGCTGGCATTTATGTTTGCTTTCTGCCTGACATAATTCCTTCTTATTTAAAATCCTCTTAATTTTTAAACTGAAATATTGGATTACTGTTCACAATGATGGTTTGGAAATCTCTTCAAGAGATGCACATTTTTCTATTTTTTTAACCTTTAAAGAAAACAAGTTGAAGCATGCTGTGGTAGATATTTCTGCAACAACCTCGTCGTCTCTGGAATTGCACACTCTTAACACTGTCTTTCAAAAAGAAATGTCATTTGAGAAAGAGTGGTCAAGCCCTTCTTCTCTCCCAGACACAAACTATTTCTTCCCCAGGGCAGTACTTCTCAATTATCCTTTTCTGTCATCATCACCTCCTTCATGTCTGGGCTCATCAACATTTCAGCCAAGTTCCTATGCTTCAAAGTCACTAGGAAAATCAGGAGCCCACACAGAGGTGATCATCTCACACACACACAAAACCCTATGACAGGGCAAGAGAGATCAAATATTTCAGATAGAAAAGTAGGATATTTGTCTAGATAGGTGGCCAGAAGGTCTAGTCTGATTAGGAAAACTCTGTTAAGCACAAAGTATAATTTGCCTTACTATTGAATCCAAGCAAAATGAAAATATCTGCCCTGGACCAAATGGAATGTAGCAAATAAAACAGGACTTAAAACAGGGTCCACGATGAACACAAAATATCAACTTTCTGTTAAAGAGTAACAAGGTATCTTATTCACCCACTTGCTTGGCAACATTTCAAGAGACTGATAACATGCACCTTTTGTGAGGGAAAATGGGCACTCTCACAATGGTATTTATTGATGGCAGTGAATATAGCTTTTTTTTAAAGTCAAACTGACATTACCTACCACAATTAAAATATGCATGACCTTTGACCCAGGAATTTCACTAGAAATTTTACTTCAAGGGGTCTGTCCTACAGAAATACTAGCTTATTTACAAACAAAAAAATATGTCCAGGGATGCTCATTGAAGTGTAGTTTACTACCAAAAATTGGGGGAGAACTCTCAATTAATATAAAAGTGGTTAAATCAATTATAGAATATATCTTAAAGGAAATTCATAGAGCAATTAAAAAGAAAGTTATAGATTCACATGCACTGACCTGGAAAAATATTCATTGTAAGTAAAACAAAAAAGCACATTGCAAAATCATTTTTATTTGGGGAAAAACAACAAAAATGTATATTCCTAATAAGCATAGAGTTTGGGATTAACACATACACACTACTATATATCAAACAGATAAAGAACAAGGACCTACTGTACAGCACAGGGAACTATACTCAAAATTTTGTAATAACCTATAAGGGAAAAGAATCTGAAGAAAAAAAAAAAAAAAATATATATATATATATATATATACCTGAATCACTGTGCTATACCCCTGAAACTAACACATTGTAAATCAACTATATTTCAATTAAAAAATTTTAAAAAGAATAAAGTCTAAAAGGATATAAAATGATCTCTTGATGATGTCTACAGAGCTGGGGGCTAAAGAGGCAGAAGAGAAGGAAAGGAGGAATTTCATTTATTTAATATCCATTAAAATATAAAAGTGGGATTATGGAAAAAAAACAACTTTATGAACAGATGTAATTTTTTTCTTTAAATAAACACAAAAAGTTTGTATTTCACAGACCAAGGTATCATTTATACTAGATTTATTTTTGCAGACACCTAAGTTTCATGAACTGCCATTCATCAAGAAATGGAGACATGGAAAGAACTTTAAATGCAAAATGTTAGATTTCAATTTTGTTTTAGGCAACTGTGGAAGTGACTCTTTTGTATATTTGTATAACACTATAAATGTGTACCCTACAGCCGAGGAGACTGTATAAATTTTCCCCTGGCATTGCTACTATTTCCAGCACTGTTCAAGAGTCTATTTTATCTTCACTGTGTATATATATATACACATATTCAACATTCATTAACATTAGCATTTATTTTGGTTCCTGTTATGTGTGTGTATATGTGCTTTTATTTAATAATGTTAGTTAACATTTCCTTTTTTTTTTTTTTTTTTGTAAATAATGATACTACGATTTGAAAAGTTTGGCCCAGTTCCCAGACTTAGGTCAAGCTAATACACGAATACATTTAGTCCAGTTTACTTTTTAATTGGAATTTGATGTTAAATAACTTTGTTTTGGAAGAATATTCCTCATCATGCAAGTTCTAAAAATGATTCTGAAAAAGACAAAGCCTGGTTTCCTTTTCATCTTTATCTGTAATAAGAAGGTGGATCTAATTTGGAAATTCCAATTTATAGCATATGTATTTTGAATAACATGGGAGGCTTAAAATAATGTTGGACATGAGAAGTTTTTTCTAGCTTAGTCTCTGGCATGAAATCATATTTTCTTTATTATTTTTGCTTGCCTCAGAACTTTGGAAAAAGGAAAAGTATGCAACTACAACAAGAATTACAAATTTACAATGTCTGAAAACAAATCCAACCTCCTTCTCCTAATATTTATGGTTTGGTTATATTTCAAAACATCATCATCTTCATATCAGGCATGAAACTGAAAATCTCAGGGTTACTGTTGACTCTCTTATTCCTGGCTCTTAAGTCTTTTTGTTTATTTTTATTTTTTCTAATTTCACAGTGGAAAAAATTCCACTATTTTTTTCTGATTTCTCGAGTTTGGTCCTCTATAACTTTTCGTATAAATTAATGAGTTTCTTAATTGTCTTTTGTAATTCACTTTCTGTTCTCTCCAATCCCTTATTCATTTCAAAGCCAATACAACCTTATAATATTTACTTCCTTTTAATTGTCTCTCATTTTCTAGTAAGTCAAGTTTAAGAGAGCATTCAGGCGTCTTTTCTGTCATTCTGGCTATGCCCCAAAATTACTTTTGGTGATTTTTAAGCTAATCTCTGGACCACATGCATGAGATTTCAATTCAGTGGGAATGGACCTATGTCCTGAATTTCTAACACAATTTATGGTGTTTTAGTGGTGTTAAAAAACAGCCCTCTGGTAATCTAGTATCAATACAATAGCTGGCTAATAACAGGGGCTAAATATATATATTTATGGAGCAAATGAATCACTGCTGCTTTGTGTGACTAGCTCCTTCTCAACAAAGACTTTTCTGGAACCCTGCATAAATGTGTTCCTGCTATGTCGGAAATTCCTACTAAATTCTAAGTTGTGAACAATATAAACTTGTCCACTCTGCAAACAACCTCCCCTGCTTACAAATTCTGTAGGCTTAATCATTCCTGAGTTTTCCTTATTTCTCACAGATTTATATCCTAAAAATTGGCATCAGGTATGGCAAGCTACCACTTTAAAAATCTAGAAACCTGGACCAGACACATCACTGCAGTCTTGAATGTCTACATGTAGGGACTCAATAAAATAACCAAAAAGCTTTAATTGAAAATGGCTAATACTCATTTAATATTTTACCATTTACAAAGGGATTAACCACAGCAGTACCAATCTCGAGTCAGTTTCCCAATTCAGGAAGGATTTTGGATATATCAAACACTACATTATTTTCACCAAGCTGACAGCTGGTATGCCTAAATTCATCCTAAAATGTGTGTCTGCAACTGCCAAGTCATCGGGATGAAAATGAAAACAATTAATTGCCTGACGATTCCTTAGTGACCAATGTTTGGCTCAATAGGTTCCAAGTAATAAGAACACTGACATTTGAATGAGCATCAGTTTGAATGAAGAGTAGAAGATGAAGCCATGGACAACATTTCCTTTTCTTAAAATTTACTAGAAAACCAGAAAGTAGAGTGAATTACATAATGTGTGCGTGATTATTACATATTGACATTGGGCAAAATTATCAACTATTATGTAGTCAGTATTCTGATTACCTTTTGCTGCGTAACAAACTGTGCCCAAATCAGGTGGCTTAAAGTTAATGGTAATTATTATATTTCATGATTCTGAGGGTCAGGAATCTGGACCAGGTGTAACAGAGAAGGTTCATTTCTGTTCACAGTCTGCGACTTAGCTAGGAGCACACAAATGCCTGGAAAACTGCATGGCTGCTGGGCTTCTTCCCTCCTCTCTCCCTTGCACATCTTTATGAAGTTAGCTTGGGGTTCCTCACAGCATGGCGGCCTCAGTGTAATCAGACATCTCCCACTGGAGCTCAGGGCTCCAGAGCCAGTGTCCCAGGAGACAAGGTGTAGAAGCTGTCAGAGCTGGAAGCCTAGGCCCAGTATCTGACGTCGCCTCACTTCTGCCATATTCCATTAATCAAAACAGAACCTGCCCAAGGATCACCCATGATCAAGGGGAGGAAACCTAGCCCCTCAACTCTCCCTGGGAGGAGCATCAAAGAGTATGTGACCCTCTTTAATCCACAGCAGGCAGTCGGAGTTCCAATGTATAAACTCCCACTCTGCCTGCCTGTACTAATTGTTCACAGGGATTTGTTAGGAGCCGTGTAGACATGGGGGTTATCTTTGTGCTTATTTTTCAGTTAAAAGGGAGAGGCACTAGGTTAGAGATTTTTTAAAAGCGAAAGTCTGCGAGTCAGTAGAACCTGCAGCGAATTCTCCTGTCATTTACCAACTCTATATGATTGCACCAGTTATAACTAAATGTGAACCTCAATATTCTCATCTGTAAAAATAGGAAATGTAATACTTACCTGGCTGGATTTGTTAAGAAGATTAGAAATATTACATGGGACATACCTGATACATATTATGTACGCGATTAATGTTTTCTATTTTTATTCCCTTTCGCAGGACATCAAGTAATCTGCACATTACAAGTATTTTCTTTAACTTTTAATTCAAATGTAAATTGGGTAAAGTATTTCATAGATTTCCAAAGCCATAGTCTTCTGGGAAAATCTAAAACCTCTTTAAACTCCCTTGCTGTGTTACTTTTAATCTTTATATTTAGATTCTTGAAGAAATTAGATTAAACTGTGGTAAAACTGTATAATACTTCTGACATTTACAAGAGTAGAGCGACTTCAATTAATTTGCAAGATATAGAGTCCAATTTTTCTAATTAAAATATAACTTTTGGTTGCTGGAGTGTTAATAACCATTCAACACTTATAATTCAGGAAATGCACCTTGTAAAAGATATAGAAGCTTTTTCAAAGTTTATAAACAAATATCTCTCCATGAAAAGCCAAAAATTAAATCCTTTCACTCAATCTCACGCTCCATTTGTGAAATATTACCTTACGTAGCAAAAGGGATTTTGCAGGTGTGATTGTTGTTAAGAACCTTGAGGTGGGGAGAGTAACCTGGATTATCCAGGCAGGGCCAAACTAATCACCTGAGTCCTTAAAAGCAGAGACTTTAAGCAACTTAAGATAGCGATTTTGCTTTCACGCGAAAATCTCGAAAAGAGGACCTGGTAAATATGCACAAACCCAATCCTAGGTCTATAGTTCCTCATTTAATTATCTGTCAAAGTTTAATTTGGTTAACTCCCTGGAAAGTTAGTTATAATTTTTTCAAAAGATACGAGTTAACTATAGCTGCTTCATAGAGCTTTTCTAAACTCTCACAGTTAACTTAAAACATTATATGCCAAGGTAAGGCCTTGTGTTAATTTTCTATCACTTCCAGAGCAAACTATCACAAATTTAACGGTTAAAAAAACCCACATATTCATTATGTAACAGTGCTGTACATCAGAATTTCGACATAGGGCTTACCGACTAAAATGAAGGTGTCGGCAGGGCTTGTTCCTCCTGGAGGCTCTTGGAGAGAATTTGTTCACTTACTTTCTCAGCTTCTTAGGGCTGCCTGCTCCCCTTGGCTCCCAGCCCCTTCCTCCAACCTGAAAGTCAACCACGTTGAGTCTCTCACCACCCTCCCGCCATCTTGCCTCTCTTACCACAGGTGAGAAGAGTTCTCTGCTTTTAAAGGCTCCTGTGATTAGATTGGCCTCACCTGGATAAACCGGCCTACTCTTCCCGCCTCAAGGTCCTTAGCATTAATCACACGGGCAAAACCCCTTATGTTGTAGGAAGTAATATATCCACAGGTTACAGAGACTCAGACCTCGCCATCCTTGGGGGGCTATTACTCTGCCCTACCACAGCCTGTGATAGCATAATCAGCACACAGATTTTCTTAAGATTTTTCTAAATTGAATTTTATTTTTCTGAAAGGTACAGACAATCAATATTAGATGGCTACGTTTTCAATGTTGCTTTGATAGTTGGCTCATCCTACTTTTTTTTTTTTTTTTTTTTTTTTTTGCAGTACGCGAGCCTCTCACCGCTGCGGCCTCTCCCATTGCGGAGCACAGGCTCCGGACGCGCAGGCCCAGCGGCCATGGCTCACGGGCCCAGCCGCTCCGCGGCAGGATCTTCCCGGACTGGAGCACAAACCCGCGTCCCCTGCATTGGCAGGCGGGCTCTCAACCACTGCACCACCAGGGAAGCCCCCTTGCATCATTGTTTTTTTGTTGTTGTTGTTTGTTTGTTTTTTGCGGTACGCGGGCCTACTCACTGCTGTGGCCTCTCCCGTTGCGGCGCACAGGCTCCGGACGCACAGGCCCAGCGGCCATGGCCCACGGGCCCAGCCGCTCCGCGGCATGTGGGATCCTCCCGGACCGGGGCACGAACCCGCGCCCCCTGCATCGGCAGGCGGACCCCCAACCACTGCGCCTGCCTGTACAGGGAAGCCCCTGCTCATCCTACTTTTAATTTCTTACCAGAAATGAATGGTTACTCGAATATCCTGGCTCCCCAAGTGATTTTATTTACTTTTATTTAGTAGAATAATCTTATTTCAATTAATAGACTATCTTTAACAATCATAAAAAATTATAAATGTTAGCTGAGGGTAACTGAAATAAAACATATTTATAGTCCAATCAATGCCTCACGGGATAATTTGAGGAGCAAAATAATTAGACACAATTTCCTTTGTAAGGCATGCAGTATGTTAATTTCTTCCACTTAGCCTTTAGCAAAGCTAAGAGTGTTGGAATGAAAACAAGCTTATTGTCTTCTAATGACGGCCATGCCTTGGAACACTATTCCCTCCAGAGGCTTGTCCCTAGTTTATGGCATCACAATAAAATATTATGAAAATAATTGTAAATAAACAGAGTGAAGCCAGACATGAAAGGAAGCGAGATCTTGGAATAAATACCTCTTTCATGCTAATGTCCATCACTACACCAATTCATGAATAAAGAATGTTGGGATAACGAAGGAATTTTTTTCCAAATGTATATTTTCATCCGATCAAGCCTCACTTTAAAAAACAAGTGTAAAATTAGGGAATTCACCAAAGTCAATACACTTCAGTACCTATAGAAAGAAGTAGGTAAAGCATCTCAATTCTCTACAGGTAGGAGAGATTTATCATCCTTTGTTACATATTTAAGAACTATGCCATATAGTTCAATAATGTTAGTGCTAGAAAGAATCCTGAAGCCGAAATCCTGAAGGGCAGAGTTGTCTCTGAAGTTCTCTTATCACTCACCCAGTCTTAACTTCCTAGGTGCACCCTGCTGTGTGCCCTGGCCCTGATTCTCTACTTTATCTTACAAACTCCCTGCAGCAAAACAAAACTCATTCTTTGACTATTTTATTAGGGCCTTATGTTCTAATGCTGACAGTAAGTGAAAAGTAACAGGTTTTACAAACTCAAGGTTATGAATTACTTTCCAATTATGGTTTCACTACTCAAAAATAAAGTAGATTCAAATTGACTTTTAGGTAACATTCCTTCTTTCTCTGTGATAGCTTTCAAAAAAGAAAGCCCTAAATTTGTAAAAAAAAAAAAAAAAGAAATATCAAGCTGTTTTTTGTGATGTACAGGGGAACCAGTTGAGGAAAATTTTCTGTCACTACCTAATTTATTTTCATCCTACTTCTAAACACTCAGGAGTTAACATATAATCTTCTGACAGTTGTGTTTTCCCAGTTTCTGATGAATGCAAAGAAAATCTCTCCATGTCCCTTTTATCTCAGATTGAAAATTATTTTTTAAGTTTTCTATTTCTTGGATGATCTCTTATTATTTGCTTTTATAATAAATTCCAACCGCTGGAAATCCTGGAATTCTGGTAATTCATCTCAGTTTCCTTCCTTTTTTTTAAATCACCATGACTAATAAATAAAAGATGCTTTTAATTTCATGCCTTCTTATTGTTCTCATTTCTAAATCAACCAACAAAATACCAAATGGCACATTCATTAATATTGACTATATGATTTATTAGATGTTTGTGAATTATAAAGGCTAGACTTGTTAAAGCACAATTCGTTAAGAAATACTACCTATATGAAGATAAGAAAGCAGTACAAACATGCAAAACCAACCAGAACCCCTCCTACTATAAAATTACTGTTTGATAAGTGAATTAGAGCAAATGCATCGAGAGGAAGAGTGGCCCTATCAGATGTGTGGCAAGTGGACTTCGTATTTACCAAGGTGAAGGATATTAGTCTGGAAAACATGGTATAGAGTTTGAAGTAGGTGCCAGTCCTAGGGCAACAAGGATATCAGAACAGATTTGATAGGGTATTTTCAAGCAGACTTCTAGGAAGCGTTCATGCTTTATTATGAAAGACAGCCCAATGGGGCAGAATTTCAAATAAGTTTTTGCCACTTACTAGAAAGTAAAGAAGGGAGTGCTTCTTGTCTAGAAGGTAAATTAATGATAAACGATAATGTATTAAAAACGTTTAATCGTAAGTTCATACAGATGTAAAATGAACAAATAGCAAACAATTTGCTTAAATCATTAATTAACAGGACAAACGATAAGATGTTACAACCATTTCAAAGGGAAATTTAAAGTTACATTTTAGGTAAAACAGGTCTATTCACAGGGCAGTAATCAATAGCATTTCACTGGACACAATAACTTGGCAATTTTTAAAGAAACTTATTTGCATTAATATTATGTTCTTATGATTTACAAAGTTATAAGATAGCTCAAAAACTGTGAAAGGCAGAGACATCTTGGAGGATTGTGCTGCACAGGTCATTAACTAAGCTTTTCAGTCCATTTCAAATTTTTTTTTATTCGTACCTACATACAACATCACACCTCATTTCCTTTATGCGTCAAAATTAAAGGAATTATTTATACCCAAATTACCAAATATCCCCTCCAAAAAGGGGATTTCAAGCAACACACTGCATTGATTAAGGTCTTTATTTGTAGAAATTTTAATCTAACCAAAAACTTCTGCAAAATTAGGTAAACTAGAGAATTCCTATAATCTCTGCATAATCACTAAAATGGCATGTATGTTAAAAGACCATATAGCTAATATCCATATTTGTCATTTTAAGTAGTGTTGCAGGAAAGGAGTATTAAAGAAGAAGGACGGAAGGGAGGAAGGGAGGGTGGGAGGGAGGGAGGGGGGAAGGAAGGAAGGAAGGTCATCCAGACATTTATTTTCAAATGCCACGGAAATATTTATAGAGATGATTATGTACTTGAGTCACTTACTCTTTACATCAGCCCTGTGCAGAGAATAAATCTACTTCATTTTAAACTTTGAAGCATAAGAAAACTAACTGCTTATGGTGGACTTTATGAAAACAACCTCTCCGGATTTTTTTAAAATCAGAATAAACTCAATTTTTAATTACCTTCTAGCTCAAAAGTTCTTTATCTCTCTATTTTTTTAAAACTCTGTTTAAAGTAAGTATTTACAAAACTATGATGAATAAAATCAAAGAAAAACAAAATAAATGGAGAGGTAGCCCATAATCATGGGTAGGAAGACTCAATATTGTTGAGATGTCAGTTCTCCCACCTTGGTCTACAGATTCAATGCAATCCCAATCAAAACCCCAGTAAGTTATTTTACGGATATTGAAAAATTGATTCTCTAGTTTATATGGAGAGGAAAAAGACCCAGAAGAGCCAACAAAATACTGAAGGAGGAGAACAAAGTTGGAGGACTGATAACACCCTACATCAAGACATTATAAAGCTACAATAATCAAGACGGGGTGTTACTGATGAAAGAATAGACAAATAAGGAATGGAACAGACTACAGAGCCCAGGAATATACCCATGTATGTAGTCAGCTGATAGCTGACAAAGGAGCAAAGGCAACACAATGGAGAAGAGAGTCTAAATGGTGTTGGAATAACTGGACATCTATATGCAAGAAAATGAATCTAGATGCAAACCTTACATCCTTTACAAAAATTAACTAAAAAGAGATCACACACCTAAATGTAAAACACAACATTTTAAAACTACTAGAAGATAACACAGGAGAAAACCCATATGGCCTTGAGTATGGTGATTTTTTTTTTTTTTTTTTTAGATACACCACCAAAGACACAATCCATGAAAGAAATAATTGATAAGCTGGATTTAATTAAAATTAAAAATGTCTGCCCTCCAAAAGAAAATGTCAAGAAAATGAGAAAACAAGGTACAGGTTAGGAGAGAATATTTCTAAAAGACCTATCTGTCTGTTAAAGGACTATTACCCAGAAGTTCTAAAACTCAACAGTAAGAAAGCAAAGACCTAATTAAAAAAGGAGGCCAAAGACCCAGACACCTCAACAAAGAAGAGATACAGATGTCAAATGAGCATATGAAAGGTGTTCCACATCAGGGAAATGCAAATTGAAACTATGAGCTACCACTACACACCTATCAGGATGGCAAAAATCTGGAGCACTGACAACAAATGCTGGAAGATGTAGAGCAACAGAAACTCTTATTCGTTCCTAGTGGGATTACAAAGCAGTGCAGCCACTCTGAAGGACAATTTGTCAGTTTCTCATGAAATTAAACACACTCTTACCATACGATCTACCAACCATGCTTCTTGGTATTTACCCAAAGGAGGTAAAAACTTATGTCCACACAAAAACCTGCACGTGGGTCTTTATAGCAGCTTTATTCATAATTGCAAAAACTTGGAAGCAACCAAGATGTCCATCAATAGGTGAAAGAATAAATAAATCGGTATATCCAGAAAATGGAATATTATTCAGCGCTTAAAAAAAAAAGACTATCAAACCATGAAAAGGTATGGATGCACCTTCAATGTACATTACTAAGTAAAAGAAGCCAATCTGAAAAGACTTACACACGCTGTATGATTCCAACTATGTGACATTCTGGAGAAGGCAAAACTATGTAGGTAATAAAAAGATTAGTGGTTGTCAGAGGTTGGGAACAAGGAGAGACAAACAGGTAGAGCACAGAGCAGTTTCAGGAGAGTGAAGATATTCTCCTATGCTAGTATAATGTGTGCTAGCATGCTAGTATAATGATGGACACACGGCATTATACACTTGTCCCAACCCATAAAATGTATATCACCAAGACTGAACTTTAAAATAAACTATGGACTTAGGGTGATTTTGATGTGTCTATGTAGGTTCATCCTTGGTAAAAATAATGTACTATTCTGGTGTGTTATGTTGATAATGGGAGAAGACATATATTCATGGTAGCAGAAGATACATGGGAAATCTCTCTACCTTCCCTTTGATTTTGCTGAGAGCCTAAAACTGCTCTTAGAAAAACAAAACAAAACAAACAAAAAAAGAGTCTTAATTTTAAAAAGAAGGTATTCATTGATTTCTTCATAGTTTCTCATCACACAGACTCTTTCTAATCGTTGTTATTAAATTTTATTCCTTTGAAGAACTACTTGGAAAACTTTGTTAAATTTGCTGATTGCCAGGCCCTATACCAGCAGTAAATTTGGATGGTCTATAAAATAATAATCTTTATCAAGCACCCTGGGTGATTTTAATGCTGGGTTACACTCTGAGAGCAACAAAGCGATAGAGAAAGAGGAAAATAAGTAGAAAACAAGTATAATAATGGTAATATGAAAAAGGAAAGGTATGAATTTCAGACTGCCTACTCTAGACCTTTTTTTGTTTGTTTTAGTAGAAAATACTTAAAACATTTTTTTCAGATTCTTTTCAACAATCTGACTACCTTATAATCAAACTCTGCCCAGCTGCAATACCTGATTCTATCTTTCCCTTCTCCCTTATGGCTGCTTTTTAATAATTTCTTATTTGGGCAATAGGGGTTGTTTTTTGCCTACATTTTTAAAAAATTTTCTATAAGTTAGCCATAGTAGATTATAAGCAAAGTTTAAATAATTTCATTTTATCTTTCTAGACTTGTATAAAAAGAGAGTAAGCTAGAATCAATGGCAAAATAAGATTTTTAAAAATAGTTCAGAAATTCAGTGATCCACTTTTGTTTTTCTTCTTTTAACTACTGATAATACAGTGTTGACATTTCATGTTTTATCTGTGGCTATTTTAATTTGTCATTTACAATATTCCTGAGGCCCTTTAGTTTGCCACAGTAAAGTATAGCTGAGCAGCTAGAAAATGGAAGAGTCACTCAATGAAATTATATTTATAGGGACAGTGACAGAACTACTACAGAGCAATTCCACAGTGATTTTTTAGTCATACTGATGAGCTATAATCTGTCTACAAAGGAGTGAGGCTATAGTCTATTGGTTTGAAGCAAAGTTAAATTAAGATGAGTTCTGTAAGAAGTTATTTTTCCTCATTCTCAGTCTAGAGTTCTAATCAGAGCTACCTAATCTTTGCACTACAGGAAAATGAATTAAATAAATTCTCATGTCTCCAAAATGAAGCTAATTTCTCCAACTTTCTTATCAGAATTTCCTCTGGAACAAGGAATTAGGCAAGAACACATTGTAGATACAATCCTGTGAAAATCATTCATATGCTAGAAATTTACTTGACGAGAAGAGTCCAAGTCACAATTCTCAATTCTAGAACAGAGGGTCTAATTTTAAAATATTTATATTTAATTTGCCTGTATTAAATATTTCATGGTAACTTATTTAATTCACTAGAAATAATGAAAAGAATTTAGAAATACTGAATAAATTTGTTGTTGCCAAATACTTAACATCTGTACCTTTGATTCGTTGAGACAACAGTCCATGTGATGATTCACAATAGTCTTTCCAAACATACTTAAACCACACACTCACAGGCATCACATAGAAAGAACTTGTTTTAGTTGTCTAGACATCTTTTAAAAAATGTATACTCAGAACACTGCTTACTGCTAGTAAAACGTATATTCAGCATGCATATTTTTAAGAGCATGGTCATTTTTACTGTTAAATTAATTAAACAATGAGTCCACTAGACAAAGGTGGATTTAATGTCTTAGTAGTTCCATAAAGAAAACCACACCTAAACCTGTAAATGTCTCCAAGTTAAGAAATAAAAACCTAAGGACAATCAATCACAAACAGCCAGCTAGGTTTTCCTAAATAAGGCAACTCTTTATGCTACAGCCAATTTAAATAATTTCCTTGCTTTGCTTCCACCTGTTCTCTCTAAAAGTCGCTACCCCAGCTCCCATTGGTGGAATGCTCCTAACCACTTCCTGTTTGGTGCTCCCCGATTGGAATTAATTTGCCCAAATAAACACTGAAAATGCGTAATATGTCTCAGTTTATCTTTTAACAGTTCAGAAATGTTGTCTTACAGGCCACCTTGCATCTCTCAAGATGGTCTCAGGACAATGGGTGAGACATTAATCAATACATGACAATGTTCTATCCACTCAGATTTTATAAAATACAATTAGATACTTCTTCTACAAATTTATAATCAATTATTTTGTAGTTACATGAATCAATTTGAGGGTTTTAGAATTGAATATCTAAAGTCGGTAACCGCATATACAAATATAATATCATGAAATCTGATATGCATCCATTTATAAAAATTATACGAAAGAATCAGCCCCAAGAAAATATTCCCGAATTGGAAAAGTTAACATTGTAATGTTAACTCTCTTCAACTTGCAATGGGGAGGTGGGGAGGAGAGGAAGTTGGAGAAATGCCAGAGTCAAACCTTTCATGAGAAATAAAGAAGAGTTGAAAGAGCATTCTTTTACAAGTGTCTTTAAGGCTTTGAAAATGTCATTCCTCTTCTAGAAATCTCGTGACTTTTAAAAGTTATGATAAATCTAAAATTAAGCAGAAGGTAGTATTTCCCTTTGCTAACACTCACCTCATTTTTTTCTGGACAATTCCAGTGTGAGTCTAAGTGGCAATTTGCACTGTCATTTTAAAAGCATTTCTTAGATATTTGCTAGGCATTTTATGGAAGGAGACACTGAGTCAAAAAAGTTAAGCTGCCTACCCACCGTTAGATAAGAAAGCAGAAGTTAAGTCAACCTCAGAAACCAGATACCCAGACTCCTGGGCCTTATTTCTTAAGCCACACTCCCATTTAATATATCCACTGTGGCTTTTACCATGACAAAAAAAGTAATTGGATCCATGAATGCCGAGCTTTGGAGGGCGCTATCAGCATTACACATTATCTTTCATCTTGAAATCACACAAAGCTTTATTAAACTGTTCAAAAAGGAAGTGTTATTGTTCCCATGTACCTCTCTCTCCCCCAAAGATAGCTCAAGTGGATTTATCAGGTGGCTAAATGGAGGTACTAAAGAGGTTAAATTTAATTCAGGGGAAGATATTTCCCTTCTGAACAGAAGAGCTTTTGTAATGTTGGTGCTAAAATGGTCCCCTTGTCAAAGACTTATGTCCTATGTGGTCCTCCCAACCAAGTTAGAAAAGAGACAGAAACTGTGTTTGGTACATTTGAGAACTAAAATGTAAATTTTCATTCCATGGCACGCTCTAATGCAGGGAGGTTAAAGTGTTTCAGATTTATCAACGGCTAAATTATACTAATCAAAAAGCAGTATTTATAAAAGCAAAGTAAAGGGAAGAATTGATTTAGAAATTATCTGGGTAATTTAAGCTGAAAAATATTATTTCATGAACCTTTAAGACATTCTGAAATGCAAACATTTTTCATTTTTAAAAAAGGTTAAATCTGTAGATACTGTGTATTATGTTTAAGGCAGAAGATAGGATATCCGTTTTGTTTTTATTGGAATATCCACTTACAGAGTCTTGGTGGAAAAGTGTCTGTATAATGTCTCCAATTATTCACATTTATTTTATGTATCTCCCATAAAGAAAAACTAACAACTCTGCACTAATCTTTTGGAAACACACAAACATATATACATACACTTTTCTTTATTTGGAGGTTCTCATCCTTATGCCAATTTACTAAAACTTTATCTCAATAATTCTCCACATTAATACAATCTATTACTAATTTTTTCCAGCCCTCCCAGGGACATTTTTACTCACCATTTAGAGAAAAAAAGAGAAGAAAAAAAAAATGTTCTTATCTGAAACTTGAACTTATCAAAACTCACTTGTCTAGAAATTAGCCTGGGAATATCCAGGCACTGGAATTTCTCACTTTTTATTTTCTTTCTCAACTTTAAATACTGAAAGGATAAAGACATTTCCAAATGTCTACGTTCTGAATTTTCAAATAGATCACATTTAGAGCTCTGAAAATACAATAATCAGCTTGCTTCATGATTCCCATAGTAAGTAATATCTTTTTAATATTCATAATCATATTCATGCAGTGTTTTCTTCTTACTGAAGTATAGCTGATTTACAATGTTGTGTTAGTTTCAGGTGTACAGCAAACTGATTCAGTTATACATACATATACATCTATTTTTTTCCATCCAGTGGTATTTTTACAGAAAGTGAAAATGATGCCTTCTCACACTGAAACATTCACCTGTCCTGAATCACACAGGTCTTTTTTAAAGTTTTAAGTTACATATAAGGTATCAAGAAAAAAACCAGGGGGAGGTCAACAGGCCCAATTCTCTCTGGGTGATTTATGATGTGGGTGTGAAAAAGGAAGTGGGTATATAAAAGGAGGCCTTTCTTTTTCTCTAAGTCTGGCGAATGGCTATAGACGGAGAATGAACTCTTTGGCCAGATACAGTCCCAATTTCCTTCTTCTCAACTCACTTTATTCGGCTACACTATCTGGGGGGGACCAAAGCCCTTTGAGCCTTGACACCACTTTAGTCATCACCGTCTCAGAATCGCCAGGTGCCTGCGGATCAATTGGTGCCCGATGCCCTATCTCCCTGCATGGCTCCGACATCCCCAAACTGCCAACGGCTCGTGGCAGTATATCCGAGTCTGCTTAGAATGTTCTCTGTAAATTCTTCTGAGAAGCCAGCAGCAACATTTGGATGAAATGTGTCCATATTCCCAGGTTCAGCTGAAGAACTATGCAGACCTTCCTTTCTGTCATCTCCCTTCTCCAATTCTCCTCCTAATCTCAGGCCTTCACTCTAGGAAGTCAGGCCCACTTGGTATAAAGCAGACATTTACATCAAAAGCTCTGACCTCCAACCGATGGCACCTAAAACCACACTCCTCCCAGACCTGGGATCCGGAGGGTCAGTCTTTGTGCTGCTTATTCCTCCAAAGACATAGTCATGCATCAAAACTGAGATACCCTAGTTTGAGTGTACTCTCACCAGCTATAATTTCTCCTGTTTTCCTAAGTTATACTTCCTCCAGTCCAGATAGATAAGTGATTTACTTCCGAGTTACATACTTAAAATATTGTGGTTATAAAAATAATTTTACTCATATGAATATAAAAATAATTTTTAAAATTTCATATAAAAATAATGTGTAAATATAAAAATCAAACTATAAACATCTTTAAAATGTATTCATGAAGTGTTTTAAGAGAAAATATTGTTCTTAAAAAAGGTTAATTAATAAATATTTTAATAACAAATTAAATATGACAGAAAAACATATTTTGAGATAGATACCTGGCAACATCAGAACAGTTTTAATTCCTAAAATAGGCACGTGGATTTTAAAATAATAGAGAGCTTTGAGAATCATTTCCAGAATTAATTCTGTGCCTTGGACGTTAATTCCTTTGCCTGTCAAAATTCATAAAAATTGATTTAACTTCTTATATTTCAGCCTTTGCCCCAAACTGAAATAGAATCTATCATTCAAAATAATTTTCACAAGATCTCTACTGTTCAGTATTACTTAATAGTCTGTAATGGTAGTTCATACCATGAAACATAATTGGTTTCCTGGTCACCTCTGACGAACTAGTTAGGCAATGATAATACGCCCAAAGCAGCTCATTAGAAACTCAACTCTAAGTTGATCTTAGGCTGAACACCATCTTAACGATACAGCTGCACTTCTATTTGAAAGGACTGTCGTTTTTTACACAAATGTATCATATACAAACGCATTTTTTCAAGTAGCCCTTTTCTTCAGATTCAGTGGGAGGTCACAGTGTGTAAATTTCATTACAGAATTTCTATGGGGTTTCCCTATTGTGTAGCTGCATCCCTTAGGTACATATTCAACAATCACCTGGCATTGAGGAAAGCCGTATCCTGTGTGGCTGTCCCCACTGAACAAAGCAGGCTTATGTCCATACCACTTGTGCCTTTACAAACATGTACAAAACCCCAGAGAGAAAGGTCACTCCTTTCTTCTCAGGAAGGGACAGATCACACATTTTTCTTCAGGCGTAAACAAGCAAAAAGGGACTTTCTAGTTGTCTTCATTCAGAGACTAGACCTTCTTTGCTCTTTCCATGGAAGGGAGAATGAAAGATATTTTAAACCAATTGATTCTCCTGTTTATTCCTGGCCACTCCAGCCCAACTGTATCCTTATAAATACTGCACGGCACAAACTCTGATTTTCCCCCATGCCCCTCCTACTAAATCATGAGAACGTATACTCCATGAGGGAAGACTTTACTTTGCTCTTTCTTTATCCCAAGCACAAAGAACCATGTCTGGTGTGTAGTAGATGCCAGAAACTCAAACAAATACGCATTCAATGACAGAAATGAGTGATCCTCAATATTCGGTCAAATTTTGTCTACCGTTGTCTCCTCCTTTATGCGTTGCTTATTGTCACACAGATTGACCATATCATCATTCATTGATTTATTCACGTGTTGAATAACCATTTATTGAACACTAAAATACGTTTTAGGCTTTGTGCAGTGTTTTAAGAATTCAGATGTGAATAATCTGTTGAGGGGTCTTTCTCTCTATCATTGCTATGAGCTTCTTTTCCCTTGTAGAACAAGTCTCCCTACCTGTCCCTTCTGTGCTGTTCCTGAAACAAGTATCGTTTTGCTTTTGCACGTATTTATTTATTTTGTTATTTTCGAGTTTTCAGCCAATCACAACGGAGAGAGAGGAAAGACCAAAAGAGCAACAAACATTAGGGAAGTGTAATGGGGTCTTGTCTGTGGTCTATAATTCCTTCACATTTATTGAAAACTTTTAGAATTTTGTATTAGTTTGCTAGGGGCGCCATAGCATGTTATCACACATTGGGTGGCTTAAACAACAGCAATTTATTGTCTCAGAGTTTTGGAGGCTAGATGTTCAAAATTAAGGTGTCAGTAAGTTATGGTTACCGGCGGGGAGAAAAGGCAGTGGAGGGATAAATTGGGAGACTGGGATCGACATATACACACTACTATAGATAACTAATAAGAGCCTGCTGTATAGCACAGGGAACTCTACTCAATACTCTGTAATGACCTAGATGGGAAAAGAATCTTAAAAAAAAAAAAGAGTGGATATATGTATATGTATAACTGAATCACTTTGCTGTACACCTGAAACTAACACAACATTGTAAATCAACTATACTCCAATAAAAATTAAAAAAAAAAAAAGGATGTCAGCAGCTTAGTTCCCACTGGAAGCTCTGAAGGAGAATCTGTCCCATATCTGTCTACTGGTCTCTAGTGGGGACGGCAATCCTTGGCTTGTAGCTGCATCACTCCAAACTCTGCCTCTGTCGTCACATGACTTTCTTCCCTCTGTGTCTCTGTGTCTCTTCTCCTCTTTCTGTAAGGACAACATTCATATTGGATCTAGGACCCACCCTACTCCAGTATGACCAGTATGACCTGATCTTAATTGATTGTATATGCAAGACCCTATTTCCAAACAAATCACATTCTGAGGTTCTGGAATGGACAGGAATTTTAAGAGGACACTATTCAACCCAGTACAGACTACTTTCCTGAACTTTAAACAATCCATAAAAACTGTTCCTCTAATCTCCCTACTTTTCCAATGTCTCACTTAGCAGAAGTCTTTATGAACTCATTCTTTCAGAAGTATTTGTGAAAATAAAGTAGGTTGGGATGATAGTCTTGCAATTATAAAAATTATTACATAACATGTATTGTATTATTTATCATTGTAGTAAATGAGAATTCTCAGCAAGCGACATTTTACAAATTAAAATAGTAAAATTAAAATTGCCTGTCACTAAAATTTTATCTTTTTTATCTGAAGGAAAATTAATGAGTTTAGCCTTTTGGGAGGCTTTCATTTTTTTTTTTTTTTTTTTTAGTCAGTGTTTGAATAATAGCAGATTGTGCTATGTGAACTGGCAGATATAATATTGCTTGTTATTTCTGGCTTGGGTATTACATAGAATTTTACACTTAATCTCAGTTGTAGCACGTCATTAGGAAAGAAGGAAGGTATGTCAATGGTAGGCATTTGTCATTTGGTTTTCGCTTGTTAGCATCTAAACCAGCTTCCTTTTTGAAGGGGGAACTTCACATGTTAATCAGGTGAGGTAGACCTTCATTTCCAACAAGACTCTGATGGGAGAGCTTCTTCTTGGTATTGAATCCTTTGGGGATTTTTCTTTGCAGGGAGTAACGGGAGATATTAATATGACCACTGTCTTTCTCTTGTCTCCTTCAGAAATAGTAATGATAATGGGCACAATTTGTTCAAGACTCTCTAAGAGCCAGGCCCTGTGAAGACAGAAGTAAATTGAAGCACTTCATTTAATCCTCCCAAGAAGCCTATGAAGCATGTGCTGTTATCATCCAGACGTGGAGAGGAAGACATGGAGGCTGAGCTTGGCTCTATTACTAGCTCAGTGTTGCAGGATTAGAATCCAAATCCCTGTAACTCCAGTGACCCAGGTCTAAACCCACTATACATACTGCCTGTCCCACTTTCTGAAGGGACTATTTCAAATATTTTGTACTCATTAAAATTCTGACCCTTCATTCAACCCCTTAAATCTCAGCAGATGTGCATTCCTCCTAAATCAAAGAGAAAATAAAAACCAGAAAAAGATCCCCTTAATATCCCACCATTAGGACCCAGTATTCAGACCTATCTGCTCCATCCCTCCCCTGAGGAAAACATATACCTCCCACCAAGCCTCTGTGTCCCACCCTCCTTTGTGGTAGTGGAAACAAACTATTGATTCAATTATTCTCTCTTCATTGGCTGTCACCATCAATATTTAATGTGCTAGGACTTGAACCAACTTCATAACCAGAATCATTTACTCTTCAGCTAACAACCTCTGTCTCTCTCTGTCTTGCCCTAACTCTCACTCTTGTGCTCTCTCCCATTCTCTCTCTCTCTCCCTTTTTTTTATGGATGGAAACATGATTTTAATCAAGCACCAATCACATCTAATCACTCAAGAACGAGGCAATAAAAGAAGGATTAGGACATAGAAATATTCATTTACATAAAAAAGTAATGATCAATATATAAAGTAGACAAAAGAGTAAGTGAAATATTTGCTGAATGAAAAAGGAATCATTGGTGTCTCTCCTTCTTTTAAAAGACAAACCTCTAAAAGGTCTGTCTTTGCTATCTCTATTTTATCACTTCTCAATCAACTTATTCTCATGTGTCCCATGCCTAATCGTTCAACTAAATTCTTTTGCCTTAATCCATGATGTAAACTTTGAATCCAATGAATGGTTTTAAGTACTAAATGTCCTTTACTTCTACGTAGCGTTAGAAGAAGTTGCCTGGTCCCTACTCGTGGCTTCTATTGTAACTCACACTCCTTGTGCTTTATCACTCTGCTCTTTTCCTTCATCTCCTTTGCCAGCACCTTCACTTTTACTTTGATGTAATTGTTTTAGAATGTTAATCATATGGTAGGTTTATGCTTAGATTTTAAAGAAATTGCCCAACTGTTTTCTAAAGTGACTGAACTATTTTGCCTTTTTACCAGCAGGAGATGATAGTTCCAGTTCCTCCATATTCTCACCAATACTTGGTATGGTCAGTAGTTTTAATTTTAGCCATTTAATAGATATGTAGTGCTACCATTGTGCTTTGGTTTGCATTTCACTAATGGCTAATAACTACTGAGCATTTTTCAGTGCATATTGACCATGCACGTGTCTTTGGTGACGTGTCAAAGTATGGATCTTTTTTTATTAGATTGGTTGCTTTCTTATTATTGAGTTCTGAGATTTCTTTATACATTCTAGATACAGAGCCTACATTAGGTATATCATTTGCAAATATTTTCTTGTAGGCTATGGTCTGTCTTTTAATTCTCTCACAATGACTTTTGAAGAGTCAAAAATTTTGTTTCATTTCATTTTTAAATTTTGATTACGTCCAATTTGTTAGTCTATTCTTGCATGAATCATGCTTTTAGTGTTGCAGTTGAGAAATCTTTATTTAACTCAAATTCATAAATATAGTCTCCTATTATTTCTCCTGGTAGATTTATAGCTTAAGGTTTTATATTTTGGTCAATGATTCACCTTGATTTACTTCTTATATACAGTGATGGATATCATCAATGTTCAATTATTTTGTAATAAATACCCAATTGTCCCGGCACCATTTGTTGAAAAGATGACACACTTTCCCTCCAAATTCCCTTTACCTCTTTGCCCAAAATCAATTGTCCATATATACATAAGTCTATTTTGGGACTCTCTATATTGCTCCATTGATCTATTTGTCTATCTTATTGCCAATATCTGTATTAAAATTATTCTTATTCCCATTTTTTTCTTTTAAAAAAATTATTATGACTATACCACTTCCTTTGTATTTCCATAGAATTTTAAATTCAGCTTGTCAATTTCTACATATAGCTTACTGGAGTTACATGGAATTTATAGCTCAATTTGGGGAAAACTGACATCTTAAAAATATTGAGTTTTCTGACCCATGAAAATGTATTTTTCTGCAATTTTTAAGATAATCTTATTTTTCTCTATAATGTTGTAAATTTGTAACTGCATAAGCCTTTCACGTATTTTGTCAGATTTATTAAGTATTTTTTATTTCATGCTATTATAAGTAGCATTTTTACTTTAAACTTCAGACTGTTCATTACTGTTATTTAAAAATATAATTGATTTTTGTATATTGAGCTTATATCCTGCAACCTTGCTAAAATTACTTATTTGTTCTAGTAGCTTTCTACAGATTCCATTAAGTTGTTTATGTAGCTCATTATATTGCCTGCAGCTAAAATCAAGTTACTTCTTCCTTTCCAATCTGCATGGCTTTTCTTTATTTTTCTTACCTTGCTGCTATGGCTGGACTCTCCAGTACTATGTTAAATAGAAGTTGTGAGAGCAGTTATCTTTGTTGTGTTCCTGTTTTTAAGTAAGTAATTATAGGGCTCAATTTGCCTGCTTTTTTCTGGGCTTTCAAAGATTTCTCTCCTTGGCTGCCTGACATCCTATGTCTTGCAAACCATTGTTTCAAATGTTCTGTCTGTTTTTTGTTTGTTTGTTTGTCATATGTCAGGGTAAATCTGGTTCCTATTTGCCCATCTTGGCCAGAAATGTAAGTCCATTTTGGCCTTTTAAATGTTTAATGTTGATATTAGAATTTCTTCTCTTCTAAATATTATCTTGCTGGGGAATGTTATCTACTTTCAGAGTTCTGATTATCATTTATACACAAATTACTCTTACGTTTATATCTCCAGCCCAGATCTCTCATTTTGAATTCCAAGGGCATTTTTCAGTCACCAAGTCAACATACAGTTTCACATGAAAATTCACAGACCAGTTAGACGTGGCATGTCAAAAATGAACCCATGCTCACCACATCACTTATTTGATCTATAGAATTTCCTGTCTCAACAAATGGCATCATCATCTATTATTTGTGTCAGAAACTTGGAAGTCAACCGTAACTCTACCCCATCCCTCAAATCCCACTCAATCACCAAGTCCTGTTGCGTCTACCACCATAAATATACTTAAAAACTTTTTCATGGTTCCTTTCAACTACCCGTCATGTCATTTCCTTTCAAAGCCCACTCTTAGGTTAAGTTATGTCTCCCCCAAAGATGTGTTAAAGTCTTAACCCCAATACTTGTGAATGTGACCTTGTTTGAAGTAGAATCTTTGCAGATGTAACTAGTTAAGATGAGGTAATTTGGGTCAGCCCCAATCCAATATGACTTCTGTCCTTATAAGAAAAGGAGGAGACACACAGAGGCAGGCACACATGAAGAAGATAATGTAAAGACACACAAGCAAAATACTATGTGATTTAGGAGACAGAGATTTGAGTAAGGTATCTACAAGCCAAGGGATGCAAAGGATTACCAGCAAAGAAGCTAAGAGAAAGGTATGGAACAGATTCTCCTCTAGCACCTTCAGAGGTGCCCTTCTGACACCTTGACCTCAGACTGCTGGTCTGCTGAACATTATGTTGTTTCAAGCCACCCAGTTTGTGGTACCCTGTTACAGCAGTCCTAGGAAACCAATAAATTCCCTATTACCTCTTTTCAACAAGGGCCTCTCAAACAATCTCCTTCTGTGTCACCTGGCATCAGTCTTAGCCTCTTTATATGCTACTCTCCACGCAGAGGTCACAGTGGGCTTAAAAGGCAGATCTGATCACATTGTTGCTCTTATTAAAAACTTTTAGTGACTCACTATTTAAGGATGCAGTCGGGGATTTTTAATGTGGTCTAAATGTACCCCAATCATCACCTCTCCAGCCTCCCTTCTGAAACGCTTTCTCTACCTTCAGTTTTTTCTCTCCTTCAGGCAAGCCATGCTCATCTTGCTTCTGAGATTTCACACATTGCTATTCCCTCTGCTTGGAACACTGTTGTTCCCTGGTTGACTTCAATAAATTCCTTAGGAACCTACTGAGATGCCACTTCCTCAGAGAAGCCTCTTCAAGGTAACTGATAACAAAATCATGTATTTATTTCTCTTCCACTCTCTTTCTCCATGGACTAATAAAGGGACATACGTTTACAATACGACGTGCTCGTTTATTCAGTTCGTATAGTGAATACCGTGTAAGTGCCAAGTATCCTTGGGAGTCACTATCCATGTATATGACTGTGTCCTCAGCCTCAGCAACCTCAGTATCAACAATTTTCTCACACGTTCTTTTCCCCGCTCCTTCCCTTCTCCACCCCAGCTCTGCATTTCCAATCTATTCCAAGGCAAAATTAATCACTCAAGCTCAAAAACCTGTAAGAGCTCAGAGACCTGGGGGAGGAATCAGGACGAGAAGACAATGGGGGAGGAACAGAGAAGCAGGAAAACCATGACAGACAGTGGTGTACAGGGAATGACACCTTTTGCCAGCTGGCTTTGCAATGCTAGTCTTACATTTATTCAATTATTCATCAATCATTTCCCACATTTAACAAATCAATAAATGGATGGGTTCTTCTTATGTATATTTATATTTGTAGTCCTTGCTGGACATCCCCTCTTCTCTCCTGGGGCTTTTGTTGTTGTTGTTTTTATTATGGCCATCTTCGGGGCTTTTTTGTTGTTCTTTAAGCCTGATTTAATTTATACCATAATATTCTGATGGATCCAGGGAATAAGGTAATTTGTTCTATTATTTTTATAACAAGAGCTTCTGAGTTCTGTACCCAGTAAGAGCCATACTGGCAATCACTTCCAATTACTCAGTGTTTTTGGAATTTACATTTTAGAAATCATTTACTCCCCCTGACACCTCCCCCCTTTACTTGTACAAAATATATCTCGGCGTGCTAAGGTGGAAACTGAAACTAATACAGGCGAAATTAAAAAGAAAAATCAGTCTGCAAGATGATAACTGAATACTAGAGGGAACAAAACACATAATCATCAGTAAACTTGAAGTGAAGACTAGAAAATGATTTAACCAATTTTGAAAATGTGGCTATTTTTGAATAAAAGCCTATGTAAAATATAGTGAATTTCAAATATCTGCTTTTGTTTGGTCTAAAATGAAATATTTAGAGAAAATTGATCATCAAAGTCCTGTTAAACACAGTTCCTATTATTGCCTGCTATCTATTTCACCTTTTCCGATGGAGTTAATGGAGTGACCAGTGTCAACAGGCAACATTTAAAAAGCCATTTCTTTGCGATTTAGAATACTTTGCCACCCCCGGGGACATGCTTTGAATCTGGCAAGAACATTAGCTGATCATGCTACTTCAATCTGACAGCTTCAGATTTTTAACAGGGGAAAAAGGCAGAACTAATGGATGTGAATAAGCTTAAAAGCAAGGGAACTTATCAATCACGGTAAACAGCTGTATTTTTGGAAGCTAGTAGAGGTACTTCTAAAAACACAAAAAGTCAATAGATATTTTTCTGGCAACTAATAACTTCAACCAGGTCTTCTTCATTTGTCTCTCCCCCCACCCCAAACCCCCTTCCTTTCTCCTCTAAATCACTATAATATTCTTGTCAGCATTGATTACCACGGAAATGTTCTCTTTACTCTTTCCAGAAAGGAATAACACAGCATCTGATTTTATGAAGAGATAACTCTAAAGATGAATGGAGCAAATCAAATTATTAAAATGGTTATAATCCTTTTTCTTCCTTTTTTGATTGCATAATAGCATGTACACACAATGCTGTCCACAATTAGTACATTACTCGGTAACGACTACACCTATTTATCTTTTTACTCAACCTCAGGCACATAACATTCTACATATATATTTCAAAGAGCTTGGAAATGGGATTATCTGTTTTGCTTTACCATCATTTCAAAATATTCTACTATTGTATTCCTCCACAGAGGCCTCTGACCCATTCTTTTCCAGAACAAATTCATTTTAGAATGGATTACTAGTGTGACAATGATTAAGGAAGCACAAGAAAACTCTGCTTACTCCACCGGAAAAGTGGAAAACATTTAATTTTATTCTCTAAAGGATTAAGATCAGGCCAAGCCGTCGGGCCTTAGACTATGATGAAGTAAATGCCCTCAATACGGAAGCCCAAGGCTACAAGCCTGTTTCAAATGCTATGATGGTCCTCTCTCAAACTGAGAGGCCACTTTTCCATTAACATAGCTTGACTATTTGGGGTAGAACTTAAAAGGCATCAGGATTAATTTCCTCCTATGCAGGTTGCATGATGTCATCTGCAAGGGATAATGCAACACTTGAGAGGCAGCCACACTCCAATGAATTAACTGTTCACCAGGAGAGACAAACAGAATAAACACACACATTGCATTAGAATACGACAGGGCCCAGGTATCATCATGGGTAGTACCCACAGGACCATGTGATTAACTGTCTACTGGGTGGGTCTAGGACTTTTTTGATGGAAAGGAATATTTTCTGAAAAATTGACTTTTTTCCAGATAGAGAAACATTTGCACATAGACGGATAAAATTTAATATCAAGTTTAATAGCATAAGCTTTAAAGTCAGCTGCCTGAATGTGAATCTGTGCTCCAACATTTTCTAATTGTGTGACCCTGGGAAAGATACTTAACCCCAATACCTCAGTTTTCTCATCTGAAAAATGAGGTTTAATAATTGATTTTAATTCTTTCAGAGTACCCAGTGTTTGCATTGGGTTTGAATCAGGTCTGCCAGGCTTTTTCTTTTGGGTAATATTCCAACAATTGTTTTGGAGAAATAATCTTTATTATCTGTACTATTTAAAAAAAAAAATTTCCCCCAAAGACAAGTCAGATAGGTTTTTGTACTGAGTAAAATCATATGAACAGATCAGCTTTTTTTTTTTTTTTTTAACTTTCAAGTAGGCTAGACTTGTCTGATATAAACCTCACAGGCACAACTAAGTATCCACAATTTTAAGGCAATCCCCATGACTCTTATAAAGCTTTGTCCCTAACTAGCAGATCTAGCTCAGATTTGCCTAGGACAAGTTTAGCTAGAGTTTCCTTGTCATGAGTGAGGCTTGGGAGATCAGAGTTCCATCCCATAAGTTTGCAGTGATTAGTACTTTGCCTGGAACATGAGAGCATCCCCTAAGTGTAAGGGTTATTATCATGGGAAAGCCAATTCTGTGAAAACAGAGGTCTTATCCATCTTTTCTTGAATATGCAGGTATTTTAATATGTAATCAACCGACATGAACATACATACTAGCCAATGTTCAAGTAGAATAACAGCAGAATATTCCAGTCCAGGTTACATGTAAACTGCTAACATCCATTTGTCATAGTGAGCCCCTGATTTACCTTCACTCAGAATTAGACTTTAGAGTAGATGTAAAGTATGCTCATGCTATTCTACCATCTTTCTGAGAAGCTACATTCAAATATAAACGTGTGGCAGACAGACCCGAAGGGGAACCCCATATTCCCACCTCCTGGTGTCCACCTCTTTGTGTAACCCTCACTTACTTGTGTCCATACCTTTCTGTAACCCCTCCCCCCTGAAGGCGAGCAGAAGCTGTGACTTACTTCTAATAGAATATGGGAGAGAGGTCACAGGATGTCACCCCAGTGACAAGGTTACATCACACAAGAGTATGTCCTGGCCAACTGAGGCCAGACCTCCTCTGAGGCTTGATGAAGTAAATGACCACATTGGAAAAGTCCTCATGGCAGAGAACTGTAGGTGGCCTCTAGGGACTGCAGGCAGGCTCTTTACCTAATGGGGACCCCCAGCCCCAGCTGTTAAAAAAAGCCAACCATATAGCCACAAGGAAGGGAATTCTACCAAAGCCAAAAGAGTTTGGAAGCAGATACTTCTGCGACTTCCCTGTTGGTGCAGTGGTTAGGACTCGGTGCTCTCATTGCCATAGCCCTGGGTTCAATCCCTGGTCAGGGAACTAAGATCCCGCTAAAAAAAAAACCAAAAAAATTTTAAAAAGATTCTTCCCCAACCAAACTTACCAGTGAGAACTGAGTCCAGCCAGCATCTTGACCGCAGCCTATTAGGCCCTGAGCACAGGATCCAGCTACCAGCTAAGCCACGCCCAAGACTCCTGACCCATCAGTGCTGTGAGCTAATGAACACGTGTTCTTTTGAGTCATTAAGATTCCTGGTGATTTGTTACACAGCAATAAATATTAACACAATAACTAATCAGAATGCCGCCTTTGGCTTGATATTACTTCATCTCTATTATTGAAAGTTATATGGTCACATGCATACTACTTTGAGAGCTATTTTCATCAGTAAAACAAACAAATAATACAAAGTCAAGAGTCCTGTGGAGTGTTTTGAATTGTTAGTGAACTTGTGTAGAAAGATATTCGGAGATTAATTTATCTCAAATAGTAATGAACGTCTCCTGTCACCATTGTTACGGATCTATAATATGGTACATTGAACACTGTATTTTCAATTGATACTGCTGACTGACCCTTCGCTACTTTTACTAATTCAAGCTATTGTTTTAGGGAGGTGGCTAATGACTAAAATGTTACTCATTAATTTTTGTAAATTACTCTGGAAATATTTGTTTCTTATGTTGTTTCTAAGACTATTAATAAAAAGAGAAATTACTGCTGAGTTATGATCCACTTTCCTCCAAAAGCATCTGATGAGGTGAAGCAAGAAAGAGGAAAGAATTCATTTGTGCATACCTGTTCAGACGCAAAGCTGACCTATTATTTTTTTTTAAAGTTTTTTTTTTTTTTTTTTAATGTGATAGGATGGTAGTTGCAACTATCTGGTCAGTGAGTGATAAAATGCCATTTCTATGCACCCACTGGCCTGTGGATTTTCATGTTTTTTTAATGCACCTCAGGGTTAACAACTGACTTTTGTTGATGATGTGATTAATCCTCCTGTATCTGTGCACAACACAGATGATTTGCATATCTCACCTTGGCAAAGCTGCTTCAGCTAGGGTGGAATTTTAGTAAATACTTCTCCTAAGAAAAAAAAAACAGAAAGAAAAGGATGATGTGTCTAGTAGATATCTATGAAGGAAATCTTCTGTCCTCATCTCATGGGATCATATCTTTGTAGATACTGTACTTGGTCCTTAGACAAAATTTATCAATTGTAGATCTCACTCCAAGGATGGGATGACCTACTGTCTGCAATTTCTAAACATATACCAATTTTTATTGAAATTCATGTACATATATAATTTTTATACATGTAATATGATCATATATATAGATAGATAGATATAGATATCTAAAGATTTTACAAACACTGGGCTCTACAATGTTTTAGGAGTCACAGATGTAGGGAGCAAAAATAAAAGAAAAACTAGCAAAGGCTTGTTATGCAAGAAATAAACTATATAGTCACTTTTTTTGCTGCTGGGTTTAATCTAGCTACTAAACTTTCCTAAGCCACAATTTACTTAGTTATGAAATAGACATAGTAAAATGATTTATCTCATAAGTCTGTAAAAGAGTTAAAACCTGAAAAATCTTTGGGTCTAGCCTAATACACAGAAAGAGCTCAGTAAATGTTAGCGACTGTGGCGGGCTTGCTATATGCTATATATTATGAGTTAAGAGACGCTATGCTTAATAGATTGGATATGCTCCTTTGCATTGTGCTTAGAAGGTTGGATTGTCCTGGGCAAAGATTTATATAAATGTAAACCAGGTGTCTCACACTTACTCAGCCTTCAGGGGTGGGTCATGCTTCCCTTTAATGCCTAAATAGCAATAGCCCATGTCCCTTTGTGTATTATGGCAGAAAATCTACTCTTTTATGGGGTTTCTCTCCCCAAGTCTTTCTGGGAATCTCTAGAAAATGCTTACATATCCCACAGCTTTGTATGTCATAGTTGTCTACTGCCCTTCAGCAAAGCATCTGATTCTAGAAGCCTCCAGCACTCTTCCACACTCATCCCTGTTTTCTTTGTTTGGCTTCCTCGGGCAGATGTTGCACCTACACCATGCAGCATCACTTCAAGGTTGGATCTGTCCCTTGGTCCTCAGCAACACAGCTAAAATCAGGCTTTCACTAGGCATAAGTTTCACTGAAGTTTGCAAGACACAGAATACATGACCATGCAGAAAGAATCACACTAGTCAACTTTCTACTGCATAATGCTGCTTGATAAACAACCAGGAAGCTCAGCGGCTGGCAACAAGCCAACAGTCAGTCCTTGCTCATGACCCTGCTGGTCCACGGTGGCTCAGCCAGAGGCTGCTGGGATTGGCAGGACGTGGCTCTAGGCCGTGATTTAGACCTAGCTCACCCGCATGCATGCATCTCCTCATTCTGGGACCCCTGGTGACATGGAGCATGTTCCTCTCTTGACAAATGGCAGAAACACAGGAGGCCAAGACATATCACAGAAGTTCACTTAAAACCTTTGTCACATTATGTTTGCTAAGCTTCCATTAGCTGAAGCAAGTCAATCAACAAGACCAGAGGCAACCTCCAGGCCAAGCGATGTGCAATTAACATACCCTCCTGGAGGGTCTATGAAGTCACAGGGCAAAGGGACAGAAGTGTCATCCTATCACCGCTGGGAGGGCAGAGTTGAGAACAGTAAAATGGATATCACCTATGACCACTCTATGACTTATTAGGCTAAGCCCCCTCCAAAGGGTTTCAGTAATGGTCATTTTCTCCCTTATCCCCATTGTTTTTTTTGGCAAATTGTAAGACCCAAATTACCAGTGAAAGTGTCTTTGACAGATTTATTACTAGAAAGCTATTTTTAGTGTCCAGAGACACTGCAAAGGGTATTTCCTAAAAACAATAGTATCCCATGATGGGATTGTACTAGCAATGAAGAAAATCTTTTACAATGTTTAAAGAGCTCATGGTGCATGTTTCATTCCTGATTTTTCCAAACTGACATGTTTCTGAAAAAAGTGTTTGTTTTGTGTAACCAAACAACTCATTCTTTTTTTTCTCTCTCTCTCTTCAAAACAAAGGGAGAGTGACCTCACAGTATTGCATTCAAGATACTTGTATGGGAAGAGGCACCTTATTGGCTGGCTGCATTGGCCGTCTTTTTTTTTTTTTTGCGGTACGCGGGCCCCTCACTGTTGTGGCCTCTCCTGTGGTGGAGCACAGGCTCCAGACGCGCAGGCTCAGCGGCCATGGCTCACGGGCCCAGCCGCTCCACGGCATGTGGGATCTTCCCGGACCGGGGCACGAACCCGCATCCCCTGCATCGGCAGGCGGACTCTCAACCACTGCACCACCAGAGAAGCCCGGCCGTCTTTTTTTAATTCTAGTCTTCGACATGGCCAAGAAGTATTGGGAGATCTAGTCTCGGCCATGATTTTCCACTGCAAACTGTTTCAAGTAATAGATCTGCAAAAGGAGTAGGTTAATTTAAGAAACGTCAAGAATCAAATAGGCAAAAGGTAGGTGACAACCAAATGCTACAGGAGTGACAACTAAAGACTTTCCTCCAGGGACTGGGAGGACTTTCACTTTTCCAGATTCCTTGGGAAATGAGCCCATCCACAGTCAAGTCACTTTTCTGGATAGGTTGCCTGCACAAAAGACATATAAACAGAGACACAGGTGACAGATCAAAGAAGGGTCGCATTGAGAGTAATAGGTACTTTCAGTAAGATATAGAAAGCCTAAGATGAGTTTATTTCCTGAGAACACGTGCAAAGGTACCCAGTTATGATCTTGGCAGTTTATGGGTTCTCAGATTAGCCAATTCATGTTAGCCATGTGTTGGTCCTTCCGTACACTTGCAACTCTACCCGAATACCTCGGGTATACATTGTGTAGCCTTGAGCTGTACCACATTGAGTCATGGTCAAATTGACAATAAAACACAATGGTTTGTATCATATACTTAAAGACACCGGAATCAGACAAATAGAATAAAACAATAGAAAAATGTAAAACACATAAAATTTGGAACAAAATAAAAGAATTTTATTTTCATTTTGTTAAACAGATAGAGGTGAAAAGATCTGTGTTTGTGAACACTGGGTGTGTTTGTGAACACAAAGTCAGGGGTGAACAATAGCAACATTTAAGATTTTAAAATAGACTAAATGTAAGAAATAGGTAAAAAAGGTAAATATTTCATGCAACTGAAATTATTAAAAATTACTTTTAGCAAAATTTAAATTATTTTTAGAAAAATATTTACACTACCCATGTGGTTGTATTTATATTTTATCTTCCCATCTGCAATCATTTCTGCTTTTGTAAAAGCAGAAAAACGGTTAATTCTGAGACTGTTCAGTATTGGTAAGCTCACCGGTGGTTTCCCTAGATATAATCTGATATACTTCTTGGAAAATAAGTAAATAGTTTTTGGCTCCAAAACAAACACAGGAAGTTTTACGAAACTTGTTCTTACAATCTTCTCCACAAGTGGCTGAGATCTACTGAAAACTTTGCTTTGCAGGAACAGGGCTGGAAGGTGAGAGCTGTGAGAGGTTCAGCAAAAAAGCCAAGGCTGGTCTCTGAAGGGTCCCTACCTGGTAGGAAGGAGGGAGACGCTGAAAGGATTAAAGCAAAAAGAAGTAACCTCAGATCATATTTTACAAAAGTAGCACAGACTGGAGTTAGAGAAAAGTACATTTGAGGGAAAATGGTATCTTAAGTAGAAAAAAAATGAGAATGGAGGTGAGGAAAATGAAGAGTTACTAAGTAGGAAAAAAAGATCCCTGTTTTGTTTTGTTTTCTCCAAAACCATATCTTCTTCAAAACTAAGACTCCTTCATACAATAGACCAGATGCTCTCCTTTGGCAATACCAGTGGAACACCCACGGCTCTAAGAGAGATAGGTATCTGGCAGCCATGCCCATGATAAGGAGAGATGCATGGTTTCTTAGAATGAGTGAATTTTGATTTTTCCTTCCTGTCTGCTGAGGAGCTGGCCAGTGGATGATGGCGGTAATTCGGTGAAAATCAACAATTAGTCATGCCTGGTGTAGTGAAAAAATAAAATTGCATAGAAAAATGAAAAGACATGAATTAGGAATTGCAAAACACAGAAGCAAAGAGGCTGTTTTCCCATTAATTCACCAAGGGGATAAGCAAAGTGCATTTCCATATGCCAGAATCCTAAACACAACCCAGAGTCCAGGAAGCTGATGAGACTTTAACAGCCACCTGCAGAGAATGTGCGACATTCCTCCCTTTCCAGAAGCAGCACCAGCTACGTGTGATCTGACAGCTCTACGTAAACGCACATGTAACTTGTGTTATTTAGGGGGCCTAAAGATTTCACTTAATCTGCAAGAGAAGACTCTTCTAAATTATGACATTCTGCTTTAAATTCCTATTCTTCCTTTTTTTCCAAAAAGTCCATGCTTGGCATTTCTTTCCCCATACCTCTTGCTTCCGATTGTTCTCTCTTTCTCTTTTATTTAGTTTCTTCAAGTGGAACTTACACTTCCTTGAGGGGACTTGCAAAGATTATTTTCAGAAATCATTTTTCCCCATTCTAACAGAATTTCACATTAAAGTTGGTCTCCCAAGTGATCGTCCTTTTTGCAGTCATGTTTCTTTACTCTCTTAGTCTGGCTGACATCCCAGATGGAGATCATTGGTTCCACAGTTGATTGGCCCCTTGACTATGGACTGAAGAGTTCCTGCATCCATGTCCATATGTATAAAATGTCATCAATGTAACTGATGACATATTTCAAAATGTCTTTCTTCCTGGTTCTTTGTATGCTTTTCAATAGGTGGAAAATGGTAACACATCTCTGCATAGTGATTCATTTCTTGTATTTAAGTTCCATATGACAGAAAATATTCTTTGTATAGATCACCAGGTCCAAAGAAATACTCAAGTGTGACATCTATTACCCATAGTGTGTGGGCACACTTAACAGTTCTTCCCCCAAATTTCATATAGTGTTTCAATATCATCATATTAAAATGGTTTCTCATATAAATGTCTAAATTAAAATGTATGTACAATCGAATGCTATTATGAAAAAGAGAATATGTTGGATTGTTATTTGAAATTAGAACTTATAGTGGTTATTGACTTCTTTAAATCAGACATCTGTGCCCTCCTCTTCTAGAGGAATCGCAATTTTCCTCTAGAGGAAAAACATAACAAAATCAAATATATAGGTTACACTAATGTCTATTTATAGGCATATATATATATTTGTTATATGTTTATACCCACATATCCAAATACTTTATATTTAAAAATTAGTCTACTCCTTCAAAATAAGAATTTACTAGCCCTAAAGAACACTGAAGATATACAAAAGTTCTTTCAAACTATAAAAAGTGGTAATTTATACTTAAATGTCTTGAGTATATCAAGACAAAAGTTGTCATCTAAGCCTATGCTCTAAAAATGTCTATAATAGAGTTTAGTACCTCTTGTGTAATATTGTATGCATTGCATTTTGTTACACTTATTATACAAATTGAAATGAATAATTATTTGCAGTTTTACATCCCATGAATATTTTTTAGTATTCTCCAGCAGTAGTTAATATGCTAACCAACCTTACTGAAAGGCATACAGATGTGGAAGAAATCTATCTGGGGATTTTAATTATCACCTTGTCAAATTCAAATTATTATCTCATGAGTTCATTTCCATAAACTATCCCCTTTGCTGTTCCATGATTTAACGTCTCTACTTTCTCTTATCTCATTTGTATCTATCTAGGAGCTCTAATCCTTTCAAAGGAGATACTTCTCTGTAAGACTGTGATCTTTACCATAAAGGATTTGATCAAAAAAAAATTTTTTTAACGCTTCATTCTGGCAGAAGATAGGTCTGCACAAGGTATAAAATAGACTTACTATCAATAACGTCTACAGCGTCTTGAGTTGAGTGTCCTGTGAGGAGCTTAAGTGCATGTCCTGAGCTGAAACATGTCAGCTCAGCTTTTCACGAGGAACTCTGGTCTGAAGGCCTGGGGGCAAGGCCTCTGCACGGGGTCCACTATGAGCAAGTGAAACAGACTAAGCACAAAAGGAAAAAAGGTGGAAGGGCTAGGCCTGAGGTGAGATTGCCAGATTTGTGTCCTCTCCAGATGAAATGTGGATCCTCTAGCAACAGGAGGTGTGAGGAGAGAGGACCTTAAAGATGGTGGAGGAGTAAGACGTGGAGATCACCTTCCTCCCCACAAATACATCAAAAATACATCTACATGTGGAACAACTCCTTACAGAACACCTACTGAACGCTGGCAGAAGACCTCAGACTTCCCAAAAGCCGTGTGGCTGACAGGGTCTTGGTGCTCCGGCTGGCTGTCAAGCCTGAGCCTCTGATGTGGGAGAGCTGAGTTCAGGACATTGGACCACCAGAGACCTCCCAGCCCCACGTAATATCAAATGGCGAGAGCTTTCCCAGAGATCTCCATCTCAACGCTAAGACCCAGCTCCACTCAATGACCAGCAAGCTCCCGTGCTGGACACCCTATGCCAAACAACTAGCAAGACAGGAACACAACCCCACCCATTAGCAGAGAGGCTGCCTAAAATCATAATAAGGTCACAGACACCCCAAAACACACCACCAGATGCAGTCCTGCCCACCAGAAAGACAAGATCCTGCCTCATCCACCAGGACACAGGCACCAGTCCCCTCCACCAGGAAGCCTACACAACCCACTGAAACATCCTTAGCCACTGGGGGCAGACACCAAAAACAACGGGAACTACGAACCTGCAGCCTGTGAAAATGAGACCCCAAACACAGTAAGTTAAGCAAAATGAGAAGACAGAGAAATACACAGCACATGAGGGAGCAAAGTAAAAACCCACCAGACCAAACAAATGAAGAGGAAATAGGCGGTCTACGTGAAAAAGAATTCAGAGTAATGACAGTAAAGATGATCCAAAATCTTGGAAATAGGATGGAGAAAATACAAGAAACATTTAATAGGAAACTAGAAGAGCTAAAGAGCAAACAAACAATGATGAACAACACAATAAATGAAATTAAAAATTCTCTAGAAGGAAGCAATAGCAGAATAACTGAGGCAGAAGAATGGAAAAGTGACCTGGAAGATAAAATAGTGGAAATAACTACCACAGAGCAGAATAAAGAAAAAATAATGACAAGAATTGAGGACAGTCTCAGAGACCTCTGGGACAACATTAAATGCAACAACATTTGAATTATAGGGGTCCCAGAAGAAGAAGAGAAAAAGAAAGGGACGGAGAAAATATCTGAAGAGATTATAGTTGAAACCTTCCCTAATATGGGAAAGGAAATAGTCAATCAAGTCTAGGAAGCACACAGAGTCCCACACAGGATAAATCCAAGGAGAAACATGCCAAGACACATATTAATCAAACTATCAAAAATTAAATACAAAGGAAAAGTACTGAAAGCAACAAGGGAAAAGCAACAAATAACATACAAGGGAATCCCCATAAGGTTAACAGCTGATCTCTCAGCAGAAACTCTGCAAGCCAGAAGGGAGTGGCAGGACATATTTAAAGTGATGAAAGGGAAAAACCTACAACCAAGATTACTCTACCCGGAAAGGATCTCATTCACATTCGACGGAGAAATTAAAACATTTAGACAAGCAAAAGCTAAGAGAATTCAGCACCACCAAACCAGCTTTACCACAAATGCTGAAGGAACTTCTCTAGGTAGGAAACACAAGAGAAGGAAAAGACCTACAATAACAAACCCAAAACAATTAAGAAAATGGTAATAGGAACATACATATCAATAATTACCTTAAATGTAAATGGATTAAATGCTCCAACCAAAAGATATCGACTGGCTGAATGGATACAAAAATAAGACCCATATATATGCTGTCTACAAGAGACCCACTTCAGACCTAGGGACACATACAGACTGATAATGAGGGGATGGAAAAAGACATTCCATGCAAATGGAAATCAAAAGAAAGCTGGAGTAGCAATTCTCATACCAGACAAAATAGACCTTCAAATAAATACTACTACAAGAGACGAATAAGGACACTACATAATGATCAAGGGATCAATCCAAAAAGAGGTATAACAATTGTAAATATTTATGCTCCCAATATAGCAGCACCTCAATTCATAAGGCAAATGCTAGCAGCCATAAAAGGGGAAATTGACAATAACACAATCATAGTAGGGGACTTTAACACCACACTTTCACCAATGGACAGATCATCCAAAATGAAAATAAAAAAGGAAACACAAGCTTTAAATGACACATTAAACAAGATGGATTTAATTTATATTTATAGGACATTCCATCCATAAGCAACAGAATACACTTTCTTCTCAAGTGCTCATGGAACGTTCTCCTGGATAGATCATATCTTGGGTCACAAATCAAGCCTTGGTAAATTTAAGAAAAATGAAATCCTATCAAGTATCTCTTCTGAACACAATGCTATGAGACTAGATATCAATTACAGGGGAAAAAAGTGTAAAAAGTACACACACATGAAGGCTAAACAATACACTACGAAAACACCAAGAGATCACTGAAGAAATCAAAGAGAAAATCGAAAAATACCTAGAAACAAATGACAATGAAAACACGCAACCCAAAACCTATGGGATGCAGCAAAGGCAGTTCGAAGAGGGTAGTTTATAGCAATACAATCCTACCTCAAGAGACAAGAAAAATCTCACATAAACAACCTAACCTTACACCTAAAGCAATTAGAGAAAGAAGAACAAGAAAACCCCAAAGTTAGCAGAAGGAAAGAAATCATAAAGATCAGATCAGAAATAAATGAAAAAGAAATGAAGGAAAGAATAGCAAAGATCAATAAAACTAAAAGCTGGTTCATTGAGAAGATAAACAAAATTGATAAACCATTAGCCAGACTCATCAAGAAAAAAAGGGAAAAGACTCAAATCAATCGAATTAGAAATGAAATAGGAGAAGTAACAACTGACACTGCAGAAACACAAAGGATCACGAGAGATTACTATAAGCAACTATATGCCAATAAAGTGGGCAACCTGGAAGAAATGGACAAATTCTTCAATATACGCAAATCAATCAATGTGATACACCATATTAACAAATTGAAGGATAAAAACCATATGATCATCCAATAGATGCAGAAAAAGCTTTCCTCAAAATTCAACACTGGTTTATGATAAAAACTCTCCAGAAAGTAGGCATAGAGGGAAACTTCCACAATATAATAAAGGCCATATATGACAAACCCACAGCCAACATTGTTCTCAATGGTGAAAAGCTGAAACCATTTCCACTAAGGTCAGGAACAAGACAAGGTTTCCTACTCTCACCACTGTTATTCAACATAGTTTTGGAAGTTTCAGCCACAGTAATCAAAGAAGAAAAAAAATGAAAGGAATTCAAATTGGAAAAGAAGAAGTAAAACTGTCACTGTTTACAGATGACATGATACTATACAGAGAGAATCCTAAATGTGACACCAGAAAACTACTAAGGCTACTCAATGAATTTGTAAAGTAGCAGGATACAAAATGAATGCACAGAAATCTCTTGCATTCCTATACACTAATGATGAAAAATCTGAAAGAGAAATTAAGGAAACACTCCCATTTACCATTGCAACGAGAAGAACAAAATACCTAGGAATAAACCTACCTAAGGAGACAAGAGACCTGTATGCAGAAAACTATAAGACACTGATGAAAGAAATTAAAGATGATACAAACAGATGGAGAAATATACTATGTTCTTGGATTAGAAGAATCAACATTGTGAAAATGACTATAGTACCCAAAGCAATCTACAGATTCAATGAAATCCCTATCAAACTACCAATAGCATTTTTCACAGAACTAGAGCCAAAAAATTCTCAATTTGTATGAAAACACAAAAGACCCCGAAGAGCCAAAGCAGTCTTGAGATAGAAAAACGGAGCTGGAGGAATCAGGCTCCCTGACTTCAGACCATACTACAAAGCCACAGTAATCAAGACATTATGGCACTGGCACAGAAGCAGAAATATAGATCAATGGAACAGGATAGAAAGCCCAGAGATAAACCCACACATATATGGTCACCTTATCTTTGATAAAGGATGCAACAATATACAATGGAGAAAAGACAGCCTCTTCAATAAGTGGTGCTGGGGAAACTGGACAGCTACATGTAAAAGAATGAAATTAGAACACTCCCTAACACCATACACAAAAATAAACTCAAAATGGATTAAAGACCTAAATGTAAGGGCAGACACTATCAAACTCTTAGAGGAAAACATAGGCAGAACACTCTATGACATAAACCACAGCAAGATCCTTTTTGACCCACCTCCTTTAGAAATGGAAATAAAAACAAAAACAAACAAATGGGACTTAATGAAACTTCAAAGCTTTTGCACAGCAAAGGAAACCATAAACAAGACGAAAGGACAACCCTCAGAATGGGAGAAAATATTTGCAAATGAATCAATGGAAAAAGGATTAATCTCCAAAATACAGAAGTAGCTCATGCAGCTCAATATCAAAAAAACAAACAACCGAATCCAAACATGGGCAGAAGACCTAAATAGACATTTCTCCAAAGAAGATATACAGATTGCCAATAAACACATGTAAGGATGCTCAATATCACTAATCATTAGAGAAATGCAAATGAAAACTACAATGAGATATCACCTCACACCAGTCAGAATGACCATCATCAAAAACTCTACAAACAATAAATGCTGGAGGGGGTGTGGAGAAAAGGGAACCTTCCTACACTGTTGGTGGGAATGTAAATTGATACAGCTACTATGGAGAACAGTATGGAGGTTCCTTAAAAAACTAAAAATAGAACTACTATATGACCCAGCAATCCTGCTACTGGGCATATACCCTGAGAAAACCATAACTCAAAAAGAGTCATGTAGCACAATGTTCATTGCAGCACTATTTACAACAGCCAGTACACGGAAGCAACCTAAGTGTCCATCGACAAATGAATAGATAAAGAAGATGAGGCACATACATACAATGTAATATTACTCAGCCATAAAAAGGAACAAAATTGAGTTATTTGTAGTGAGGTGGATGGACTTAGAGTCTGTCATACAAAGTAAGTCAGAAAGAGAAAAAAAAATACCATATGATAACACATATATATGGAATCTAAAAAAAAAAAAGTGGTTCTGAAGAACCTAGGGGCAGGACAGGAATAAAGATGCAGACGTACAGAGTGGACTTAAGGACACAGGGAAGGGGAAGGGTAAGCTGGGACGAAGTGAGAGAGTGGCATGGACATATATACACTACCAAATGTAAAATAGGTACCTAGTGGGAAGCAGCTGCATAGCACAGAGAGATCAGCTCAGTGCTTTGTGACCACCTAGAGGGGTCAGATAGCAAGGGTGGGAGGGAGACGCAAGATGGAGGGTATACGGGGATATAAGTATACGTAAAGGTGCTTCACTTTGTTATACAGCAGAAACTAACACACCATTGTAAAGCAATTATACTCCAATAAAGATGTTCCAAAACAATGCCCACAAATGAGACTGAAAACTAACTTTTTATGAACTGTATCAATTTAAGGGAGATATTAAAAGGAAGAGACTATGATCTACTAGACATCATTTGAAAGAGCATCAATGTTGCAACGGTGTAGGCTATTTCAGTAGTGAGAAGATTTGCAGTATCCACAAGATTAAGAAAATGCATGGGCTTCATAATTTATGCTGAGACATATCTGTTGGTGAAAAGTGGGAAGAGTGGCAAAAGAAATAAAGACGGTTATGTTTCTCTTCCTGAGTCAAGATCAAGTATTTCTAGACAGAAATTTCGGAGAAGGAAAAGTAAAGGCTTATAGGACAAAAGAGACTTTAGTTCATTCCCTTAATCATTCATAAAGGGACAGTATTCAACATTTAGATTTAGTCAGTTTATTATGGCTTAAAATATTTATCTTGAATTAAAATCAAAAGTTAGTATATGTTTGAACACACTGGGCAGCTTTTAAAATAAAATGGATGAAAATAATACCTTGTTTTGACTCTCCTGTAATTTCAAAAGCTCTCATTGAAAAGATTTAGTGTTATTTAGGGGGACCCTCAATAATTATTAAAATGTGTTAAAGCATAGCTTCAAACATTTCGATAAGCGTTGCCTCTAAGAACCTCTATTATCACCTGTCATGCACCCACCCCCCAAATTTACAAATGAAGCATTAAAACACTACTTTTAACTAATGAGGTGGTGGCAGTGAATCAGTGACTAAGCTAAGGATCCCACTGCCATCAGATCCAAACCCAGAAATATATCTCACCTCCAAGTGTTTATCAAAAAGGCTGATTTGCTGAGTTAAGTACATGTATCAGGACTAAGGTTTCATATCATTTATTAGAGGAGAGTGAATATCAGGCAGAATCTATTGTGCTAAGGAAAATCAGGAAAATGATAAGTCCTTCTGAAGAGAGTCCCTTAAAATGAATGAAAAAAAAGACCAAAAAGATTTGAGTTAGAAAAAAAGCAAGGCAGTCCACAGTAACCAGGACCATAACCCAGACAAAATCAATCTAAGGATCTTTCTCGAGAAGGACTTGGCTGTCAGCGCTTCCATCTACTCTGAGTTCTTCAATGGTCATTATTAGATATCCACTTCAGAAATACATCTGGAGAGTATCCCTTTGATTTAAAGTGATAAATCAAAGTAACAGAAAGTACTTTTTAAATAAACAAGACAATCAATAAAAATGAAATCCAGTATAACTCTTTTGCTAAAACTAACATATTTCTCTTTCTGTGGTCCTAACAGACAGAAACATGTAAATTTCCACCATGTGTCACCCACTTACCTATTCAATATTTCTTCATTTTTTAAGTATGCTGACTGACATTTTCTCTCATTCATTCTTGAGACGCTGTCTAATTCTCCCAAATGCTGTTGGAGGAATTGCTATGCAATTTCTCTTTCCAGGCAGCCTCGTCATTAATGAACTTTATTCAGCCCTCGAGAGGAGTGAAAGTTAATGTTGTCACCATGGTTGCAAAGGCCACTAAAGGCCACTATTCTGATTCATAAGCCAGCCAACTCTTCTACAGGGTTGCAAATCAGGTCTTGTTTCGAAGTTTAAATAAGTAAATAAAACTCTGTCTTCCCATCTGAAAACAAGCCAACACAGCAACACTACTGCAGATTTGTTATTTTTTTTTTTTTTCCAAAAGGAACATTAATACGCATTTGGGAGACAAATATCATATCTTGCTTACATTTTCATGGGCAAACTTCTGTGTACCTTGTCAATCAAATTCCCTTTTAAAAATCCTGCTATTCCATCTTCTTAATCTGCCTCCTCATTTTATTATTCCTCGTTCCTCTTTTCCAAATTTCCCAGACTCTCACTTATTTTCTCTTTTGCGGTACGCGGGCCTCTCACTGTTGCGGTCTCTCCCGTTGTGGAGCACAGGCTCCGGACGCGCAGGCTCAGCGGCCATGGCTCATGGGCCCAGCCGCTCCGCGGCACGTGGGATCCTCCCGGACCGGGGCACGAACCCGTGTCCCCTGCATCGGCAGGCGGACTCTCAACCACTGTGCCACCAGGGAAGCCCCTGCCCCATTGTTTTACATGCTGAACACAGTGAATGTGCCCCAGGTTAACTATAAACAAGCAAACACCAGAGTTAGGTCTGCAATCCAAAACTGCCAGGGAAAAACCAGGAGAAGACTTAAAATGGGTCAGGCCACAATTCTTTTGCACTCAATGCTTTTTCATATTTCCGGCCATCAGAAGTAATTTAAAACTATTTTGTGCGCATCTAAGAAACTATGAAACAAATTGTTTTTGCTGTGTTGAATGCAGAGGAAAAAATGCCAGTAGGGAGAGTACTGAGTTGGAAGAGACAGGAAACCTAGGACTACTCTGGAAAGCACTTCTGATGGGAGAGGTGAAATGCGGCACAAACTTTTAAACTGTCGCTACTACCCGCAGCAAAGCAGGGCCAAAGGGGGTGCGGGTGAAAAGTATGATTTTCTTAATTTAACTTAGCCGTGATAGGCATTTGAGATATTTACCTTCAACTACATCCAACACTAATAATTACAACAAATACGGGCATATACAGCTGAGATAAATAAAAACAGCTGTGGATGCATCTGAACGTGCAAAAATAATAGAGCTGTCACCTGTGTCTCTTTTAAATTAACGCTTTGCTAAACACAGTCCTTTGGAATTCTGAGCCAAGTGGTACTTTCAGGGCACGTGTTGGAGAGACAGTCATGAAATGTTTAATCCACTTTCAGAGCGCTGATAACTTGTAGTCTGCCCCCATTCTGCCGCTCCTCTGTGGTGTAAAGAGAACCATTGATTTCTGTCAACTGACAAGCAATCAAGCATAAAAAATTATAGCAAAGGTACCCATGGAGTAATTCCCACTAATTCTTTCCCCAGGGTTCTTTCTGTAAGGAAACCATTGATTTCGACTTGTTTTGGTGGATTTTCCAAAGTGATCTCTTTAAAAGAAAATTTCTATTCTAGACTATCTCGAATAAGGAAAACAAATTAAATTGCATGAAACTGGTAGAACGAATCGAACGTCTCAAGTTTTCCAGGCAGAAATTTTGCCTCGGGTTTTGTTTCATTTGAAGAAGATTAAGGCAAACGGAGGACAGAAAAAGCACAAAAAAGGGTTTTTTTGACGTTTAATTTATGACCTCAGAATGATTTTAAATTAATTGTATGATGAAAATAAGAATGTGTTTAAATTGTGTCTGATGAAAATAACTCTAAGTAGTAAGGATAACTAAGAGCGTTTTTACATTTGCTGCTTTAAAGAAAAAAAATCAATCTAAGAAAAAATATTTAGGAGCAATTAGTATTTGGACAATTCCACAGAAGCACTCTCAGGGATATCTGAAAGAAAAACAGCAAGGCTCTAGTAAAAAATAAAAAAGCAAAGATTAAAATAAATAACATTAACTGAGGGGGAAAAAAAAGCACCATGTTCATCCATAGGCTCCTCTGGGATATAAACAAATGTTCCAATTTAAAAAATTTAAAAAAGAGATTTGAGTTGCATAAGCTCCTGATTTTTATCCCCTTCACTTCTACGTGAGAAGTTCCAGAAAAGTGCTTTAGGCCATCAGTGTGGTTGGGTTCACGCAGGACAGGAGAGCACAGGGTAATCGGGTGTTTGTGGAAGCTGGTTTACAACAAGCGCGGAGCGTGTGCCGTCAAAATGATATAGGATTTACAGTGTTTCTCTCACCTATAGAACCACTGAGACATTTGTATTAACAATAACCATAATTTACTGAGTGACTGGACCATGTGCCAGGTATTATGATAAATGATTTGTTAATTTCTCACCCTAATCTTATAAGATTTTTATAAGATTTTATTATTCTTAAAATAATCTTATAATTATTTTCCCCATTGTATAGGTAAAGATACCAAGCCAAAGAGAAGTCTCGTATCTTGTTCAGTGAAATCAGCTATGAAGTGGTAGAACGTGAATTTTAAAGTTCTTGCTACTACATTTAAGCATTAAAATAGCGGTTTTCAAAGTGTGGTCCCCAGACCAGCAGCATCGGCAGCATCTGAGGACTTGCTGGAAATGGAAATTCTGGGACCTCCCCCCAAATCTACCAATTAGGAACTCCAGGAAGGAAGCCTAGAAACCCTCCAAGTGATTCTGATGCACCTTCTCACTGGAAGAACTACCCTAGATTCCACTGCCACCCAGTGCCACGTGAGGAAACTGGTTATTATATAAGTGTTCATGCAACCAATAGAAACCGATCTTTCATTAAGTGAAATGCCAAGCAGGCTAGGCCTATTTGCCAGTTAGATTAATTCTTACCCCACTGAATTAGTAATAATAACTGCTTTGTCGGGACATGGTGAGTTAGAAAGAAAAGAAGATGCCTCTTCAGAGAACACAGATAACAAAATAAATAACAAACATCGAAAAGATAATTTTGAAACTGCAATGTATTTTCTGAGGTTTTTCATTCTGGATTAACCACATACTCCAGGATATTTGTCAACTGACAATTTTTTTTTAATATCCATTGAGATAGCTTTCCCAACAAAATATGACACATCTAAAACAAGTGGAAAATATGCCGAGTGTTTACCAGGCGCTGGATTTGCCCAAGTGACTCCAAATGCTCTGGAAATTTAGAGACGAGTGTGCACTGGGAAGGAAAGATAAAGATGCACAGACCTGGATTTCAGCCTTCGTAAATGAAAGTGTGTGACAGCACTCATACTTCCTCCTCTGTAATGGTTAATTGTATGCCAACACGACTAGGCTGTGGTGCCCAGCTGTCTGTCAAACGCCATCATAGATGTGGCTGAAGGTATTTTGCAGATGTGATGAATAGTTACAGTCAGCTGACTTTATGTAAAGGACACGTCCTTCTGTTGCATGGGTGGGCCTCATCCGATCAGCGGAAGATATTACAAGCAAAAACTGAGGTTTCCCAGGAGAGAAGAAAGGCTGCCTCCGGACAGTGCCCTAGAAATCCTGCCTGAGCTTCCAGTTTGCTGGTCTGTCTTATGGATTCTGGGCTAACTAGTCCCCACCCATCATGGGAGCCAATTCCTTAAATACATCTCCCACTCTCTTTCTCTCTAATTGATTCTGTTCCTTTGTATGGGCCCTGACTGATAGACTCTGAAAGCTCAAAACTCCTTCTGGATGGTGACCAGTTCTCATTTAGTCAATTCTGTGCCCCGGTTCCCAGCACAGCTCCTAGAACCCAAGCCATCAGTCACTTATTTTTCCTATGAGTTTCTGTAACTCATGCAAGACTTGGCCTTGAAGGAAGCACTTGAGAAAAACTTGGAAATCCTGAAGCTGGGAAAAGTTCTTATAAGCACATAGACCTGGATTTGAAGCCTGATGCACCCTGGCTTCACGGAGCCTCAGTGAGTTGGGGTAAAGGAACATCAGGATGAGTGCCTAGAGCACCATAGCTGGTGCACAAATCTTAATTCTTGACACCAGCTCTTCCTACTGGCATAATATTAGCCCTCAGAACACTGAGGGTCAGGAAAAATATGCTGAAGCTTTGACACACCACGCTCCCTATCTAGCTAAGTACTTAATTCAGTACATATTGCTTCTCTTAGTTATTAAATGAGGAGCAAATATTCAGTAAGATTAGTGAATGTGCCCAAGACTTCCTAGTAGGATGAGATTTAAATCCATGTCTTTCTAATTTCAAATATTATTTTCCTGTGCCTCAAAGACATAGGTCCATCCTTTAACCTGTCCCTGGGTCCATCCTGTCAGTATCCATTCACTGACTGTCCAGCGGGCAGGTGTGACCTGCGAAATTGGTTCAGCTGCTAAGATTAAAAAGAGGGATGAATTTGAAATAATACCCAAGTTGGGATGGTGACTATAGCTCAGAGTTCCTCTCTTAATTAACCTCTCTAATTTGGTTCACATGTGAAATTGGTCTTCTAGAGACTGGTTTTTAATGAAATTGGTCTTCTAGAGACTGGTGTTTAAAATCTAAATGACCTTTCAAAGGGTGGCTTCAAATCTTTAGGATTGATTTTTACATAATTTACACAGATCATTTATGAGAGAGGCAAAAGCTAATATAACATTAAATATATGTGCATGGGTGAACAGAGTACACTTTTTTTTTTTTTTTGCGGTACACGGGCCTCTCACTGTTGTGGCCTCTCCCACTGCGGAGCACAGGCTCCGGACGCACAGGCTCAGCGGCCATGGCTCACGGGCCCAGCCGCTCGGTGGCACGTGGGATCTTCCCGGACCGGGGCATGAACCCACGTCCCCTGTATCGGCAGGCGGACTCTCAACCACTGCGCCACCAGGGAAGCCCCAGAGTACACTTTTGAATGTAGTCATCTTAAAATTGAATGTGATAGAAGCAAAGGATGTAATTATTTTCATGTCTTTGGAACAAAAGCCACAAAAAGAATTGCTCTAGAAAATGTTTTTATTTTTACATTTTTCTTGAGGATCTGTGGCTCTATAACATTGGGTTGGCCAAAAAGTTCGTTGGGGTTCTTCTGTAAGGTGTGACGGAAAACCCTGAACGAGCAAAATTTTTGGCCAACCCAGTACTAGCCAGGAAAACATTTTCTTCTTCAACTGAGACATCTCCTAGAAAAAAATACACTTAATACTAATTTTATAAAAATCCTCAGGAAGCTGTGTAAAATAATAGCACAGACCACTTTTGAGATAGAATCAATGAGTTTAGGGTCTAAATTTTAAGTCCAACTCTACCGTTCACCAATTGAGTTCTCCTAGCCCTTTCTGTGTGTTTGCCTCTCAGTTTCTACATCTGTAAAGTGGGAATAACATCTGGCTCATAGCTTTACTTAGAGCATTTTTTCCCAAACATTGCCACTCATAAGACACCCTGGGGTGATTTAAAAACACCACAAACCAATCAAAACAGAATCTCTTTGAATGGGACCAAGATGTTAGGTTTTTTTTGTTTTTTTTAATTTCCTCACTGCTTTTCAAACTTTGGTGCATACTGGAATCTCCTGATAATTTACTAAAGCCTGCATCCCAGGAGCACAGCTGAAGAACACTGATTCGACCAGTGTTTCTACAAGTGCAATGTCCGTTAACGATCATGCAGGTTTTTGTTAAAATACAGATTTTGACTTATCAGGTCTGGAGTGGGCCTGAGGTTGTGTACTTCAGACAGTCCCAGGTGATGGTGATGCTGCTGCTACCAGTTCCCAGATCACACTTGTGAGTATCAAGGATGTAGAGTTAGAACACAACCCCCCAGCTGGTTGCAGGCACGCAGAAATATGATCCCTCATCTTGACTAGGCATGCACCTCCATTCACATACTCATACGTGTACACTGTGACAACATTACCACCTTCTATCTGTACCCTGATGCCAAAAAGTCTGGGAAGGTCTGGTTTCGATGTTTAAGGATATGTACAAAATGTCTAAAGGTTACTAGCACATAGTAGCTGTTCAATAAATGCTCATTGGCATAAACTGAAAACGCTTGCCTTCAAAATGGAACTGTAATACTCTCCCAATTCTTTGTAACCCCGGACCTGATCCTACCCCAGCCGGTGTACCCCTACTCCAGTGATACACACTTAGTGAGGAATGAGGTTTCCTAAGGAAAAGCGACACGGAGGAGGAGGGCAAAGAGTCTTCTTTCGTTTCGTGTTTTCATAACACATATGATTCTGGGAGCCCAGAGGATGTAGGGGCGATCTGGAAATACCTTAAAATTACACTCTTATCAAAACCTCTCTTAACAAGAGATCGCTATAATCAGGAGAAACTCCCCAATAAAGCCTGAGAGTTACATCTGCAATAGTAGCTTCCAGTGAGGGGTGTAAATCCTAAAACTTCCCAGGGGATGTCAGAATTGACAAGGAACATCCCAAGGAATCTTGAGGTTTCTGGCAATCACTCTCCCACTAATCAGCTCTGTGTCCTGAGGTGTAAACTGCACAATTTGTTGAGCTCTCAATGATCCCATTTGTAGGTGAAAGTAATATCTTCCCTGAATAATTCATAGGAATAATATAGAGGAAAAAACAGATATCCTAGGTCTGAAAATGAAGGCATGCTACATAAATAATACACTGTCACTGTTATTATATATATTATTTATACTCAAACAGAATGGAATCAGCATGCTATTTAAATTGGTTTTATTTCTCGTTGCTAAATATATTCCTAAGTTTACTCTGTATCAAAACTACTGTTCCAAAATAAATAAAGGTTGCATTTTAGGTTATTTCTCACCCATGATTGTGGAAAAATATCTTTCAGTCTAGGTTTCTGTGATTAACTTTTGCTTTTCATAAATAACGTTTGTTGAGAGATTAAGCAGATTGCTATTATTTTAGCATAAACTTTCACTTGATAATTCCAAAGCATTTGAATGCCTCCTATTAAAACTGCCAAGTTACCAGCAATCATTCCTGCTTAAAATAGAGATAAATTGACATTAAGTTATTAGAGGATACACAAGTCACATTTCCAGAAAATTCCTAAAATAATTTTAAGTTTAGATGTAGATGGTAAGAATTAATTTTATAATAATTAACTAGACCAACTAAATTCCTAAGCTTGTAGGGAGTAGCACAGATGCAATGCCTTTCTTTTCCTTAAAGTTTTTCACAAGTTAATACATCTTTCAAAGTTGAAATACTGGGTTGGCCAAAAAGTTCCTTCAGTTTTTAAGTAAAAAGAAAAGACACATTTTTCATTTTCACCAAGAACTTTATTGAACAACGTATTCACCTTTTTGTTCCACTACATTCTGCCATTTTTCAGGCAACTTCATAATTCCATCTTCCCAAAACTTTTTACCTTTTTGAGCAGAGAACTGTTCCAGGTGCCTTTTACAGTCTTCCAGGGAATTGACATTTTTTCCATTAAGAGAATATATGGAAATCCAAAGGTGCAATGTCTGGTGAATATGGCGGATGAATCAGAACTTCCCAGACAAGCTGTAACAGTTTTTGCCTGGTCATCAAAGAAACATGCAGTCTTGCGTTATCCTGATGGAAGATCATGCGTTTACTGTTGACTTGTTCCGTACACTTCTCATCGAGTACTGCTTTCAGTTGGTCTAATTGGGAGCAGTACTTGTTGGAATTAATCGTTTGGTTTTCGGGAAGGAGCTCATCATAGAGGACTCTCTTCCAATCCCACCATATACGCAACATCACCTTCTTGGATGAAGATCAGGCCTTTGGTGTGGTTGGTTGTGGTGCATTTCACTTGCCCCATGATCTCTTCCATTCCACGTTATTGTACAATAATCCACTTTTCATCGCCCAACACAATTTGTTTTAAAAACGAAACATTTTTGTTACTTTTTTTTTGAATTTTATTTAATTTATTTTTTTATACAGCAGGTTCTTATTAGTTATCTATTTTTTACATATTAGTGTATATATGTCAATCCCAATCTCCCAATACATCACACTTGCTACGTTTAAGTAGAGAATCACATGTGGAAATATGGTCAAGAAGGTTTTTTTAGCTTAACTTATGTGGAACCCAAACATCAAATCGATTAACATAACCAAGCTGGTGCAAATGATTTTCGACTCTTGATTTGGATATTTTGAGTATGTCGGCTATCTCCCACGTGGTATAACACTGATTGTTCTCAATTAATGTCTCGATTTGATCACTATCAACTTCAACTGGTCTTCCCGACTGCAGAGCATCGTCCAGTGAGAAATCTCCAGCATGAAATTTCGCAAACCGCCTCTGACACATTCAATCAGTCACAGCACCTTCTCCATACACTGCACAAATCATTTTTTGTGTTTCAGTTGCATTTTTACCTTTCTTGAAATAATAAAGCATACTATGTCGAAAATGTTGCTTTTTTCTTCCATATTCAATATTAAAATGGCTACACAGGTGCAGTGAATAAGAATCTGCGTGCCATTGCAGGGGACATGGGTTCGAGCCCTGGTCTGGGAAGATCCCACATGCCGCGGAGGAACTAAGCCCATGCACCACAACTACTGAGCCTGCACTCTAGAGCCCGCGAGCCACAACTACTGAGCCTGCGTGCCACAACTACTGAAGCCGGAACACCTAGAGTCCATGCTCTGCAACAAGAGAAGCCACCGCAATGAGAAGCCCACGCACTGCAACGAAGAGTAACCCCCGCTCACCACAACTAGAGAAAGCCTGCTTGCAGCAACGAGTACCCAATGCAGCCAAAAATAAATAAAATTTAAAAAAATTTTTAAATGGCTACACAAAAATTCACCGATTTTGGTAAGTTTTTTTTTCTAATGCACGCTGATATGACAGCTGTCACAATACAATCTAACAAAATTGTTTTGAATGAAGTAAAAGAAAACTAAGTGCTACCAGAGCCATCTTACAGAAAAAAAAAAATGAACTTTTTGGCCAACCCAACAGGTTCTTCCAAGGATCTCACCCAGGGGAAAGCATTTTTTTTTAAATGTTACCATTACTTCATTATCACATTTCCTCTTTTACACATGACATCTAACTGCTCATATTTCTGTAGCATCAATCCAATGCGTATGCAACCAGTACAACTCCAGTGATATGCTATATTGGCGAGTTGTCAGTGGCTTACAATTTTGATCAACTAAAGCAAATCTCCCTGAAAACTTTTTTTTAAAGGTGGAGGATTCTTCACAAATAAAAATCCCACCATCTGTTTCTATGAGCTTGATTATTTTAGATTCCTCATGTAAGTGGAATCACTCAGTATTTGTCCTTGCGTGTCTGTTTTATCTCACTTAGCAAAATGTCCTCCAGGCTCATCCATTTTGCTGCAGGGGCTGGAGGAGGAGAAAGAAATCGGGAGTTATCAGTCGTTTGGTACAAGTTACTGCTCCACAAGGTAAGTTCTGGGGATTTACTGTACAACAATGGCCCTATAAATAACAACACTGTACTGCACACTTGATGATTCGTTTAGAGGTTGAATCTCATGTTAAGTGTTCTTACCACAATAAAAAAAAATGTCTCTTGGAACTTTTTCATTTCAGTAATGCCTCTTTGAAAGCTGACTACTTTGGAGAATAAACTCAGTTGACAATTCTCCGGAGAACCCCCCCTCTGGAGACAGTTAACACGGCTGGAAAAGATCTGAATGATGCATCAGACAGCCATACATCATAAAATACAGTATAAGGACTCGTCTCTGAAGCCAGACACATCAGAAGTAAGGACTCAAATTTCTAGAAATATGGAAATGTCAGCAGGATATATCTATAGACCAAACTTCTTGAGAAACCATTTCCTTTGGTGTGGCTGAGTACAGGGCTTCTTCAGCTCACAGCTGGGACACCGTTTTCTTTCACCTGAGCCTGTGCATATATTTGGCACAGAAACTAACAGAAAGCCCAGGACCCGTCTCTCACCCTTCTCTCACCATCTTCACTGATGAGAAGAAAATCTAAACTGTGCAACCCTCCATTGGAACCCCTCCCTCCCACTATAGATGCCCCAGTTAGGGCCACGGATGCATCCTAGGGTCTCTCTCAATCAGTTGCCCCACCAACCAGCAAAGCAGGCAAGCAAAACAACCAAGACACCTTGGAGATGGTAGTTTCCAGCTGGGAGTACCGGCTGTGGTCCATCAGTGGCCGAACTGGCACATCACTGCCCTGAAGTTTGAATTTTGGTTGGTTCTTGCCCCTGGTCTTCTGGTCTCTCTGTCATGTGCAGAATCTGCCTCTCTGGCCTTCCTGGAGATTTGTGAAATACCCAATATCCTTTCAATTAAATCCATTCTCACAAAAAATGGCCAGAGACGGTTTTTACAATTTTGCAGTTACACCTGTAATAGTAGCTCCCAGGGAGGTAAGCAAATCCTTTTTCTTTTTTCTGAAACTAAGTTCCCACAATGACAATCCTTGAGTATTTGATAAATATCTCAAATATCATTTTTTTTCCTTAAAACTGGATGTCTTAATTCAAGGGCTAAAGTGGTTCTACCAGGCTGTTTTTTATTGACAATTGGCAGCTGGCTGAGGTAGCAGAGCATAATCTTTCCATCCCTGTGGAAATAAATGTTTGTAATTATAACAAAGCGAGAATGCTGCTCATAAAGATAAATAATAACTAAAACAATAAAAAATGTTTGCTTTCTATCTCTCAGGTAGGCTGGAAATGGATAATGTAAGAAGTTATTATAAAGCACTTTCCAAATATAAACTGGAAGAAAAAATTTAAATTGTAACAATAATTTCATTTGCCTTAGACACCAGGGGGGCATCATTTTATTTCTTTATCAATCATTTCAGGAGTTTCCTGCAGCTCCCCTTCCACTATTCACATTAGCATTTATCGAAATCATTTGATTAACTCCTGACACCATAATGTCATTTTTTTTCTAGAATTCTAGATTTCTATTTCCCAGGAAGGAATTATTAGCAGGTGATGTTTCATCGTGCAAGCTTTCTTTTATTTGCAAGTTCCTCATATCTTGGACTTCCTTTAAAAGAGAACTTTCAAAGAGATTCACACAGAAAGTTCCAGTTCCTTTCAAGTCCCTCTCTTTTTAGTAGTTTCCCAGTCAGTGGTCAAAGAGATAAGTACTCTGCCAGAAGCCAAGTTGCAGAGGCAAAAGGCCGGAGCAAAGGCCACCCAGATATTTTGTCCCATGATCTTGGCACTCCCAGAGCCCGCCTAGGAGAGGATGCTTACCAGCCAAGCTGGAAGGAGTATTTGACTGCCTGGGTCATCTGCTCCCCTTTCTCAGAGAGCTCTTAGAAAACACACCGTGTGATTTGTGAGTGCATCCTAGATTTATCCATGTATGTTACAGTGCAAAGTTTTTTTTTTTTCTTCCCCACTTTATGGTTCATTTGTTTAGCTTCATGTGCTCATTTGCAGAAAAATGCAGAGATGGGTATTTAATCACTGAGAAGGTTCAAGTCAAAACTTAAGTTAAAAATGTAATTTTTTGATAATCTGTTTCACTGTTGAAAGTACCCTCTGTGTTCCTTTATGTGTACAGATAATTATGCATGGTATGATACTGAGCGTAGACACCCTGTAGTCTCAATTAAATATTATAACTACTTAATGAAAGGCAACAGGGATCTTTGAGTTAGTAATTATAACCATAACCTGGAATTGAAACTCTCAATTCACCCTCAGACTGCTTCATAAGTTGGAAGATGAAATGGTTGTGGCCATTATGTCTCTGACGGAACTTTTCAGGACAGAAGAATAATAGTAGCATGATGAAAATTACCTACAATTGTTTTTGTTAAAAGCATGGAAAGTTTTTTTTTCTACCTTTATCTTTTTCCCTGGTAATACAACAATATATGATTTAAGATTTTAGACTTGTCAAACATTTATTATTATCCCATGTAAAATTAAAAGTCCTCCTTTCCTAATAATCCACAGATTTTTAAGATAAAAAGTAGATGTACTAATAGATCAAGTGGATTATTTTCTTCACAGAACATAAAACAATAAGGATAATATATAAAGTAAGCATAACCTTAAATTCAAAATTAAGATCCTTTAAAGGAAAAGGAGTTAATGGGAAAGGAGTTAATGGGAAAGGCTTATATTTTTTGTTTTCACAATAATGATATTACAAATTTTAAAGTAGAGTATGCAATCCTCTTATTTGAGAAAGCAAAAATAAGTGTTTTAAAATCGGATTTCAATAGCAGTTCTTTTTAAAATAAAGGTGCTTGCAAAATCTCATAGAATTTCATGGCTGAAGCAAACTTAAAGTGTGTATTATCCAACCCCATAACCTGTGCCTGACTCTTTCAGGCTAATCACAGATTAAAATGTGGCTTCATAAGACTTCCAGAAACACAGAAGGAAAACAAAATTAGTAGAAGGTTTAAGGGGAGGAACCATTTTTCCAATATCCAATTAGTTGTTTAATTAATGTAGCCTTTGAACCGTCCTTGATCTACAATTATCTGCCTTTGACCTTTTCACTAGAAGGCAGAGGCCTCTCTGACCTCATCCAAAGGCTCCACCATTTTTGATGACTGAAAGAAACAAAGCTTTGGGCCAAATATTTGACTCAGTAGACCCATGAGAACAACACAGAACCATCATGCCTGTGATTTTTTATACTACCACTTTAGTGCTCGCCCATGGCCTGGTAAGTTTATAATTGATCTCCCCAATTCTAACTTACAAGGCAGTACTTCTACTTTTTCTTTTATTTCAAGGAAGCTAGCCTAAATGTCCTTTTATATTTCTGATCAATTCAGAACATATACACACCTACTTGTTCTACTATTCCGGAACTTACAGCCAGGCATGACCTTCTGTTTTGTGTGCCTTCTTCTCTCCGTTATTAACCTTTAGGATTTCGTTGGCAAATTTTCCCACCAACCATGTTATTAACCATTTTCTGGGGGCTCTTTAAGTACACAACAACAAAAATTCTAATGGTTATGTTGTGACCTGGGCTATTTTTAAAAAACAAAAAAATAACACGGAAGAAAACAAACACAAATAAGAGACACTTTGTGATGTAGTAGGAAAAGCCCTGGGCTAGATGTCAGGTTATAGTACTTCTACAGGAATCAAGCTCCTAGAGCCTTACACGGGGTGAACACAGAGGCCCCCTAACCACTTGATGGAACGTGGTTAGAGAGCATCCTGTATCCCTTGTGAAGATGGTTTAAATGGCCTCTCCTTGCACCGTGACTATTCCGAATATTCTCTAAGTACAAAATTTTAGAGCTGGTGTTGTCATAGGCTGAAGATTCGGGCCAAATCCCTTAACCAACATGGATCTCTCTTCCCAGCTCTGATGCTGGAAAGCTAGGATCTGTGAAGCCAATCTCCCAGGACATGTGTTACAAATCCAAAAGATGAGTTTTGTGACTTCCTCTTGTGAACTATAAGTGCACTCTATGTGCAGAGTATCATGAATAATAAATGTTTGATAATTAACCCTTAAATCTAACCTACCAGTGTTAGAATAGAAATGTGTAATATTTAAACATAAGCCAAAGATGACATATTTCTTTCAAGTTTCAGCTGGATGTGTATGCATTCCAGATTAAATGGCTTATTTCACAAGGAGAATAAACCTCATATCAAGCTTTGTAGGCAATCAAATTTCAAAGGCACACACTCCTCTAGAGTGGAGGAATACATTTTTGAAAGCTTCGTGATATACTCTCAGCAATAACTAGCACCATTCAGCATAGAACATGATTATAAGAATTTTAAATATTTACTATGAACATCATAGGAACTTTGTCATGGGACAAAAATGACCCAGCAGGGCATATGTGGAAAAAGGAATAGAATTACCTGCAAATGAAACAGACATGGAGGATAAATAAAAAAATTTCAGCCCAAGCAAACAAGACAATAGGAGCCCTGTCTTGTTTCCAGCCACGGAAATTACCTGGACTAATAGGATTTGACATACCTCAGTGAGATGCCCTTGCCCGTAATTTCTCCATTTCCTACCCTCCCCACTCCCAAGCTATAGTGTATTTAGCCAGTTAAGTGGTTGAAATGCACTTATTTTTATTTAGTTTTCATTATTTCCAAAGCATTCTTTTTATAGTACAGGTAGAAGGCATTCAAAGGAATAAATGGATATTTAAAACTATAGTTCCCAAACTATCAATAAGCTCCTCGAACATTGATTTAACTACTCAATATCAAATCGACAGTTTTCTTAATATTTGTTTAACCTGGAAAACGAGCAAAGATACAATCAGAAATCAACTCATCCCCTTCTCCCCACTGCTTACAAAACTCCTGGAACTGAACGAAGCACAGAGTCGATGCCATTTAGGAGCTCCCTCCCAGGTAACAAGGAGTCCTCCAGACACTTTCATTCCCAAGAATCAGCTCATTTTGTTAATTACAATTCCCTGTCCTCTGCAAGAATCGAAACATCAGTATTTGCTTAAATTCTCTTCACAGGTTTGGCCGATCCAGGAAGCGAGCAGTGCACTTCTTTCTCCTCTTTGTTTAAGTGTCAGCCCCCTTCTCCCTCCCCACTAGGACTGAAGTGAGACATGTTATGGGGAGAAGAAAAGCCAGGGCATTCATGGTTTAATTGACGTGCCATGTGCAAACTTCCGGTTGATTCCTCTGAAAGTAATGGGAAGTTTCATGCTGAATTCTCCAGGACACACCTGGGGACTCTTTGAGAACCCCCTCTCCATGGCTGGTGGTCCTGCATGTGTAGTTCTCCCAGGTAGGCTGGATGCACAGACTCTGGCTGCTCTCCTGAGATTCCTCCCCAAAACCGTGACCATCTGCTGATGTCCTTCCAGCCTCAGTCGGCAGAGGTCTGCTGATTCCCCAGGGACTTTTGGACAAGGGCTTTCCCGCGATTTATAAGAAAAGTGCAATTTCGTCTGCTGTTAGTGGGAATGCAGTGACTTCCAAGCCGCAGGCTTCTTCTCTCTGCTACGAGTGTACCAGCCTCCCACCCTTAATGCTTTCTACAGGAAATCCCACACTTCTGTGTCCCCTTAGATCTCCGGACACACCTCGAGTTCTCTGGAGGGGAAGGGGGTAGAGACTCATGGCGCATCTACAATCTCTCTAAGGAGAGGCTACAACTCTTTTTTAAAAACATTTTTTTTAATTGAAGCACAGTTGATTCACAATATTGTGTCAGGTTCATGTGTACAGAAAAATGATTCAGTTTTATATAATATCTCTCTCTCTATATATAGATAGAGATATATAGATATATATAGATATTCTTTTTCAGATTCTTTTCCATTATAGGTTATTACAAGATACTGAATACAGCTCCCTGTGCCATACAGTAGTAGGCCCTTGTTGTTTACCTATTTTGTATATAATGGTGTGCAACTCTTCCTTTATACTTTCCTTGTTGATATGAATGCAAGGTCAAGACAATTGTTTTGGACACTTCTCTGCAAGTCAACAATCAGTATAACTGTCATTCTCTTGAAATCTATCTTTTTTCACTGGTTATTTTTAAGATATTCCTTTTACTTTGGGGTTCTGCAATTTTACTATAATGTGTTAAGGTGTCAATGTTTTCCTTTAATTCTCCTGCTCAACATTTATAGGTTCTCTCAAATATATTGGTCATTGTCATTCATCAGTTCTCAGATATAACCTCCATAATAGTTCTCTCGCCTCTGCTTTTAGGACTTCAGGGAGAGGTAGGTTCATCCTTTACAACCTATCTTCTTTGTAGGCTGTGTTTTCCGTCATATTTCCCATTTCCTTGTTTGTGCTGAATTCTAGAACGTTTCTTCAGCTCTATCAGTTCACTAAGGCTCCCAGCCGTGCCTTACCTGCTGTCACACTCAACTCCATTCATTTTTCTTACAGTTAAAAGTTCCACTTCGTTCTTTTAAAAAATCTGCTTGTTTATTCTTCATGTTTTCTTTTCCCATGATTATATATTCAAACGAGTGCTTTTATAAAACATATCAAATATATTTTATATATTCATTCTCTGTTTGATTGCAATAATACCTGATTTTCTTAATGGCTTTATTTTCAATGCCTCTTGTTTTTGCAGGTTCTCGCTCATGGTTATTTCTTTTTTGTTTCCTTACTGAAATTTGACTGTGAGTGCAAATATTCTCTGGAGAAATTCTTTAAGTTTAGGAATGAAGGTGAAATCCTCCAAAGAGGATTTGTACTGCTTTTGCCATATTAAGTTAACTTTAAAATAAACTGCGGGGTTTGTGTTATAGTTTTATTTTTTATCATGCATAGAGTGTATATATGAGGTCCAGCTTTATATTTTTCACAGGGATTGATGGGAAGTATGTGTGTGTATGTGTGTACATCTGTGTGTGCACATGTGTTCACCTCCCATGCAGTATCAGGTGTAAGAACAGGATGTTTATTTTCCATCATCGGGACAAATAGGTTCATTTTAGTTTCAGTTCACAATTTCACCACAGATTCAGCCTTTTGCTGGTTCCACCTTATGGAAGGCACCTTTCTAAATAAAACTCTCACATTTTTTGGTTCTCTCCTATTTCTCCCACATTTTTTGGTTCTGTCCTATTTCTTGAATTCTCAGGGTTTCTGCAAACAAATTTTAAACAACATTTTTGGCAAATTTCCTCAGGATTAAACCTGTTTTAGAGTTTTATTTCCCTCTCTAGGCTTCTTTTTCTCCTTAGTTTTCAAGTGAGAATTCTTCCTTTCTTCCTTGTATAGTGATTCATTTATGAAACACATATTTTCCATGACCTTTAGGCTCTTTTTAAGTGGAACAATCAGTCGGAATGCCTAGACCCCCATATTGCCTTAAATGGAAAATTGTGAATTTAAATTCACAGAAATTTAATGAAATCTTGCAAAGGAGCAAATGTTTCATAAAATTTAGCCTTTTTTTGCCCAATGCCTCCTCACCTGCTTTAAGTTTGTTATTAAAATAAAACAATAAATCATTTCTATCCCCAATCTATTTAATTAAACGGTGGACTTGCAATTTAACACATATTTGGAACAAATTTATGTATTTATGTACTGCTTTAAAACTGTTCAGTAAGTATCCTGGATAACTGACATACGCAGCTTTTAACAGAAACAGTCCTACAGCGAGGATAATCTGGTGTTTAATAATGAAGCACATTGCATAATTCTTAACAAATATATACCAGATTTCTATTTTATCAATTTAACAGATATTTTAATGGTGGGATGCTTGAGGTTTTGTTAATGGGTTTATGTGATTGATTGTAAATTTAAATATTCTAATTGCTTTTGTTATGGGCACATTGACTAAATTCTGTATGGATTCCACTATACAGAAGCCATTTTTTAAAAATACTGCCTTTCCACATTCAAAGAACAGTGATATTCTTATATTAAACTTAGCAAGTTCCCTCAACATGGTCATTCAGACCACTGATGTGTTTACAGACTGAATAAACTCTGTAATTAATCTCAATTTTTGGTTGATGAATGCAATTGGACAAGGGGGAAGATCTTTATCTGGATCAGGTACTTGTTTATGAATGTATGTGTAGCTCACACAAGACTGTCTTTGGAGATGTCAAGTATCACCATGACATCATAAATAAACCAACACACATTCATGGTAACTGTTAAGGGGGTAACTCAGGATAAGCTTCCTTGGGGTAGAAACCCTTGGGATATCTTTGCATTAGAAAGAGGAACACAGGCTTGGAAGCTGAAGCTATTTACCAATGCCTTAATCAAAACTCCTTAAGAAAATGTGTTTATTCTAGCTTCCCACTTTCATAGCATGCGTTCTCCATTCAAATGATATTAAGACATGAAATCAGTACACAATTCTGGTGTCCAGGTTCTGCTAAACACTCAGCATCCACCTGGAAGTTTGAGCTCAATTACACAATCCTACCCCTAGCCTGCTTCTCTGCCATTCTTCACAATTCCTGTTCCACAGAAGCCCACTGATTTCAGCACGCCCCACACTCCCCCTCCAGTCTTCCACCCCTGGGGAATCAGAAGATAGTATTTTCATCTACTTCACTGAGAACGATGAAATCCATTTCACCTTCCTGTTCCCTACTAACAAATTTACAAATATTTACAGTTCCCCTGCTCCTTTTCTCTAACCACCCCCCATGCTTGTGATGGTTACAGTAACCTACATGGCAGCAATACACAGACTAAAACATCAATAAAGGCTGCAAAGGAATTCAAGTGTGTTTCCGCTCAAACAGCACCCCAACGGCATGAAGAGACCCAGCTTCCTGCTGGTATATGGCTCCCCTTCTCCCGTGGCTAGGCTTCTGCATTCAGTTGGCAGAAGGGGAGAGAGCATAGGGCACACCCACTTCATAAGAGCTGCCCTACAATGCCACATGGCATCTTCATGGCTAGAACAGAGTCATGTGGCCGTACCTGACTGGACGGACATGTGAGAAGGGTCTGGCTGGGGGACAGAGAATGGAAATGAATGATGGCCGCCCTGCCAACTCTCCCTCCCTATGCTCCGAGCCCATCCCACCCCCTCCACCTCCAAACTTTGCTCATTTCATCTGCTTCACAGACAATCACTTCTTTGTGCCTGGCTTCCCCTCAGCATGTAAACAAAATCATATGTTTATTAAGAATAATTCCCCCCTCCCTTTCAGTTCGTCTCTTCTAAATAACAGTAATAACAGTAACCATCATCCCCCATCAACCACTCTCCTCCAGGGATTTCTTTTAGGTATCGCTGCAAGCTTTCACCCGCTGTCTCTACTGACAGTATCTGAGAAATCATTATCAATGGTCTTGCGGTCAAATTCCATCAGCTCTTTGTAGTCTACATTTTGCTTTACAACTCTCCAGAATCACACATTGCAGACAATTCCTTTCTTTGTCTCTGTGACGCGTCCCTCCTTCGCCTTTTGGCTTATTCTGGTGGGTTTCACAGCCTCTCCTCCTCTTTCCACCCTTCAACTGTTGATGTTTCCCAAGGTGTTTCCTGTAATTCTCATCTATTTGTACTTTAAAAGTTTTACATGATCTGCTACTTTATGATCACTCAATAACTTTAACAATCAGTCTTCCCAGGATTACAGCCTAATATGTATCTCCGGCCTTCATCATTCTACAAGTTCAAGCCCCATGTATTGGACTGACCATTGAACACATCCATCTTGTTATCTGGCAGGCACTTCAAACTCAACATGACTACGCTGAGGTCATCACCTTAACTGAGAAGTAAGTGTCTACTCCTCTCTGAATGTCACCCATCCTCCTATTTGCCCACTTTGGCAAACCTGATGTACCCCCTTCCCTTACCATCCTTCATGGTGAATCAGTGTGACCTCGTGTCAGGCTGTTTCCTTGATATCTCTGGGACCTTCACCCCCTCACACTGCAGTCGTGCTCTGTCTGTACTATGACATCACCTTGCCTGGTCCAAAGTGACTTCCACATTGACAAAAAAGGCAATCTTTGAAAATGGAAAACTGCTCATAACATCCCTTCTATAGAATCTTCCATAAATCTACATCCACAAATACACTGGGTATATTAGTTTTCTATTGCTGCAAAACAAAATAAATAACACACTAAATTGCTAAAATACTGTTTACAGTCTCACAATTCTATAATTCAGAAGTCTGGCCGGGCTTGACTGGGCCCTCTGCTCATGGTCTCATGAGTCTGAAATCAAAGTGTCAACAGGCTGGGCTTTTACTGGGAAACTTCGGGAAAAATCTGTTTTCAAGCTCATTGAGGTTGCTGGCAGAATGTAGGGCTGTGATTGTCCCTGTATCCTCTCTGGCTATTGGCCAAGGGTTATTATCAGCTTTTAGAGGCCACCTGCTTTCCTTGACCTGTGGTCTCCTCCATCTTCAAAGCCATCAATGACATGATGAACCCGCTCACACTTCAAATATCTCTGAGCTCCTTCTCTACCTTAGCTCTCTGTGTTCTTTGTCTGCTTTTAAAGGCTCATGTGATAACACCAAGCTGGCCTGGAGTATCCAGGATCATCTCTCTATTTTAAGGTCAGTTGGTTATTAACATTAATTACATTTATGTACATGTATTAATATTAATGTAATTAATATTAATTACATTACTATTAATATAAATTACATGTAATATTAATTACATGGCAAAAGTCCCATTTGCCATGCACATAACATAACCATGAGTGTGACACAAGAGGGTGAAGGTCATAAGAAACAATATTATGCCTACCACACTGGATATGTTTCAAACCACTTAGCATGGCATATAAAAGCAGTGATTTCAATCCATTTCCCACTTTGTTAACCTTCCAGGTTTACTGCCCACCCTATGTCTAGGAAGACCATATATCTCAGTTTCCCTGGGACAGTTCTTGTTTATGCATGTTATACTAGGATAAGAATTAATAGCAGTTCTTTAATATTCTAATGCTTCCCAGTTTGGACAAAAAAATTAAATGGCCATGGTTATGGACTAAATGTGTTCCTACAAAATTTGAATGTTGAAGCCCTGACCCCAGTGTGGCTGTATTTGGAGATGAGACCTCTAAGAAAGTAATTAGGGTTAAATGAAGTCATAAGGGTGGGGCCCTCATCCAATAGTACTAGCATCCTTCTAAGAGGAGACACCAGAGGGCTCACTCTCTCTTTCTGGGCACACATACCCAGGAAAGGCCATGTGAGGACACAGAGAAAAGGTGGCCATCTGCAAGCCAAGGAAAAGCCCTCATCAGGAGTCAAATTCTGCTGGACCTTGATCTGGAACTTCCAGCCTCCAGAACAGCAAGACAATAAATTTCTCTGTTTTAAAAAACTAAAAATAGAATTATCATATGACCCAGCAATCCCACTACTGGGCATATACCCAGAGAAAACCATAATTCAAAGAGACACATGCACCGCAATGTTCATTGCAGCACTATTTACAATAGCCAGGTCATGGAAGCAACCTAAATGCCCATTGACAGACAAATGGATAAAGAAGATGTGGTACATATTTACAATGGAATATTACTCAGCCATGAAAAGAAACGAAATTGGGTCATTTGTAGAGACGTGGATGGACCTAGAGATTGTCACACACAGTGAAGTAAGTCAGAAAGAGGAAAAACAAATATCATATATTAATGCATATATGTGGAATCTAGGAAAATGGTACAGATGAACCGATTTGCAAAGCAGAAATAGAGACACAGATGTAGAGAACAAACGTATGGACACCAAGGAAGTAAAGTGGGGGGAGGAGGGGTGGTGGGGGGATGAATTGGGAGATTGGGATTGACATATATGAACTAAATGGATAAAATAGATAACTAATAAGAACCTGCTGTATAAAAAATAATTAAATCAAAAATTTAAAATATAAATAAATACATAAATTTCTGTGTTTAAGTCACACAGTCTACGGTCTTTTGTAATGGCAGTACAAGATGATGAACACAATCACTTACCTATATCCCACGTCCTACACATTGTGCTCGATTTCCTAGTTTCCAGAAATCAAAAGCCTATTTTGTAATCCTTGCCTTTGTTAACAGTTTCTGTTCCTTCCAGGCCTCAGAACGCCCTCCTCTTCGTTGTCTGTAATTTTCTTATTTCTTAGATTCAGCTAACCTCTTATGTGAAAACTTCTTCATTCCCTCTCCTGATGATTTTTTTATTCCTTCCTTTTTCCCATCACTGTATTTTCTATAGCACTGTGATAGCAACCAAAACTTTTTTTTTTTTTTTTAATTCCTGTCTTCCCTTCCTAGGCAGTAAGCTCCTCAGCCCTATAGACTGCACTTTATCTATATTGATATCGCCACATCCTAAAAGAATCAGAGAGAGCTTCCGGGCCCTTTCAGTGATTCCATAGTAAAAGCAAACGTGTGAACAGGCAACAAGCTGAGGCTCCAAGGAGTATATTTGGCGGAAAGCCCTAAAAGAAGGCCTCCAGTCAGATAGCTGACTTAAATGTGAGTCTGGACCCACCCACTCTGTGCATCATGACCTGAGGTGGAGACCAGAGGACTGAGTGTCTACGAGACCCATTAAAGTGGGGTTGGAGACGTGGCTCCCACACTTGGTGGCTCTGTGTTCCTGAAGCTTTGGGTGCCTCAGTTCTCAGAGAAAATCAGAGTCATTTCACCACCCACTGAAGTAAGGGTGAGAGGTGTGTGAACCTATCCATCAGCTTCTCCTTCCCTCTCCCTGGGAGAGCCATGGAGCTGTGTGCATTAGATAGTCATTGGCAAGAACTGCAGTGGGGCTATAAGAGAGGAATGGGAAGCAAGGTCATGGGACCCCCATCTGCCCTGCCCCTTTGTATCCCAGGTGAGTCTGAAGGGCCAATCCTTTCTTTTTTTTTTTTTTTGCAGTACGCGGGCCTCTCACTGCCGTGGCCTCTCCCGTTGCGGAGCACAGGCTCTGGACGCGCAGGCTCAGCGGTCATGGCTCACGGGCCCAGCCGCTCCACGGCATGTGAGATCTTCCCGGACCGGGGCACGAACCCACGTCCCCTGCATCGGCAGGCGGACTCTCAACCACTGCGCCACCAGGGAAGCCCGGCCAATCCTTTCTTAAAGCACATCAGGAGCCAGATGGATCGACGTGCAGACCATGTGTTGTCCATCACACTTGTGTGAACTGCCAACCTGCTCTAAGCGCTGTACATTGATGACAGGGGTGTAATTGGAGGAATGCTGTAAATGCCAATTGTACGTAGCAGTATCAAAACTGCTCTCCATCGCAGACTGCTGAATTTGTGGATGCTGTGGCTTGGGGTTTCTATGCAAGGTAGCTGCTAGCTGCATTTCCTAAAGCTCAGCAAAATGAATCAAAAAAACTTCCTGCCTAGGAAAGCATTTCTACATTCCATATTATTCTTAGGGGAAAAAAACCCCAACAACTATGATCGGCCAAGTACAGTCAAATGAGTGTGCATTTCCAAATGAGGCCATTTTGACAAGGTTCTTTGTAGGAAAACTTCTATTCAGTGTCTGGCTTTATTATACCTCCTCGCCTCATGCTTTTTATTTTCTTACCTTTTTTTTTATAATAAAATTGTGCCTGTAGTATATCTCTATGTCATAATGGATTGTGTAAGTCTTTAAAATATAATAACGTCCTTTTTTTGTACTCAACAGTCAATAGTTTATTCCGTAGTCAAATTACAGCCTTTTTCTAATATAGAAAAAAAACAGGTGATGGTAAATTTTTTGTGGTTGAGACTTACGGTTTTTTTATGACAGAATTGAAAATCTGTACAATTAAAATTGTTTAGTAAATAACTATTGTCTCAACATATCTTACATTTTGTAAAACAACTACAACTCAAGTCAGAATTAGAGCTTAATTTTTATAAGTAACTAGTGACCCATGGGCTCCTTGGGGCTGAAATGGTGGTCATCAAAGCCAAAGATGGAAATATTTTATGAAGGCTAGAATGGTCCGAAAAGTTAAATGTCAATGGGTTCTCTAGGAAACTGCACACTGAAAACGCGTCTCTTGCCTTTAGAGGCATGTACATCACTTAGCACATTACAAACTGTTTAAGTGCACAGCCAGGATAGAAATACAGTGAAGAAGGCTGGGGAGTCCATGGGAGCTGATGAAATGGAAACGGAGAGAAGAAAACTATTTTTGTAAAACTCATTATAAACAGTTGGTAAGCAATAGTCACATGGTAAACGGAGTGCTAAGTAGGATTTAGTGAGGCTCTCAGTTTTTATTTTAATTGAAGAGCCTTCTGCATTATAGAAGCTAATAGGAATCATACAGAAAGGAAATCAAGGCTCATAATTTGCTCAACATCTAAGGAAAAGTAGCAATACTTTTTTTTTTTTTTACTTCCTGTGGAAATATGTTCACATTTCCTGCTTGCATGCATCAACAGAAAGCTAGGAGGCTGGATGGAAGCCGAATTTAAATATTACCTTTTTTGTCAGTTTTCCCTAGGTTGGGGTATACTATGAAACAACCCCCAAATCTCAAAGGCTTACAACAATCATTTTGCATTTCTGCTGTGGGTTGTCTATGGTTTTGCTCCTCATGCCTTTCCACTCTAAAACCTAGACTGAAAGTGCAGCCTCTATTAGAAACATGTGGTTCTCAGTGCAAAAGGGAAACGTGTGATAGCAAAACCATATCATAGCCATTAAAGCCCTTACTGGGACATGGCAGATGCCTTCTGCTTTGAAAGGAGACAATTCTCCAAGTAATCCAGAAAAGCAGGGGTTTACGGGCAAAGAGAGCCCAATATACAAAAACCTGAAAGCCCAAAGTGAATATCTTTTTCAGGGATGAGAAGACACCAGTGAGTAAGGTGCCAGGATGGGGGATGACTAGAGAAATGAGCGTGTGAATGTCTGGTAGACATCAGGTAAGTATGTCCAGCAGACCAAATAGAGTTTTAAGAATGGCTCTGGAAGGAGGGAGGGATTTGGAAGTCGTCAGCAATACAGAGGAACAGATAAGATGATCTGGGGATGGTCTGGGTTGCCTGCTGTTAATTATGACAAGCATCACAGCACCTTAAGCTAGGACATGATTTGTATCTTAGAAGGGTTTTTCTGATGGCAGCACTCATAGGAAGCAAGACAACCAGGGAAGAACTTATTCCTCAATTGACAGAGTGAGAAATGATGTGTCTTAACCAGAAAGTGGTCATGAGAAGGACAGTGGGTGTGAAAAGGAGTTAATAGCCTCAAGGGAGGTGAAGAGACTTCATAAATGGGACTTGGACGTGTAGGGGTTGAAGGGGGTGAAAGCTGAGTTTCTTGGTTGACTGGTTTTATAACATTACAACCAAGGTGGGGATACATGAGGAATGAGAAGGCATTACACTTAGAATATCTTCTGTCTGAAAACCATGTGAGAGAACCAGAAGAAGCCTCATGGAAGATGGACATAGGATGCTAAATCTTAGCCAGAAATATCTGACCATCAGCAGCGTGTTTGTTATGCTTTAAGTTACGATAGTACATGATAGTATATGACCCACCCAGGAGTAGATGAACATCATGACAGGTCAAAGGACTCAGTCCTGGAACACCAACACTTATAGAGCTATTGGAGAGAAAATACACTGCCATTGAAGAAAAAATATCCTGCGAGGTCACTGTGGTACATAATGTTAATTGTTTAACCAATATCCATTCAACTCCTTCTTTTGGATGGAAAAAAAAATTTTTTTAAAGAAGGTAATAGGCCTGGCTGAGAATACTAACTTTCTCAGCTTCTCTTTCACGTCACAGCATCAAAGCCTGTCATAATTCGGGCCAAGGATAGCTAAGGAGAATCTACTGCAAGGGTCTTAGCTTCCCCTTTCCTGATAAAAGGGAACAGAGGGGACTTTGACTAGTTTGTATCTCTTCCTCTCTGTCTTGGATTTAGACACAAGGTCTGTCCATAACATATCAACCCTGCAGAGTGGCTGCAAGGCAGCAAACGTGACAACAAAAGCCTACAAGATAAAGAACATGGAGTGGGAAGATGGAAAGTACCTGAATCTCTGACCACAGCATCAAAGAGCTGCAAGAGCCCTGAGCTCCTTCACTCCAGATTTCAAGATCGGTGGAAAAACAATCTTGCTTGTTTTAGTCACATTTTTTTTAAGACCTACAGTTAAAGCCATTTTTTTTACAACAAAGATACTGAGAGGAAATATCACAAAGTGGGGAAAAACAAGGGTATGCCCTTTCACAGAATCCAAAAAGGAGAAGTCAAAACTGGCAAGGACCAAACTGGGAGCTCTCCCACGATTACTCAGAAAGTCACTCTTGCCAGGAAACTTTCAGGAAACAGGATGTAGAAATTGGACTGAAGCATAAAACAGAGGGGAGAGCCTAGAAACCATGAACATTACAATCTTTTTCTAAGAAGGTTGACTGAAAGAAGTAAAAAGTGGTTTAATAGAGAAACTGGAAGAGGGCAGAGGAGAGGTCAACAAAGTAGGTCCACGGGGGCCACCTGTTTCTGTGAATGAAGTCCTCCTGGAAATACCCATTCATTTATGCATTTATGTATCATCTCCAGGACAGTACAGCTGACTAGGGTGATGGAAACCATGTGGGACTCAGAGACGAAAATATTTACTGATTAGAGGATATTAAAGAATCCCCCCCACAAATTAAGATGGGTCATTATAAGATTATAGGGATTTCCATAATAGATAAAAGACAAAGCAAAATTTTAATATAGGAATAATACAAACTCTTCTTAATGTTTTTTATGTATTAACATTTCAAATAATAGATAAACCATTGTATAGAGTTTTTGTGTGTTTAAGGAAAAAATGAATGATTACAGGGAATCATTTGTAAGCAGAAGTGCAGATAAGAAGGCAATCTACAAAACATCCAAAGCTGTCTGACCAAATGGCCACAGTATACGTGAGATTCTCAAAGCATTTAAAATATCAGTTAAATATACTTCACAGGCGCAATTTACAATTTATCGGCATTTTCACTACAGGTCTCTAGTAACCAGTCTAGATCAAGTAGCAGCTCTATTTTACTTCAAGTTAAAATGTTGAACTTAACTTCAAAATCCTAGCAGGAATTAAGTGGGTAGAAACTATTCACATATGATCTTCAGTCGGAGGACACTGCTCATTGCATTCCTCAGAGCGGCGAGGTTTCTTTAATGATATTTTATGAGTATTTAAATCATGATATTCAAAACTAGCGTTGAGTTATGTGAAATAGCAGGAATGCAGATGTGATATAATGAGTGTGAGAAAATGTCACAAAATATTCAAATGAGCTGAGAAGCTGTACTAGTGCATGTCTTTAAATATTAAAAGCTGGATGTAAACTCCTTTCAATACGAAAAGCCATGTATGAAAGTTTTGTATCAGCCATTTGAAAACAGAACCTATCACCTATCTAATCCAGCCAATACTGGTTCATGTAATCTTCCCAAATGGTAAAACCAGTAAGAACACGAGTATGAGACTCCAGAAAATCCAGAGAAGTCTCTTTATATGTTGAGTACTTGATAAATGACTAAAACTACTTCACAGGAGAATTCAGTTATGTTAAGTGTCACCTTTCCCCTCCTTTTTATTTATTTGGAGTCAGGTCTCAGTCACTTATTCAGAATGAAGGTCTTGAAGTTGCCTTTGACTTTCTTTCAGCTCCTTCATGCCTTCATGGAATAGCTAAGGTCTGTTCATTCAAGCTTCTTGACCTTCCTCACATCCACCCTGTGCCACCATACTAAACTAGTACACAAGGCTTAGACACCTGCAACAACCAGCTAACTAGTGCCTTGCCTCCCACCCTCATGCATCCCAGGCTACCGGGACTGAAATACTACTTTGCTTCTGTTGCATCACTTCTTATGATCTTTCAGAGGTTTGCCATTGCCTACAAAGATCTTATTTTAGAGACACTGCAATTCATTATTTAACCACTTTCTGACCTTAACGTTCACTCTCCCCTCTATGACAGCTCCATTCCAACAAATCCAGCCTATGGATCTACTCTAAACATTGTTAATTCTTAGACTTCACCTAAGAGATCTTTCCCCATATCACTCCCATTGAAAGTTACTGATCTCTTAAGATATAGCTCAAAAACCTATCTCTGTCATGAAGCCCCCTGGAAAATGTCAGCACAAAGTGATACTTCACCATTCATATGGCATTATTACATACTGTTGTGTTTCAGGAATTTGGATTTCTTAACCTCCAACATAAAAATTCTATTTGGGAGCTTGTCAATTAATTAATGTCACCCTCAGTTACTTCCCAAAACACAGCTGTAAAATATAGGACATCTCACCCCAAAATATATGTTGTTAATGCAACAGTCAGAAAAACATGTTACTAATAGGTTTTAGCCAATTTTGATCGTAAGTCTTTTGACCAAGGGCCTCAGGAAGTAATGATACTCAGTCAAAACAAGTATCATTAATTACGTCTTGAAAGGTTCTTTAAAACAGGATTATATAAAAAGTATAAAGACATTAAATGAGTGAATTATACCACTATGAAATGAAAGCTTTAAGTATATTATCATAATACTAATTTAAGAATTCCTCATAAATCCCTTAGCGCAGTACCTGCTATAGGGACTCTGTAAATACAAACTCCTATGATTATTTATGGCTCATCTACAGAATTTCATGGTGAACACTGCATGATGTAGTTACAATCAAAGCCTCCAGGGATATCTTACCAAGAACTCTGGGAAAACACTTTGACAGGTACGGGGAAGAAAAGTCCTATTCAGGTGTATTCTGAAATCAGTTTCCAAGTTCTGCTACTTTACATTTGAATCTCCCATTCTTGCCATACATTAGTCAACACATGCACATACACACAGATTGAAAGTGTCAGCAATGTTATGTTGGAAATTCTTATTCTATACTTATTTATTTGCCTAAATGCTATTTCTTATAGCAGGTGTTTGCCAAAATTATTTTTATAATTAGAGGAGGTTGGCTCCTGGCGGCAGACTGTAAGATTTCCACACCCAGGGCCTTCATGGCTCTCCATTCCACTTTCACTTGAGGTCTCCATGCAATCCCCACTTCCCCTCTGGGGATCTGCCCTTTTCCATGATGAAAGAGGGAATTTAAATGTCTTTAAACTTCTACGATAGGGTAACATCTGGATTAGAACCTAAGCAACAGTGAGTCTCATAGAACAGAAATGTAAATGTCCAAACCCTACCACCCCTACCCATCACCTGTTTGCTCTCTGCTACTTTGATCACTCCATTTGCCTAGGTTTTCATTTTTGTGATTATCTTTCCATTATAGACTAACTCCCATTCACTATTTTTATTTCTGACTTCTAGAATCTCTTCCACTGTGAAGGAACTGTTTTGCATGTTAGAACTCTATAAAAGTGTACCACTCTACACTGACTGAAATTTTGTTCTTCCCTAAGAACATTTTTCTTCCTGTAGATTTTTGAGCCAGAAGAAAATATTACGTGGTCTTTTCTTCCCATTCTTACTTCCAAACCCAATTACCAGCATATTTCCATACATAATCCTTTCAAGTTCTATCTCCCCTTTACTCTTTGGAAAATTTATTGAATTTCATGTAATCCTTTGCTTAGGAATGGTTATCGTTTTTTCTCCTCACTTTACTCCATGTCAATATTTAGATCATAATATCTCCAACTTTACTGAACACTGGAATGGAATGGAGACATTTCTAAAAACCCTAATGCTTAGATTCCACCCAAAGTAGATGATCATCTCATTGGCCTCGTGGGACCTGAGCGTCAGTAAATATTTTTAACTCTCCAGATAATTTTGATGTGCAGAGTTAAAAAGTACTGATTTTGACTGATTTCACTGCTGTCAAAGTATTATCTGATAACCACAGATCAAAACTGCATTGCCAAGTCAGAGTTTGTGGATTTATGTCAACTTGGACTTAACAATGAAAGTGGAAGTCATTTGTAGTAGATTTTCATGGATAGAGGAGTGACTTGGACATGAGAAACTTGAGACAATGAGAACAGAGTTCTTTCAGAAAGTGTGGCCATTCGAGGGAGAAAGGGGGAAAAAGAGGAAGGAAAAGGAGGAAGAGAAAAAGAAAAAGGAGGAGGAGAAGAAGGAGAAGTGTAAGCAGATAGAGTAGGGGGTTCCCGGAGAAAGAGAACCAGGCATGGCTTTCTTGACATCAGAGAAGCCATTTCTGGCCAAAGTCACTTTGTGATCTAAGCCTGGCCACAGTGCTTGCCCTTGAACAGGTCTCAGTCATAATGATCTTAAGGCAAGTGAGGGAATGCAGGAACAAAGGAAAAGCAGTCAAGCAGCAACAGGTGAGCAACAAAACAATGTCCTAATTCCTCCTCATGGGATATACTTAACAATTTGACACAGTCTTTGAGTCCTACAGGGACTGCAAAGAAATGGACATAATGGTAACTCTGTAGCACTGGAAATGCATATGGGAAACTTCAAAGGACGATAACATGGGCACAGCTATTGTGTTAGCTATGTTGCCAGTAACTTCCATCAAAAGGATCTGGGTTTACTGGGTGAGCTCTGAATCACAGCAGATCTTCTGATATGGTGAAACAAAAAAGTAGAGTATCTGGGGCTCTCAGGTCTGGTTTATAGCCATGTTTTTATCGTTTGCCTCTCGCCACGTATCTCCCAGTCTTGTAGCAGCATTAGGTGAATTTTGCTCGGGGAACCAATCCTCCTCCACTTGAGATCTTTGTACTTTCTGTTATTTTATTTATTTATTTATTTTTTATACAGCAGGTTCTTATTAGTACTGTCCAATCAGAAATTTTCTGAGTCAAAGAGATTGGAAAAATGTATTTGTTCTCTCACAATGGATGCCAATGAAGATGCACATTCCCTTAGAAGGTGCTGGCAACCACTTTAGAGGCATGAGGACAGCCAGCCTTACTACAAAACCAACACCAAAGAGAGGACAGCAGGTAGCTGGAAAGAAGCTCTCTGCATTGAGACAGATATGTCTGCTTTGCCATTAGACTGATGGATGACATTGAAAAAATAAATGTGTCTTGTTCCTTCTGCATGTACTCCCTAGAGTAATTCAGGGCCCAACGACACTGGGATTGACCTGTGCTGTCAGCACAAGACTTACGGGTGCTTTTAGTGTGAACATTCTTTGAAGGAATACCCCCCACTGTTTGGTGGGGAAGAATATCTGACAAATTATTTCTGCCAGCAGAGCCTGCACTGACCAAAGAGGAAATCTGCACAAGAAAACTGTACAATATTACATTTCCCCTGAATCCTTTGTTTCTCATTATTTGTGTGTTCTACTGATGGGAACAAAAGGGCAATATGAAAATAACCAGAGTAATATTGGTTATTATGAATGCAGAAAAAGGCAAATATCTTAGTAAGATAACCAGACCATGTCAACAAAACCTAATTCCATTGTTAAGGTCCCTTTCTCTTTATCAAGCATTGTAGTTGCAAAAATCAGAACAAAATTTACGTATTGTTTAATAACAGTTTTGTATCGATATTTCAGGGAAAAAAAAACATTAGTGAATAATAAATAATTTTCCCTTAATTTAAGAGATAGTAAAAACAAAAAGAAACCAGAAGTCAAAGAAGTCAAGTACCTGGGCTATATCTACACTTTCTATAATTAATTGAATAAATCCTTCCTGGCAATTTTAATTACTTATAGTAACATCACCTTGATAACAGAAGTTGCATGTGTCTTTCATGAATGCCCTACATCTCCTTCTGTGTAAGTCACTGAATATTTTAAAGTAGAATAATTTACCTGACCGTCCTGCTCAGATGATGAATGATTATTATCAGATTTTCCAAGTAATTAATAGAAATAGTCTGGGCTTAATTCTCCTCCTGCCATTCATAGCATCACCCATTCTCTTCGGGTTTATTTGTTTTATTCTGTGGTGTGTTCTAGACAATTACATTTCCTTTACTCTTCATTTCACTAGCTACTTTTGCTCTGGTAGATTTCTCTATAAAGCTTTTGCACTTTCAATTTGCATGACTTTCTTTTCCTATCATGAGTCACATCCTTTTTTTTTCACATTTAACATTGCTCCAGACAAATGTCATTCAAAGGGTTTTTTTGTTTGCTTTTTTCCCCCTAATCTACATACCTAACGAAAATGTTGCTAGGGCTTTATCCTTCAGCTCCTTCAACAATACTGGTGAGGAGCGTCCCAGGTATTTTTGTTTTTGGTTTTTTTGGTAAATTTTTATGCCGAAGTAATTTCAGGCTTACAGAAGAGTTGCAAGAATAGTACAAAGAAAGAATTCCTGAACACCCGTCACCCAGATTCCCTAAGTGTTAACATTTACCACATCTGCTTTATCGATTTCTTCAGTTTCTTTTCCTCTCTCTCTATTGTCCTGAACAATTTGAGAATACGTGGTAGACATGATCCCTTTTAGTTCTAAATACTTCAGTGTATGTTTCCTAAGAATAAAGGAGCGTCCCAGTGTTAATCCTAGGTTGTCCCTTCTAAACCCAACACTGATAATAACTTTCGGCACTAGATTGGACAAATTAAGTGACCTGGCTCTTTAGTAGTTCCGGGCTCACATTTCAACCCTATAACAAACCTGATTATTATTACTGCATCTTTCTTTTAAACCAGCTGCCGGGACGTCCACATTCTATAAATAAGGCTCAGTTTCCCTGACAAGGAAATGGGTATAAGAATCTAGTATTTAAAAGGTAGTTCATGAGTTGAAAATAATATACTTAAAATGGAATTCAAGAGTCTTAAGAGTGGGGAAAATATCCTAATGTTACAAAAATAACAATATTATGAAAAAATTATAATTTTATATAATTTTATGTAACTTAAATTCTCTAATTTACAATATAGAAAACTGTACCTTAAAACTCATGTCACTTTTATAAGAGTAGATAGTTCTTATAAGTTGTTAGCCCATTTTTCTGAAAGTAAATAGTTTTCTAACTTTCTTGTGGTCCAATGCCGTCAGTGAGTGGAGCTCTCTGTCAGCCATTCAGAGGACAAACAAATGCTAGGAAATACCTTTGTGTCAATTCAGACATCCTGGCAAAACATAAAGGGACTCTTAGCTTAGTACCTCTGAAGACACTAAGGGGAACTAAACATGATTTTATCATCAAATAAATACCAAATATTTACTGCACATGAGAACAACAACAAACCCTACTTCTTCTAAATTAATGAGAGAAATTGTCATGAGAAACCTCTTAATACATGCAAATAAGTGGGAAAACCAGAAAAAGTACTGGATAAACGCAGAAAAGTTAAGAACCAATTATATAGCAAATCACAAATAATGAAGCATATGTGGAATTCGTGATAATTAATGATGGTGCCACCACTGGGAATCAGCAAAGTCCTCAACCAGGAGGAGCCAGGCTCGTGATCCCGTCTCAATCCCCATGTCTCTTTCTTCTTCGTTAGAAGAACTTTCTCTCTTCAGCCTATCCTAGGAGACACTGGTCCAGCTTTGGAATGGCTGTTTCTCCATCCTCTTCAACTTGGAAAACACTTTCCCAAACAACAGAGCAACTTTATTTTTAACCATTGTGTACAGTGACAAGCCTCATGGTTAAAAAGTAATAACAATACATTTGAGACACACAGCTGAGGTTTCAGCAGGTCTTTGTATGACCATTTTATATGCTTGACACGAAGTTTCCAGTACCCTGCTGGCCTACAGCAGAAGCACACACCGACAGCCTTGCGGTGGCCTCATGATGGGTGGCGTGCACATCTCCAAACCTCCGTTTTTGACTTCGGCAAGTGTGCTCATGGAGTGGGCTTGCCCTGAGTGCCTTTCGTTGCGCTAGGACATACTGTGGGTCGGGCTGCTCCCCTCCCTTAGATCTGTGCCTCGAAATGAGATGCAATGGGCCAGGCTCAGCCATTTGGCAGCATGAAGCTGATCCGCCCTCCCAGCTGAACCAAGTCAAGAGCAGCCAGAAGTCAGCCAAATGCAGAATGGAGAGCATGACAGTAAAGGTTTGCTGTCTGAAGCCGTGATTTGGGGACAGATGGTTATGCAGCGTGATAGCGGCAATATGTGACAAAGAAAGACTTAGAGCTGTAAGCTCTGGGTTACATTTCTTACACTGAGTCTTTATCCCCCTATAAAAACCTGAATAATTAGAAAAAAGTACAGAAGTATTTAGCTCTTTCAAATTGTCTATCTGGTTTAAGGGGCCCTTTTCATTCTGTTTGCCATCATCTAGCTTTGTCTCTCATTACCTTAAACTACATTATCGATAATTCTGAAGGTCATCTCCTTTCTTTAACTCTTTCTTTTTTCTGCCAGCCATATTACATATTACTATGAATCCAATCATCCTATAGCTGGAATTATGTGATGACATCCTAGTTCTAAGGGGTGGGAGGATAGGACATTTTATTGTATTACTCTCAAGCTGCTATAATAGAGGAACATGAAAAGGTACAGGAAAGGGATTGAGAAACCAGCCCTGGACTTCCTAACTTCAGATTCCACCTTCCGTGAGAAAAATCAATGTATTACTTGTTTAAGCCACAGTCTGTTGGCATATATGCTACTTGTAGCCAAAAATATTCCTAACGGATGTGGATGTCTACCATACTGCATGGTTGCTACAACCCATGTAAGTCTCATACTGATTTCAGAATAGTCTCACATCTGGAATATTGTAATCAAATCACACCCTGACTGTTATCCCCAACATCTCTTTCAAGAGGCTAATCACAATACATGTGTTTAATCCCTCATTCTGAAATAAACTGTGACTGGATTACCACTATGCTTTTCACTTGGAAGGGTTTAATGTCAGCCCTCAGGATCTGAGCCACGGCAACAGGCGACTGATACCTCTCTGTCTGGAAAAGTAATGTGCTACCACTTTACTTTTATCCCATGAAATTTTCAAAGGCCATTTTGTATTTCAACAAAGTCTGTCTATCTGTCTTTCTGGCTCTCACATACACAACTGAAAGTTGGTTTTTTTTAAGCATTCCCATATATTGCAAATAAATGTTTTCAAACTGTTCATTTGTCTCTACTGTCCCTCAATTTAGCCTCATGAAGTCATCCAAAGCTAAATTTTTATCTTATAAATGGAAATATAATCTAAAAATTATTAACATTTCTTCTAACAAATGTGAGATGGATAGCCCAAAGGCCTAGGATTTCTAGGTCGTTACAGCAAGCACGAATATACTACCTCAGAACATTACCAAAAGAGACAGAAATGCAATGAATAATTTTGTGAATATTTTATAAGGGTATTTAAATAGTCCATAACTTTAGAAAATATCCTATTGAGTCAAATCCGAAATATCCTATTCGACTAGCCTTATACTGGAAGCAGCAGGAAACATAATTCCCATCAGTCCTTCTTAACACATTTTACAAAATACTGGATTAGGAGTTCAAAAAGCAGATCCTTCTCAGCCATTAAAGCACATTTACTGTTGAATAAATGACTTAAACTGAAAAAAATTCAACTTCTTAAAACGAAGAGATCAAAGATTGGTGGACATTCAATAGAATTACAGGGAGTTACTCTGCAAATCACCGGTGTTTATCCCATCTAGAAGTTGAAAGGTGGATCCCAGGAATCTTTTTTTATTTTTTTAAGGGCTTCAAATGCTTGGCTTTTTAATTCATTAATTTATTTTTGGCTGTATTGGGTCTTCATTTCAGTGCGAGGGCTTTCTCTAGTTACGGCAAGCGGGGGCCACTCTTCATCGCGGTGCGCGGGCCTCTCACTATCGCGGCCTCCCTTGTTGCGGAGCACAGGCTCCAGATGCGCAGGCTCAGTAGTTGTGGCTCAACGGGCCTAGTTGCTCCGCGGCATGTGGCATCTTCCCACACCAGGGCTCGAACCCGTGTCCCCTGCATTAGCAGGCAGATTCTCAACCACTGCGCCACCAGGGAAGCCCCCGGGAATCTTTTATACAACTCCCCAGGTAATTCTAGAATACGACTCTGTTGGCAAATCTCTTGGACTTAATCACATCTGAGGTCTTGGTCAGATGTGTTATTTGATGATTCAGTACTTACCTCTTAAAAAGGAAGGTAGGGCTTCCCTGGTGGCGCAGTGGTTGAGAGTCCGGCTGCCGATGCAGGGGACACGGGTTCGTGTCCCGGTCCGGGAGGATCCCACATGCCACGGAGCGGCTGGGCCCGTGAGCCATGGCCGCTGAGCCTGCACGTCCGGAGCCTGTGCTCCGCAACGGGAGAGGCCACAACAGTGAGAGGCCCGCGTGCCACCAAAAAAAAAAAAAAAAAAGGAAGGTAATTTGAGACACCCCTTCATTTCTCCACCCCTAAATATTACCAAATTTTAGTATCCCTTCTTGACAGACTCAGGAGAGGGCAAAATTCATCATATAACTCAGCTGCTACATCACTGTAGATGGGAGAAAGCTGAGTGATTTAGAAAATTAATCTAAGCCTGGGAGAAACAGTTCAGATTTGATAGGTATCTGGAAAGATTCATAGTGGAATAAAATTTTAAGATCCTCTACCAAATTTTAGGAAATCCTTTTCAAGTACTTTACTTTGGCAAATCACTATAATTATTCTTTACACAAAAGGAGAATGAGGTCTGTAGGCTTTATCCACTAAGTGCGAAGAAAGTTGAAAATTAGAGTTCTTTGGGGGATAGCTTTTTCTTACAGCGTTGAATCTTTGACACTGAGACCATTTTCCATGAATACATTCCAAATCGAATATCCAGAAAAAAATCGCACATAAATCATATTCTTTTCTGTGCTAATTTTTGTTTGTTTTTCTTTGAGCATTTTCTCTTGTTAAAACAGTAACAATGGCTCTCTAATGGGAGTATAAATTCAATAACTGGTTAATTTTATTGTTCAGTGAAAAACAAAGGAGGCCCAGATTGTTATACTTGCACAAAGGCAAAAGAACGTTTAGTATTGTGTTTAGTTGGGCTCAGAGGAGAGACTTGCTACAAGTTAGCTAATAAAAGATATTGTGTCTGGATAAAAACTTTGGGAATTTCTTATAGGATGAGTCTGGCAGGATCACCGTTTAAGAATGTTAAAGGCAGCTTTTCAGTCTTAGATTCAGTTGTTGGAAGAGAAAAATGATAAAGGGCCAGTAGGGACCCAACACCTACCTAGAGCTCCAGGATCTCAACACCATAAGCATATTCATATTTAATGCATTACATTAAGGGCTTCCAGAGTAAATATTTTCCATTCCCCCCATAATCACATTTCCCCTACATAGACAAATTACGGAACGTGGATTCTGGAGCTGTACATAAATATTCAACTAGCATCTGTATTTATGCCCCAGCTTACAAATAACTAATGGTCCACTGAGCCAAAATAATCATACATGCTAGACATGTAGGAAGAATTGCTGATTTCATTTATTATACCACCTGTAAACCTCCCAGGGGAAGGGCAGTCTAGTGAAATACTTTGGTGTGCTGACACAATTTTGTACTTGTTTATGAGGCTGCGCCAGCCTAGTCCTAATTTCCTGTTGTAATTCTTTGCTTCAAAGGCCAAGTCCACACATGGGAAGAATATTTTCTGCAAACAATCTCCTCACAGCTCTATCTCTGTCTCCAGGTGCCTCTCTGGGTCTTCTTTTCCCTTTATACTTGCAACAGTCATGAAGGATTTAAGTTAGCATTTGGGGTGGAACAAAACCAAAAGGAGTGGAAGTTTTAGATGGCTGTGTCAATTACTTGATTTTGGTTCTTCTTGAACACGGGGGAGAAAAGCTCTCTTTTCTAATTCCTGAGTGACAAATGACACTGGAAAGAGTTTTTACTCCAATGCATTTCACCTAAAGGTCAAGCAGAGGCAAACTGATCTTGCTTTCCAGCTCACAACATCTCTAAAACCTGTTTCTACCCTAAAGCAAAGAATCAATGCGATGTGTGCAGCCTAGAAGTATTAGTTCTATTCCTTTAGGAGGTACTGACAGCATCATCTCCTGGGGGATTAGTTACTGCACTTTTTAAGGCTTCTGATTAAAATGTGCTAATCCCAGCTGGGAAGCTCAATGTTCCCAAATTGGGCAAAAAAGGTAGTCATTTCTGTCATCATGTCTATCAGAGATACTTGAAGGACTGCACATTATTATGACTTTCAGGTTTAATGCATCTTTTGTGGTTCAAGAAATACAATTTCAATGTTGATTGAATTGATGACTATCTATGAATACGTATAGCTTGATATCTTGATTTTTGGATGTTTGCTTCACCTTAAGGATCAATAGATACTTAAAGAGATGTGAATAATAGGTATCAAAGAGATAAAGAATGGATTCCAGCAGAATCCATTGCTCAACCAAAGACAAAAACAGAGCAATGAGAGATGGCATTGACTTTTCTGCAGATATGGGACAAGTTAGAAAGCTCTCAGTCTGAACCAGTTTCTCAGGAGCAGAAGAATGGAATCAATGGCATCTGAATGTTCTCACTCAAAATGATTTCCAAAGTTCCCTAACTGCTGACGAACTGAAAGTATTATAATATTAAACAGTGATCAGTTTCAATGCACACCAGTGATTTTCCCATTCTTCTTTCGTCAAGTCAATTCTGGCACCATAATAAACAGCAAAAACTTACTAATACCTGGCCAACGGCTTAAAAGGAGTTTGTGAAAGAAAATGAACATGCAAATAAAAATGATAATTAGAGTCCAGAGGGCCCATTGCTTAACTGATAATTTGTTTGTTGTGCTTAAATATCGCAAAGGTTTCAGGTATGCTCCTTATTTTGTACCATATGTGATTCTGTTTTGCTTACACCAAAATAGCTGTTGTTGCCCGAGCTTTAGAACCAATCTTTTCTTTTTTTAATAAATGCCCTAATGATCACATCATTTAAAATGTCAGTATGAGTGTGTAGGCTAACATTAAGTGTATTTCTTCCTGAGCTGACTTTTTTTTCTTGCAATGTACACATTTTTATCAGTCTTTGAATATTTAAGGTGTACTTTTCCAAAGCTATTCCTAAAGAAACGGAACTTCTGTTTTATCTAATTATCTAATAAATTATTACAACAAGGGAGCTCATTAAATGCAAACGAGGAAGAGGGAAAAGGTGTTGCTAGAACTTAATTAGCAAGATACGAAGATACCAATTAACACCTATAGCTCAGGAAAAAAAAAAAAGCTTTTTTCATGTGGCAGCATCAAAAATTAAATCACAGCTGGTTACACATATTAAGTGGAGTGCAGATGAATTTTAGTCTTCTGTTGGTATCAAGGCCTCAGGAGTAAGGAAGAGGGAGGAGGGGAAAGGAGAGGAAGAAATTTCTCGGCTGGCCAAGAAAGTACCATTTGGTTAATTTGAATGCCTTCTGTTCAGGTGTTGAGAAGAGAGTCTGCATTTTAGGAGAAAACTCTACACAAATTCCAAGACAATAATATTTTATTGTTCCAAACCCTTTGTACAAACATCTCATCTAAAAATAATGGTAAATATGTAATTTATAATGATCATTTCTCTCAATCATATCATTATTTTCTCAAATCCAATGACCTGTGTGAAAAAAAATAAACTCCATAAGACATAAATATTCCTTAGTTTAGGTACGAATTCAAAGGAGGGTTTTATTTTAAATTTTCTAAAAGAATCGTTCAAAGCTGTCAGTGTGATTTGATGAAACGTAACATTTTAAAAGACAACCGTGGAGTACCTAGGTTTTACACTTCTCGAGATCACTTAAACTGGGTGTCCACACTTACACCTACTAAGTACAAAATTAAGGCAGAGAGTTTAAGTTCTGAGTTTGATGCCAGGTTGCTTGGACAGATTTCAACAAATAAAGGAAGCTGAGGAAATAAGGATTATCCTAAAAGAGCATTGTGAGCATCTTCCCTGACCCTGATGCTTCCCGATGATGTGGCTCAGGTTATGCGTCCTCATCATAACACTACTTTTGTGATGCTGTGTCCTTCTCAGAGTATCACTGCTGGAGGCTCACAATCATCCACCTGCTCTCACTGATAAGGCCAGTTGTGATTAATTCTGTCTACTTTATTCACTGTTTAGATCTACAGAATAATTTTAAAGCTGGTATATTTTAGCTAATGATCAGAATGACTTTAAAACATATTCTATATTCAGATGAGCCATGTTGTATATCCCATATGTGGGTCAGATTAGATATATTTCTACTGTTGATAGAAATAAGATTTCTATTGGCAAACCCACACATCCTAATACCAGCCTAATTCACATCCAACTCAACACCATTTCCAACATTTTTTAAATGATTATAAAATTAAAATACATCCTTGAAAATCCACGGTTTTAAGGTTGGGAAGAAAATAATTTGTATTTGCTTTATGAACTTTTACCAGTTTAATTTGTGTATCTTACTTCCTAAGAGATCATGTCGGTAAAATCATACACTTATCATGACATTGACTATACTTCTTTACTATCAAAAAAGACTTTATACTAAGTTATCATTAAGAAGAAGATGAATAGGTAGCTCACTGTCTGCTTGGGAAGATAAAACAAGTCCATGGAGTGTAGGGTAGGGTGAAAAGAGGTATGTTAATAATAATAGGGGACAGTTAATGTGCCACTCATTTGCTGAATTATTTGCATCGTTAAAAACTCAGATCAAGAATCCCTCTGACCGCCCTCTAAGTCACGCTGCATTTGCTTTGCCATACTTCACACCTTCTTCTTAATATATGACCTTGTTCCCATCTGAACCCACTGACTTCTTCCTGAAAATTATTCTGGAATTTCCTATCACTTATCTCCCAGTACAGAGCTACCATTTCTTGGGTCCCCACATATTCCTCTTTGTTTTTTCCCCCTTGTTTTGCTGAAACACACTCTTAAGCTATTTCTTCAGAAATTATATAAAGGTAATTTACTTAGTTCTTCTAAGTCAAAAACTGTCACTTCTTGTTCTTATATTAGAATGATAATTTGGCTAAATAAGGTATTCTTAGAGATTTAGGTTCACAATCGTTTTCCCTAAGCATGTTGCAGACATCTAGACTTCCTCAGCTGTCTAGGATCTAGAATTACTTATACAAATTCTAAAGCCAAGGAAGTTCACTTCCACCTAGGATGTAGAGTTTGAAAGCATGTGACTAGCACCCTGATAATAAGAAAAAGCTGGACCTACTGTGAAATCATGTTTATTCTTGAGTCTATCAGAGAGCTGAGATTTCATGGAAACCAAACAGCCTAAAACCTAAGCAAAGACTGGTTTTCAGAAGAGAGACGAAACATGAAGACTGACGAATTTGTAGCAGAGCATATAAGCAGAAGATGGGGTCACCATTGTCCCCTTTCACTGAACATGAGCCAGCTTGGTGACAGGGTTTGATGGGCAGAATACAGTAGATGTGAAGCTGTGCCAGGTTCTACTTCCAGGCCTTGAGAAACCGGCAGCTTCTACCTTCTCTCTTGAAGAACTGTCTCTCAGCATCCCCGGCAGCCACACAAGGGGTCAAGTCTGACTGTCCCTACGGTCTCCATAGTGGACAAGCCACCTGTGGACTCTGGCCAACACTACCACTGAGAACCACTTCTAGCCATCCTTACTAGGTGCCAGATGTGTGCAAGCAGTCGAACTGGACCTTACAAAGGAGTCTGCTTGCCAGCTGAACACGACATAGTTATCACATAAAGGAAGGAAGCTCACTTGAGCCCTTCCCAAAATTTGGACCCACAAGATTGTGGGGTATGGTACAACAATTGTTGTTTTAAGTTGTAAGTTTTGGAAGAATTTGTTATTCTGCAAGAGATAACTGTAACAATAGGGATGACTGAGTCTCCTATGTTGTGTCAAATTTTTTCAAAAACTTCATTATAGTCAATGTGATATATAAATACACCATTTGACCTGACACTATTTGACATTCTTTGACCTAAAAAAGTAAATTTCATAAGTTTCAACCAAATATGAATTTTGACCTGTACTCTGGGATGATCACTGATCTAATCAGGAACTCATATCCAGGGATTCTTCAAATCAGAAGCCTGGAACCACAAGTGGCAGAAGCATGCCATCTATTTTTATCTCTGATGAGGCTTGGTTAAATAACACAGTTGATCAAATAGGATGTATTTCAATGGGTTAGATATTAATGTTCAAGGTACATGGATTGCCTGGGAATACTGCGTATCCACCCTCCCATTTCAGGAACAGGTCGTGAGTCTCCAGCAGGTTCAAGAGCCTGAACAATTGGTAACAGGACCCAAGGCGTGATTCTGAAATGGCTTTGTATCCAGCAGCTGATTCAACGATTCTGGTACAATTTTCTGACCCTAAGTTAGGCAGAATCTTGTCCTTAGCATCTTTTGTTTTCTGGCTTGAGTGAACATTTTACACTGTGTGCAATTAGCGGATGTAAAAAAGCAGAGAGCGATGACTTCATTAAGTTTAGTGTAATTGCCTTTGCCCCTGCCCGATGATGATATACGTCTGCATACACGTACAGCAGAATCCTGTCTGAGACTTTAAGGAAGGGGATGTCTAATTCTCACCTACCACTCCATACATAAGGCTAACAGTATTACGAATATTTATAAACACCACCATCAACTTAAGTCAGGTCACGTGTAGAGCAGCCGACAAACTGCCCCTTTTCTCTATCAACTGATCAAAAGTGGGGAGAATTTCTCTTTGGGGCCTCCACCAGATGCACCAGCGGCCTCAACTCTCTTCACACTGTGCACTTAGTTACCAGCGTAAACAACCCTACGGCATCTGACTGGCTGTCAATTCTAAGTCTCTCTCCTCTTTGGAGATGAACGTATGGAGGCAGACTGCCCTGCACGACGGTTGAGCTGTTCACCATCGATTATTCACCTTTTCTGAACCCAATTTTCATTCTCTGTGTGCACATCCAAGGCCCTCTGGGTCCCCGCTTAGAAGATCAGTGCTTGCTTTCTCTGCCTCAGCCTCTCACACACACTTCAGATGTGACTTGGTGTTTCCACTGCACCTCCTGTATGCTTGCTATACTACACTTTCTATGTATTCACTTAAAGTGCAGCAAAGAACGTGTAAAATTATCCAGACTGACCTAAAATTTCCTTTTTACCACCCACTTACCAAGCCAGTCATTTACTGAACTCTTACTCTGTGCCAGGCGATGCTGGCTGCTGGAACTTCATCATAGCCACTCACATGATTGAACACTTACCATGTGCCTTGCGCTGTTGTAAGCACCTTATGTTCTTTTTAAAATTTTTTTTTGCTTTCTATTTCTTTCTTGATTTCTTTTTTTTTTTTTTTTTTAACATCTTTATTGGAGTATAGGATTTGGGGGAAGAGATTTTTGTTTTGTTTTGTGTTTTCACACAAAACCAAGAATTTAGAAAAATAAAGCTATTAGCATATTCTGAATATACTGGCAGATAACATAGCTTATAATATATTACAATTCCTCCCTTCTAAGAATTACCTTCCTCTTGTCCAAAATATTTTCATTCAATTCCTCTTTTCTTTCTTTCAGTTCTGACTCTGTCACATTTGCTCCTAATTTTGGGGAAAAAAAATCAACTCCTTGGTCTGTAAACTAGCTTCCTCATTTATAAAATGAGGCACACAATACAGACGGAGCTTCCCAACCGGTGGACTCTGGTGCGCTGGCGTCCTGAATGTAAGTGAGAAATTGACCCCTCCTGCAGTGGGGCAGTTGAGAGGGGTCAGGGGCAGCCAGAGCCCTTTGGGCTACTACCTCTGGCCGTGAGCAGCCTTGTTTAGGGCTCCTCAGGCACCTGTGCAGAGCAGTCTGAGGTGTATGCCAAAGAAGCAACCAGCACTTACAGTTCTGCTATCTGCATGTGGCCAAGGAGATACCTGCCACATCTGACATCTACCTGCAAAGCACCCCACTGCCTGTCATGGACCGAAGATCCTGGAGCCAATGCAGGAGACCCATGGGGCACAGCACACAGCCTCAGGGGTAATCTGTCAGGGGATGAGAGAGGAGCCTTGGCAGAGTGTGGTTTTCTAGTTGGCTCAGCTCCAGGCAATGTCTTTAATACCTCTCTAAACATATACTGGCCATCTCTATCCCTCTGCAGCAGTGCACTCTTTTAATGGTGCCCAGGCTAGCTGCTGACAATGCCTACATGTTCTGAAAGCTAGAGTCTCAATGTGGAAATCTTGATATAAAAATGTACTATTGGGATTGAAATTCATTTGCAGTATCATATGAAATTGCAACATTTGTCAAATGTATTGACAATTACATTTGTCAGTAAAAGAAAAGGAAGAGTTGTAAAAAAATAATAAAGTGCAGCAAAGATTTGGGAAGGTAAGTAAACAAATGTGCACTGTCAGTCTACCATCTTGAATTCAAATTTGCATTTAACAAGTCTATTTAGTTCCACAAGACTTGCATTTCAAAACATCAGAGACATTCGGCCTCTATCAATCACAACTGCTCACCCCAATATCTATCAATTTACTGAACACTTACTCTGAGTGCTCGAGTGTATGCCTTTTATATGCCATATCTCTAATGCTTAGTACTCTGAAATCTAGGTCTTCCCATACAATGCAGGCATGCTCTAAGTTTTAAATATGCACTTGAAATTATGAGAGCGCAGAGAGAGTCTCCCTACCTCCGTCCAAGAGAAAAAGATTACACAGAGGAGGATGTTGGATTGGGTGTTGAAGGATGAGAAAAAGTCTGGCAGGTGAACAAAGCAAAGAAGGAATTGCAGGCAGAGGATACAGAGACAAAATGGCTTGTCTGGGAAATGAGAAGCCTTTTAATGTGGCTAGAAAACAACACGTGTGGGGAAAAATTGTAGCTGAAGAGACTAGAGAAACGAGCATGAATTAGAACAACCCTGAGGGGGTGGGTGCTTATTGCATATCTGAGGCAGAACCATGAGGGGGCCCGCTGCAGCTGGAAACGCTGCACATCTGATGGCCCCCCAGTCTGCATGGCCACTTTCTACTACCCAGCTCCCTCTGACAGCGTGCGTCCAGGAACACTGAGAGCACCTTGTGTAATTTATCAAAGATTTACGAAAGAGTGGCTAAAGAAACAAGGGGTGGATATGGGGGAGGGGGAGGAATGTTCCTAAGAATGCCGTGAGGGATGGATCAAATTATGGAGCTGGGCGAGTAGGAAAGAAGCAGCAGCAGGAAGAAAAAAACAAAGTTTGAAGTTGCATAGAAGGCAACAGGGAATTTAAAAAAGGAGAGAGAGATGGTGGGATTTGCTAGTTGCAGATACTGATCTTTTGCAGTTCAGAGATGGAGAATTTACAGGTGTTAACAAGGTTCCAGGTGTGGCCAGGAGAGTGGGCAGCAGATGGGCGCAAAATTGAAGGGTTGAAGGTTGGGAGAAAGAGAATTTAGGAGGACAAGCAAGCGTTGGGACACAAGGAGAAGAGTCACACTACAGTGTGAATCCCTTGGGGGTAGGGTCTGCATATTACCAGCTGTCAACAGGAGACTGACACAGTCTTGATGCTAAAAAAATTACTTGTTAAATATAAGAATGGTGAAAGAAGTGTTATTTCAACTGGGTGTACTGAGAGGAGAGAAGTCAGTGGAAAGATTTGGGAGGGGTGAGATTATGAGATGCTCTGCAGAAAATAAAATCTTGGCAACAGAATGGAAAACAAAGATACAAAAGGAAAAAAAACAGCAAAATATCATTTCAAAGTTCTTATTACAACCTACTGGAAGAACTGTGGTGCCACCTCAAGAAATTCAACAGCAGAGAAGAAAGTCTGGAATCAAGGGGACATTACTAACTCCATTTAGACCACTTGTGTTTGTGGTTACACACAAATGGATAACATCAATACAACCTGAGTCGGACCAAAGTAAAGCAAAAGCAACAAGGGTGCATTTTTATCCTATGTTTTGTTTTGTTTTCAGTGGAAATAACTAGGAATCGGTCTTTGTCTATTCCCGGAAGTATAAGCATAATAAGAAAAAACGGAAAGCCCAGATTTTGTCAGGTCTTGGTGCAGGCATTGGGCTAAAGGTTTCTGGCACTTTCTGTCATTTAATTTTGCAGCATCTCTAAGCGATGAGCTTATTTACACACCCTTCACAGTTGGGGTCACTGAGTTATACTCCAGGTTGACATTTGTGCTGTAAGCAGCACAAATAGGAATTAAAAATGAACATGTTGCACTCTAAACTCCATGACTTAACCTCTCTGCCATTCACAAAAGAACACGGAATTCTGGAGACTCATGATGTGAATGTTGCAAAATGATTTAACAAGCTACAACTCTTTGCGGCATTCCCAGAGTTCAGGTTGGCAAATAAGTGCGGGAAGGCAGTAGCTTAGAACATGGGCTTTAGAGTTGCAGAGACCTGGGTTTAACTTTAAACTCTGCCATTTCTTTGTTGTGTAATTCTGGGAGAATCACTACACTTCTTTAAGTCTTAGTTTCCTCATTTGTAAACTATGCCCAATAAAACGCAGACCTTAAAGGACAGTGACAATGAGATAATGCATGTAAATTTGCCATTGCCAAGCTTAATCAATATTAGCTGTTAGTAGCTACTAATACATTAAGCATGTTATTTTTTAAGTTCTACACTATTGATTTTCCAGGATCAATATTCTTCTATACAAAATCTTTCTACATGACTAGTGCTGTAATTGCACCAAAAAGAGATATTTAGGTTACTGAGATTGTAATATCTTAATCTGTACAAACTGGATACTGAACATGTTTTAAATCATCTTCTATTCTTTAATATTGCAATGTTAACATTACAACACTCCAGGGTGCACCTTGAATTTAATATACAGCTAATAATGCTAAATAAGTTGCAGACAAAGCAAAATCTGATTAAAGTTTCTTTAAATTTCTTCTAGACTATTCCGCACAATCAACAGGACTAATGATTACTAATGAGAGAGAAGCACTGGATTCCCTCAGCATTAGAATTAGGAATAACCAAACTTTGTGATGAAACTAGGTTAATTTGCTCTTTGGCAATAATGGTATTAATTCAAAAGCTGTTACTGTAAATATTGAGACCACATGAAGCTAAAAAGCAATGAAGAAAAATTTTATAAACATCAGAAAGCATAACATTCCACCTGAAAAGATTCTTACAGTAGAATGTCTGAATTCTCTGATTTGAAATGGTGGAAGACAGATAATTATTGACATGTCAGTTTTGATATCAACGTGAATGAGTAGCAGTGAAGGTGGTAGCATCCTTCCCTGAAATCCCCATGTGTTTCAATTAGGAACATCTCCCCTCCAATCTGCCTGCAGGGTTTGTCTTAAAGAAGGGTTCAGTTCTTCAGAGAAGCTCAGTAATTCAGCTTGAGTTGAGTAAAACAAAAATACATTCACATAAATGGATATTATTATTGTTTAATTTAGAAAATCTAGTTTTTCTTGCACCTTGTCTCTATTTCTCTTTCCTCCTTACCTACCACAGCCTCCTTCCACCCGTCCAACTGTGCTCACCCACTCGTCCAATAACGGGAAAGAAAGGTCAATCAGTAGTGGAGTCACTAACAAAAGAATGTCCTGGATGCTACTCTCATGTTTTACCTCCCTGTCTTAGTCAGGGTGATCTACTATAACAAAAATGCCATAGACTGAGTGATTTAAACAACAGAAACTTTTTCTTATGATTCTAGAGGCTGGGAAGTCCCAGATCAAGGTGCCAGCTCACTTGGTTCCTGGTGGGAGCCCTCTTCCTGGTTTTCAGATGGATGCCTTTTGCTGTTTCTTCACAGGACAGAAAGAAAGATGGTATCTCTCATCTGAGCCTCATCTAAACCTAATCATCTCCCAAAGACCCCTCATCCTACTACCAACGTATTGTGGATTAGGGCTTCAACATATACCTCTTGAGGGGTCTCAAACATTTGGTCCATAGCATTCCCCACGGCCCACAACAGTCCCTCCCGGGGAACGTAACTAAGAGAAAACCAAATTGCACCAAGAGGTCAGAGACAGCATCCATCTACCCTGCATGATGCTGGAGTGACTAAATCAAGACCATAGGCACATAGGAAATAAACATGTGGGCTTTAGGGGCAAACAAAAATCCAGATACCCAGAGATGGGGTGTTGGTCTTAAGACTGAAGAAAGGTTTAGAGCCTATGGAGCCCGGGCTTTGGAAGGCCTGGTAGGATTTTCTAATGTCAGGTTTCAGGGAGCTGTCCCTGGTTGGGAATCCAGATTTTGTAGCGGGTGGCTTCCTGGGGAGACCTGACAAGCCACAACGCAGGGCTCATCCTGCCCAGGTACCGAGTCCCACAGGTGCCCTCTCTGCTCACGGCAGGAGCCTTTAACCACTTAAGTCCAGTAGAAGAGATGATCATCCCTCTTCAAAAAGTGAACCTACCTAGAAATATGTAGATTTTTAACCAGACAAAAAAAGTTAGTATAAGGATAAGATCACTTCTCTCTGTGGTGTGGATTTAAACCCTTTGTATTTACTGATACAATTGCAAAATTGCTATTTCTTAATTGTGGACACCCTTCAGTTTTTCTTCATTACAATTTAAATTCTAATGGAAAGTGAATTAAATGATTAAAAGAGGGTGTCGCATAGTAAGAACAAAAATTTTGGTGCAAAACCCAAGGTGGTATCTCTTCTCCATCTAGGCCACTTAATAGCTATGTGACCCTGGTCATGGCATTTAAATTCTCAAATACTTCGTTTTCTGAGCAGTAAAATGAGAGAAAAACAGCAATATCTAATTCCTGGCACTACCGTGAGACTCATTTAAGAGTACGTGGTAAAGCACCTTTTATCCTGTGGAAAGCTGTTAAAAGTTGGACTGCCATTGTATGCTGTTATTTCCTTTAGAACTGATAAAGAGAAAGACAAATTGGTGTCTGCTGAGTTTTCCCCTTCATTTCTCTACATATCAGGCTTGGACATACACACTTGCTCTTTAATGATGTATGTTTAATTGGTGCATATGGACTAGAAGAAGGAAAAGTTTTTTTCAGCTGATACCCTCACTTCATGCCTGGAACAGGAAGCTACTCAAATACACCCCCCAAAAGTGTATAGTTCTGGCTTTGGCGTTTACACACCATCTGCTGCTCTTTTGCTGAGAGGCTTTGCATCAGCCCCCAGGCCAACTTGCCATCACAAATATTATGATTACTCACCCACAGGTGCAACCATACAGCAGGACTCTTATTTAAACTGGCATTGTATATAAAAAGCAAATTACATTAGATGCTAGTCTCATACATTTAAATGCATGTTATGGAGTTTATTAATTGTCTTCATTGATAATTCTAGCTTCTACAATAATTTTTCTCAACTTCCAAGCTGTCCCACTTTTTGGAACAAAGAATAACATCTTATGCTTTCTCTGGAGAATTACTTATCACAAGATTAAATCTACATAGAGCAATTTAAATTCATCTGAAATTTTTTCTCTGATTTGTTTGTTAAATCATGTGTTTGTTAAATCATCATTTGCGATTTCTAATTTGTAGCACTAATTGCATCTACTTTGAATTCCATATGAAATCATACTCATAAACAGTGTAATTTACCGTATCATATTTATATGAGCTTTCCATTGCCTTTCCTTTTCTGTTTTACATATTAAAATGTGAAACAAATTCTAAGAAAGACTGTTTATTCCTATTCAAAACCTCAATATTTATTAGACTTCATTATTAGAATAAATTATTCCAAAATATTGAGCTATTTAGTGAATGCTTTTGATACCAATTGCATTATCAAAAATATATATATTTATTTCTAACCACTTACAAAGCTTGCAGTTAGCCTGGCACTTTTCTATGTGTGTTATATAAGCAACCTTATACATACAGGTACTATTATTATTCATATTTCATAAATGAAGAAACCGAAACTCAGAAAGGTTAACTAAATTGATCAGTGTCACATAACTTGTATTCTGTAGAACCAGGATACAAAGGTACAGAGTCTAACTCTTTAAATATGTCATTGGTTCTCAAACTTTAACATGTGTAAGAATAATCTCAAGAGCTTGTGAAAACATGGTTTTCTGGGTCTAAAGCTCAGAAATTCAGAGATTCAATGTGGGGCTCATAAATTTGTGTGTCTAACAAGCTCACAGATGATGCTGATGTTACTGGTCCAAGTACCACACTTTAAGAACCACTAACCTACCCTACGCTGACTCTCTTGCAATGATAATCAAAGACCAAGACATCAACCCCTACGTTGTTTACTAGTTATACCCTGACAATACTAAATATGTTTCATTTTGGAAGAGATGAAAGTTCGCCAACCAACAATATTCTATGTAATACTAAGACTTAGCCTTAAATACTATATAAAGTATCTTTCAGTAGGGATTTAGAGTCAAATAGCTTTGTGTTTCAATTATTTCTCTGACAGTCATGCTAGTATGATACTGGGTAAATTGGGTACTTTTCCTTAACCCCAATTTCCTCAACTGTAAAATGCGCATAATATTTGCCTCATTGAGTTTTTGAGTGGATTAATTGAGATACTATGAGTATAGTATCTACCCTAAGAACTCAGTAGCTGCTTAGTTAGAAGTTATTTTCCTTCTCAGCTTATTCGAACCAGGTAAAAAATCAGAAATTGTTCAAATTCATCAATAATACGCTGTGAAGAAGAGGGAGAAACAGCATAAAGAGGAGGGGTTAAGACATTGGACGTTATATATTGACAAACTTCTTGTTTCAACTGGAAATTCAATTATTTTTATAACAAAAGTAAAAACATTTCCTGACAATCTTTCTTACTAATAGCTTGGGTGAAGTGATTAAAGGTCATTATACTCTCCTGAAATAGTCACTTTCCAGTAAGAGTTCATTAAGCACTTTAAACTGTGGGACATGATTATAGAGAACAGAATGCTGATTGTTAAAAATAAACGTCATGTCTGAACTGACTGAATTAATCTCTCACAATATGTTGTTATGTAATGCTTTCTAATTACATGTAATTCTTAAATATTGTCTCCGTCTTTTCTGATCTTTAAAGCTTGTTGCCCGTCTCTGTATTCCACTTCCTTTGTTACATGTTAGGGGACCATGGTGTGATTTAAGCTTTTACTCTGTTAATTATAATGGTGGGCCAGAATAGTATAGGGAAAAGTTGTGGAATCAGTGATTTGGCTGCCATCAAAACACAACCTGAGTGACATTCTTAACTTCCAGGGGGCTTTCAAAAATCACAAAGAACTCATGTTATGCTGGAACTCATTTGAAGCATTTGATTTTTCTCTGATTCCATGTTGATACATCTTGGCTAATGATTGATAAGTGGGAGAATGTAAACTCACATGCACAAATCTTCTAAAATAGAACTGACACTATTTGCCTGGAAGAGTTGTCTTCCAGAGAATAGGCAAAACTAATCTATGAGGCTAGAAGGCAGAATAGTAATTATCTTTGGCACGGGGCATGAGAGGATCTTCTGGGATTTAGGAATATTCTATTAATGTCTTATTTTATTGGCATGCTGGTTACATGGCTATGTTCACTTAAAGTCCATAGAGCTTGTGGCTTACTATTTGTGTCCTTTTCTGTATATACGTAAACCTTCAATAAAATTTTACTTAAGACAATAAAGTTCCTAAACCCTGGGTATTTTCCCATGCTCCAATATTCCCTGTTTATGGGACAGGCAAGGAAGTAGACTAAATCACAAGAACTATTTATTCACTCCTAAAATTTTTATTTTGGGTAGGCCATTCAGATCAGCGTTAAAAAGACTTAACTTTTTCTTGAACAAAGTATTTTTATCTCATGGTCTGTATAAATACACATTTCAAAAGAGTGTAAACCAATTGTTGTTTTATGGTAGTTCTTGGTTTCCATTTCTTTTTACAAGTCAAAAATCACCTCTGGATAAAAATCAGTGACCTAAATTCAGAGGCATGTTCTAGGACAAGCCCATCTAGTGTTGGAAAGATAAAATTGGCCATCTTCTAGATTTATCTTTTTACTATGCTCCAACAGCATCATTTCAGTTTCTAAAGACTTTAGAATAATTTGTTTTCTCTAAACCAATTTGTATCATGTCAAAGTGAAATTGCAGTTTTACAACCACCTGGGGGAACAAGAGATCCCCTTCCATAAATAAAAAAGTGATCGGCATAAATATGTACTAAGATATCCCCATAGACTTTCAGAATTTTGTATATGGAGGGAGGAGGTGTGAATAGAGACAATTAAAAAAACTATGGGAGGCAAGTTTCAACCTTCGTTTCATTTGCCATGTTCTAATTGTCTAATAAATTAATACCAGTGTGAGAGCAGATTTGCACAAATATCATTTGGAGTTAGAGCCAGCATTCGGATAAAAACATATCTTTCCACTGAGCTGCATGTTCCAAAGTATAAACTCAGAAAAGAATCCTTCAGCAAATATGAATAACATGATATTGGGAAGAATCAATACATTGAATTTGAAAATCTGGAGTTACTTTGCATTATACTGCTCATCAATGAGTATCTTTACATTAATCAGCCCTAAATGTGTTTCCTTTTTCTCTGAACTTGATGCTTATTAGCCAACAGATACACAACAGATAACACCGTCCCACTGACTAGCTGTCTAGAGGGTAAACTCTTTTTTTAAATAAATGCCTTCATTATTGAGTAATCAGGCTAACGCTTAAAGCCTGAATCAAGTGAAAAGCTATGCTAGCTGCATCCACAGTCTGTAAGATGCTCTGCAGTGCAACCCTCTCCTTTATCTTTCCACGTTGTCAGCAAGGGCATGATGACAAAACTGAATAAGGAATTTGAATTTGGTGTAATTATACAATCACCTTGAGCAAATGGAGCCTCAACTGGTAATCACTAGCACTGCATCACACTAGAAGAGCTGTGACTGTGAGTTTTAAATACTTCATCAACTGGCCTCTCCCCACCAGTTGCATCTTCTACCCTCGTGAAGCCTGCATCACAGTTCATCTTATGTATTTCACAAACACTTATTTCTACTTTATCACACATCACATTTCTTGTCCCTGCTTGCCACTTCTTCTTATTCTACTTAACATTTTCCCCCTTCTCCAAAACACTGGTTACCATCTTTCCTCTGGGAAATCTCCCCAGTTAGCCTTTATTTAACCTAGCAAACACAAGTAGAAAAGATCACTTTCTTAATGCGCTTTCAAGCATCAGAAAGGGCTCAGTTTTCCAGAAAATTTACCATTAGCTGTCTCTTTAAAAGAAGTGTTATCAGTTTTGAACATTTTGATTCATTTGTACTAATTATTCATCAAACTTTATGGGTTATTACTAGTTGATAGGTTCTGCTTGTACAGAGGAAGAAGAACATACTCCTTGCTTTCAGACATATCACAGCCAAAATCAAGAATCAGACACGTGAACCAGTAATAATTATAAAATATTGAATAGTAGCACAGGGAGATCAGCTCGGTGCTTTGTGACCGCCTGGAGATAGGGAGGCGGGAGGGAGGGAGACTCAAGAGGGAAGAAATATGGGAACATATGTATATGTATAACTGATTCTCTTTGTTATAAAGCAGAAACTAACACACCATTGTAAAGCAATTATACTCCAATAAAGATGTAAAAATAAATAAATAAATAAAAAGAATCAGTGGGGAACCAATGAGAGAGTAATTCATTCTTTAGAGAGTGGGGAATGTACCGGGGATTTCACAAAAGAAGAAATACTTGATTGCTCATTAAATGTTGAACTGGAATTCACAAGGGAATGAGGCAGAAGAAGCCTTTTCTAGGCAGAATAAAAACGTAAAAGCATTTAGTTGGGGGTGGGGAGAAGGAAGCATCCTTGGTTTAGAGAACTCTAGCAGTTCAGAATCGCTGGAGATTTGGGGGGAGCATGAAGAAAAATGGTAGAAGTTGGAACCAGACAGTGACAATCTTGCACACCCTTTCATGTGGTTGTACGTTATCTGGTGAGCGGTAGGCAGCACTGAAGGTTATGGAAAGAGAATGAAGGATGGGAGAGAAATTTCAATGGGGGGGAGGAAAATACAGGCACACAGTGGAGACATTGCGGGTTCCGTTCCAGAACCACTGCAATAAAGCAAATATGGCAACAAAGCGAGTCAAACAAATTTTTTGGTTTCCCAGTGCACATAAATATATGTTTACACTATACGGTCATCTGTCAAGTATACAATAGTATATGTCTAAAAAAACACAATGTATATACTTTAATTAAAAATAGTTTATTGCTAAAAAGTGCTAACCATCATCTGAGCCTTCAAGGAGTCATAATCTTTTAGCAATAGTAACATCAAAGATCACTGATCACAGATCACCATAACAAATATAATAATAATGAAATCATTTGAGATATTGTTAGAATTACCAAAATGTGACACAGAGACAGGAAATTAACAAATGCTGTTGGAAAAATGGCGCCGATACACTTGCTTCTCACAGGGTTGTCGCAAACCTTCAATTCGTAAGAAAAACGGTATGTGCCAGGGGCAATAAAGCAAAGTGCAACAAAACAAGGTACGCCTGTAAGGTGCCATTGTTGTCTTGCTTTCATCCTTCTAATCTTTGCCTTTGAGGAGTGCCCCTCAGTGTACAGGCCTTGTACAAGTTGGCCAACCAATCCCTAGTTATGATTATGATTAAGCCTTTATCATAACCCTAACCCTAACTCTTCATCTTGATACACCATGACAGTTTTTTACTTTGCCTCATAAAATTTTCCCTCAAGGAATCTTTCTCCTGGCTTGCAAATCTTCTCAGAGACCAGAGTATGTAAACAGCTTGCCTAATTCCCTGAATTAATTCATGCATCTACCAATATTTCTTGAGCATCTACTGTATGCCAAGTACCTTTTTAGGCTCTCTCGTTGAAGTTGTAAACAAAATAAGCAGAAATCCCTGTTCTCCCAGAGTTGCCATTCTACTGGGGAAGACAGGCAATATTCAAAATAATCAAGCAAAATATGTCTGTTAGATTGGGGTAAGTGCTATGCACAAAAACAAACCAGGGAAGGTGGACAGGATGTGTATTTGTGGAAGCGCAATTTAAAATAGGGTGGCAAAGCAAGTTTTACTGAGAGAGTGACATTTGAATAAAGACTTGAAGGACATGAGAGAGAACTGATGAGGATACTTTGGGCAACCACATTCCAGGTGGAGGGATGAGCAAAGTGCCAGGACCTAGGGGAGCACAGTTAGAGTGTTATGGGCAAGATAAAGAATGGAAAGGTACAAAGACACGTCCATCTTTTTAGTTACTCTTGTTAAAAGACTTGGAGTCACTCTTGATTCCTTTCAGGGACTTTGTAGTTGTAGTTCATTTTGCCTAAATAAACTGTATCTACAGGCATGGTTAGCACAGAGAAAAAATTATTTTAGAAACACTCAGAAAACTCTTAACTATTGATCCTAAAGAAACAGAGTGAGGATCATGAGTCATTAGACTCCACAGGTAAACTTTAAGACTCCTTTTGACCAATAATATCAAGGTTTTTTTCTTGTTGAACACTTAATACATATAAGAAATACTGAAATAGCCAGCATCAATTTAACTTGATCTAGGACTGTTGGGGAAGAAGGAAGAGGGGCTACAGAGGTAGGAAAATGGGGCAAAGGGGAGACTTGGAGGTAACAAACAAGACTTATTTTCTTCACAGTTTTTTTCTTAGTATTATTCTGTCTTATAAGCAGACTCTTTCACACTAGAATTATGAATAGGATTCTATCCATGAACATGCTTATTGTGCTTTACGGGTTTATCAAATATCTTGGAAGTTCTTTTGAATAGCAAATATATTTAATATATTTGAGATTCTCTGGCCTTTTCTAAAGCATTGGGTTTTGAATTCTTCATTTAAGGTTGTAAACTAATAAATATTTGACTAAATAATTTAATAGTTGAAATGGCTTCAGGGCATTAGAAAACTCATATTTATTTTAGAGTATTGCCAACACTAGATTTTTTCAGATTGACCTGATTATCAATTACATTTAAATAGATTACCCAAGCTTTTGTTTTATTTTTTAACTTGCCATTTATTGTAGCAAATTTGATAGAGTATAGCAGGGACAGATGATATATTGAATGATTTTGGTGTTTTCCTTTAATATACCACTTATATTTAGGTAGTGAAATTTGAAATTCATTGGCATTATTATCATAGCTTGGTAAAATAAAATATTGGTACCCCTTCATGTATAGGGGAAAAAGTCTAGTAAAAATGGCTGAAGTAAATGCCAAATGATTTTTATGTGTATTTCAGGTCTTCAGAGAGAATTTAGAAAAATCTTAAACCTGGTATTATACCTTAACTAGGAAATAATTTTTTTAAACACAAGACTAAATCATTAATAGCAAAAACCTGCAATTAAAAAAAAATCTAGCCTTTTTTTACAAATAATATTTTCTTAAATTGTACCTAAACCTTTGCCAAAGGTCACCTAAAATTATTTTCTTGTGTAATGAAAGGAAAAAATAATAATACATCATTTAGTCAGCTTTAACAAGAAGTTCAATTTATAACCTTTGAAAATGCCCAAAAAAGGTAAAAGATTTTAGTACACACCTAATTTAAGCACTGGCTCTGGTGTCACCATTGGCTCTGGTCACCATTGAAATTCCTTTATTTGTCACTTTGTTCTAGTATGACTGTGCAGATATGACTGAAATATATATATAATGCATTCTTTTCCAAGCAATTAATTCTTTTTTCAGTTAGTGTGAGGGCATAGTCTATTAGGCAATTAACTGTGGTTAGCTCAATTATAGAAAATATAACTCATCTGGTTTAAAAACTTAACTGACAAGGCAAGTGAACTTTGGCTAACCTCAGTGGGACAGAAATGGAAAGTACAAGGCCAGAGCACCCAGTCTTAGAAGAGAAATCCACAGTAACATACTTTGGGTACACAAATGTATGGTGAAGTGTTTTCCATTTTAGTATGATTTGGGTTGCAAAAATTATTAAAACAAAAAGAAGAAAGCTTTATCTTCACCAAAAAAATGTAAGAAAATTTTTTTGTTTGTTTTTTGAGAAACAATGTTATATGTGCTTACATTCATTACCAATAAAAATGACTGGGTGTTCACCAAAACCTCTACCCAACGGTTATTTTGTCCCTGTGAACTCTAGAAGAGTTTGGATTTTCTGTACTGTTTGATGAAAACATCTCGATGTTCATTTTTACTTAAATAATTCATTCTCCCACCACATTGAAGGGAAAATCAAAATTTAAACGCTAAGATGTATCATTAAATTTGTGCCTTATGACTAATATCCCAAAATCTTTGCATAAAGATTATTCAGCGTATATCATGTGGCTTTTGTGAAAGACAGAAAAACTAAATTACTTTGATCTTTTTTTGAAGCGTAATTTTCCATGTTATAGTCAATAAAAAATAGTTAAAAATTCTATTTGTAACATTTAAATTCACCAGCTCCAAGGAAAGAGCAGCTGCATAAAAATAACAGGTATCCAGGTAGCCCTTAACAGTTTATAAAATGCTTTTCACAAATAGTGTCTTGTAATTTTTCTAGTACTTCATGTCTCAAAGAAGTTCAGTAAAGAGCCAAAGCTGATACCAAACTGATAGATCTAGGGAGAGAACTGGTGTCT